>NC_135907.1:19877002-20399233 GCF_964194155.1 Cetorhinus maximus | reverse complement strand
GCCTCATGTACCTGTAACCCAAAAAAAAAAGTCAAATAAAGAATTGATAGAGTATTCAGAAAGCAAGCAGATTGGGCAGCATCTGAGTTTACCTCTAGCAAATCTGAGTGTGCCCCTGACTGCCCAGATCCAAATCTCACCAAGTCATCAGGTGAGGGTATATTTCGGTGTATATTTCAATCCTCAGTATAAGTATGACACATGGGGTGGGATCAGAGATGCCATTCATGTCCTGAGTGGATCCTTTCTAAATCAAAGTAAATAATCCCCACTTAATTATGTTCTTTAACTGATGAATATATTGGCCTGGTTAGCTCATTTGACTAGATTGCTGGCGTGTGAATCAGAGTAATGCCAACAGCGTGTATTCCATTGCCATTCTTGGTAGATTTGGGATCTGATCTTCACCCTGCCCCTGAGAGTGGAAGACAGTGGTGGCAAACCACCAAAGACAAAAAATTGCTGAGAAAATGGCTCAGGATGAAGCATCAGCAGACAATGATCCAAGGCAAAAACAAAAATACCTGGAAAAACTCAGCAGGTCTGGCAGCATCTGCGGAGAGGAGCACAGTTAACGTTTCGAGTCCGAATGACCCAACAGAACTAAGTAAAAATAGAAGAGAGGTGAAATGTAAGCTGGTTTAAGGGGAGGGGGTGGTGGGACAAGTAAAGCTGGATAGAGGGCCAGTGATAGGTGGAGATAACCAAAAGATGTCACAGACAAAAGGACAAAGAGGTGTTGAAGGCGGTGATATTATCTAAGGAATGAGCTAATTAAGGGTAGAAAGCAGGAAAAGCAAGGTACAGATAGCCCTAGTGGGGATGGGGTGAAGGAATCAAAAAAGGCTAAAAGGTAGAGATAAAACAATGGATGGAAATACATATAAAAATAATGGAAATAGGTGGGAAAAGAAAAATCTATATAAATTATTGGAAAAAAAAGGGGGGGATCGGAAAGGGAGTGGGGATGGATGAGAGTGTTCATGATCTAAAATTGTTGAACTCAATATTCAATCCAGAAGGCTGTGAAGTGCCTAGTCGGAAGATGAGGTGCTGTTCCGCCAGTTTGCGTTGAGCTTCACTGGAACAATGCAGCAATCCAAGGACGGACATGTGGGCATGAGAGCAGGGTGGAGTGTTGAAATGGCAAACGACAGGGAGGTCTGGGTAATGCTTGCGGACAGACCGAAGGTGTTCTGCAAAGCGGTCACCCAGTCTGCGTTTGGTCTCTCCAATGTAGAGGAAACCGCATTGGGAGCAACGAATGCAGTAGACTAAATTGAGGGAAGTGCAAGTGAAATGCTGCTTCACTTGAAAGGAGTGTTTGAGCCCTTGGACGGTGAGGAGAGGGGAAGTAAAGGGGCAGGTGTTGCACCTTCTGCGGTTGCATGGGAAGGTGCCATGGGAGGGGGTTGAGGTGTAGGGGGTGATGGAGGAGTGGACCAGGGTGTCCCGGAGGGAACGATCCCTGCGGAATGCCGCCGGGGGGGGTGAAGGGAAGATGTGTTTGGTGGTGGCATCATGCTGGAATTGGCGGAGGATAATCCTTTGAATGCGGAGGCTGGTGGGGTGATAAGTGAGGACAAGGGGGACCCTATCATGTTTCTGGGAGGGAGAAGAAGGTGTGAGGGCGGATGCGCGGGAGATGGGCCGGACATGGTTGAGGGCCCTGTCAACCACCGTGGGTGGAAAACCTCGGTTAAGGAAGGAGGACATGTCAGAGGAACTGTTTTTGAAAGTGGCATCATCAGAACAGATTCGACGAAGGCGAAGGAACTGAGAGAATGGGATGGAGTCCTTACAGGAAGCAGGATGTGAGGTAGCTGTGGGAGTCGGTAGGCTTGTAATGAAATTGATACAGAGAGGTCAAGGAAGGGAAGGGAAGTGTCAGAGATGGACCATGTGAAAATGATGGAGGGGTGGAAATTGGAAGCAAAATTAATCAATTTTTCCAGGTCCAGGCGAGAGCATGAAGCAGCACCGAAGTAATCATCGATGTACCAGAGAAAAAGTTGTGGGAGGGGGCCGGAGTAGGACTGGAACAAGGAATGTTCCACATACCCCATAAAGAGACAGGCATAGCTGGGGCCCATGCGGGTACCCATAGCCACACCTTTTATTTGGAGGAAGTGAGAGGAGTTTAAGGAGAAATTGTTCAGCGTGAGAACAAGTTCAGCCAGACGGAGGAGAGTAGTGGTGAATGGGGATTGTTCGGGCCTCTGTGATCTAAGGGCCTGCCTTCAGGCAGAGCACACATGAATGAATGATGTATTCCAGAAAATACTTGCACTTTGACTATGGCCTTCAAAAGTAATTCATTGCATGTTATCCTTTTCACTCAGAATTATATAAACTAGCAAACTGACTTTTGCCACTGACTATCCTGCAAATGTTCAATAGCATGGCAAAAGTTTCCTTCCTAGTTTTCCCCTCCATTATTAAGATGGGGAAAATCTTCCTCCAAAAGGAGACTGTTTTAGATGTTGCAATGTCACTCATTTACTTATGCTCCCAAGAAAGATGGTAGGGCAATTTGTATTTAGGCAGCAAAAGCAAATCTTTCTACAAGGATATTATCCTCATTATATACACGCACTCCATAATAACTAGCAATTCCCATTATATGGTTCCATATTCTGGACTCTCAGACTACCCTGATCATACATATGCCAAACCAACAGGCCATCTTCATTGTGCCATATGGCTGGCCTTTCTCATTAAACAGTTGCAGACCTACAGCATGTCTTCAATACACACATTTGCCAGACAAGTTTTCCTTAGTAACAGACACATACGTTAGACAGATTGTCCTGATTACTTTCTACTGTACATCACTTCAGCCAAAAGAATACTTCCAAAAGAGATGTCTATGAGGGAATGCAAGGTTCACCACAAAATTACTGTGCCAATCACCATGAAATTACTGTGCCATAAATTAAGCTTAATCTTTTACATTGCAGATTTAATTATTTTAATTTCCCAGTCCAACATCTGGGAAAGGCTGGCTTTATTGGTATTGAACTTCTTTCTGTTTCTCAATTAGATGGTCCAGCCTTAAATCCTAATTTGATTGCTAATCTCAATCATGCCAAAATGCTGGAATTTTGACTGGATTGCTGGGTTGACATTTTGAAGTACCAAAACCAGTATATCTCTGTAGAATCATGCTTTCAATATAATTGGATAGTAACATTAACATTCAGCCAGCTGCTGTGGTTTCCCTCTTCGAAGAAATATGAAAGAAGAAATCTAATCAAGGAACAAAGTAAGGCAAGATAGTTTAGCCTCTGGATTCCAAAAAGGTGTGTTTTAGACATCAGAAAAATGCATAGTGAGTGTTAACTCTACAGCACAACATTCAGTCAGGACTATTGTATTTCTAAGCCTCACTTAAACTATAAGGCTGACAACAGTAGGAGCAAAAAAGTATGAAGCTGGGGTAGTTGAGGGAGCTTTATCCTGCATCCAACCCATGCTTACACAAGATCTGGAAAAGCTTAACGGTGATAGAAGAAAATAAAAAAATGTTACACACATAAACATCACACCCTGTCCTTGCCACATGCTATATTTTCCATTTAATCGGATCAGCTTATCGTGGATTTGGCGACAACATTCTGCATGGGTCCACTTTCCAAATATACAAAGCAGAAAAGATAGAATCATAGAATGGTTACAGCACAGAAGATGGCCAATCAGCCCATCATGTCTGTGCTGGCTCTATGAAGGAGCAATTCTTCCTGTACAGATAATAATCCAATTCCCTCTTGAATGCCTCATGTGAGAAATTGATTTTTAAAAATATTTTTCAGGAATATTGTGTCATTCTGTGAAGACTGTGTGTGTATGATTTAATTAAGCTGGGCAGAGATTATTAATAGGAGATAGGTTGTCTGGTGGTTTGAAAACATGAAAAGGATAGAGGTGTTAGGTTTGAGGTATAAGCGAATAGGTTAGATCTAACATTTGCATTTTTAGGTAAGTGGAGTTTGTTTAAATATCAAAGGGGAGTCTGAGGTAAAAAGAGTCATGTTTGCACCTTGCAGGAGTTCCATAAATAGCCATAGGTAAATAGAAGTGGGGATATTATATTTTATTGACCCGAAAGCAAAGACAGGATTAAAATATGAAAGATCTTACATTTGGAAGGGTCTGAGTTTCAAAGAGGTGTGAAAACAATGGAACCCGAGATGAAAGGGAAAAACAGTATTTTAGAGCTGTTGAGCTGTGAGATGTGAGTTATAGCAGCTGTAGCATTGGCTGAGAGAGGGTGCTGTTTGAATCAAGCATCCATTCAAGCCAGAAAAGCCTTGGGCTGCAAAAAGCAATGTTATTCTGAAGTTTGGATTTTTCACAGCAGAGTGGAAGAGAGTCACAGGTCATGTGGTATGCCTTTATTGAAGCTACAACAGTTTGCTATGGGTAATACTACTGGATTTTTTGAAGTTAAACATCTGTAAGGGAGCATTGCCTGGAAGGTGTTTACTTGCAAGTCTGACCAAGTAGCATGTCTTTTGGGGGAAATATTTTGTAAGACTAAGTTTAACTGTGTATATGTAATCTTGTGTGCTTAAGTTTTGTCTTTTTATTGTTAATAAAACTTTTACTTTTAATTTTTAAAATCTCAAAAGTGTTACTGGACTTCCTACTGCTGAGATCAGTACATCCCCTTCTTGTTTTCAGAATACAAAATAAAAGGGTATGGCCCGTAAGCCAAGTTTCCCTCTGGGATTTGGATTGTGCAGTAATTAATGTTGGCTGTGGTCATAACACTCAATTAAACCTGCCTCCACCACACTCTCAGGCAGTGCATTCCAGATCCTAACCATTTGCTGCGTGGTGTAAAAAAAGATTTTCCTCATGTCGCCTGTCCTTTTTGCACCACTTCCACCACTGACAACAGTTTTACCCTCTCTACTCTGTCCAGACCCCTCATTTTGAATACCTCTATCCTATCACCTCTCAGCCATCTCTTCTCCAAGGAGAATAGTCCAAACTTCTCCAATCTATGTAACTGAAGTTCCTCAACCTATACTTACTTAACTTGCCAAACAAATAACCTAATTAACGAGCCTCACTCAACATGAAATTACATTTACAGGTCACCTTTAAATGTAATAAAGCATGTCAAAGCAATTCAGAAGAAATAATAAAAACAGAAAATGTTGGAAAAACTCAGCAGATCTGGCTGTATGTGGGGAGAAAAACAGTGTCAACGTTGAGTCTAATATGACTTTTCATCAGAATCGCAGTATTTTGCTTTCAATTCACAGAAGCAATCTGATTCAAAGCCACACAATGAGATATCAAGACAAGTGACAAAAGCTTGATTAAAGAGGACAGTTTTAAGGGGAATCTTAAAGGAGGAGAGTTGGAGAGGTTTCGGGAAGTAATTCTAGCTTAGGTCAAGGCAGCTGAAGGCAGAGGTGCCAATGGTGGAGCGATGAAAATCAAGGGTATACAAGAGGGAAGAATGAGAGGAACATAGAGATTGTGGAAAGATGAGAATTTTAAAACTGGAAGCTTCTCAGACAGGGAGGTTAGTGAACACAAGGGTGATGGGCGTATGGGTCCTGATGAGAGTTAGGATAAGGACAACTGAGCAGTAAATAAGCTCATGTTTGCAGCATGGACAGTGGGAGGCTAGCTTGGAGAAAAATGGAATAGTTGAGTCTAGACACCACAAAGGCAATGATTTGGATTTCAGCTGAAGATAATATGAGCCTGGGGTGGAAATGTTACAGGAGTGGAAGTAGGCAGTCTTGATGATGGAAGGGATATAAGGTCAGTTCAGTTCAGAGTCAAATTCAACTCCGAGGTTACAAAACTCAAACTTAGCCAGTGGCCAGGGAGAGACAACATCTGAACATACAAATTAGGAGCAGGAATAGGCCACTCTGCCCCTTGAGCCTACACCGCCATTCAATAAGTTCTGTGGCTTGAGAACAGAGCTTTTGAATTAGCAGATTCAGTAAGGAATAGAATGTTTATGACAAAAAGGAGGGGAAAAGAATCTTTGTTCCCAAATGCAATAAACTGTATATTAGCTACTTCATATAGAATGCTCTTTTGATACATTAGGCCAAGGGTTATTTTATTCAGTAGTTGATTCTAAAGTTGGTTTGAAATAAAAGTCTTTTCCCACTGCTTCTCAACTGAGGTGCATGTCCTTCATTCAGGTTATTTTGTTCCTCTTTTTATTCATGTAATACAATAATTTCTATCCCAAGGAAGATTTGTTGACAAGTGCCTGACAGTATTGCTCTTGATTTGGTTGCTCCAAGGTATGAGAGAAGAGACTGTATTTACTTTGTCCGCAACTAGACTGGGTGTTGTTTTATTTTTAAAATGAGACATGATTGTGCCTGTAATTGTCAACTCACAAAAATATAAAATGGGACAATTTCACTTGATCTGCTGCCATTTTGTATGTACACTGCTGCATGTGAACAACCTAGAAAAAAAGAATTAGAGCTTCAAATACCACAAACCTAAATTTAAAAATACTGAAAGGCTTGATATGTGTCTGAAAGAAAAAGGTGTAAGACTAGTGCTAGTTACAGGTTTCATCAATCTGTTTTGTGTCGATAGGATGGATATCATATAGATTTTATGTTTTAATGTATGAGGCTTCACCCCATCCAGGTTACAATTATCAATGCTCTGAAGAAGAGTTATATGGACTCAAAACATTAACTTTGTTTCTCTCTCAGATGCTGCCAGATCTGGAGTTTTTCCAGCATTTTCTGTTTTTAATTTCAGATTTCCAGATCCACAGTATTTTGCTTTTACATTACAATTATCAATAACTGGGCAAGCACCAGCAAATCCAGTCAGAAGTTTCCCCTCCTCCAACTAAATGCACAGACTAAAATTCACTGCTAAAAGCAGCACCATCCAAGATTGGGAGTTCTGAAAAACAGAGAGTCAGCCTCACGTATAAAGCACTGCCCCAGTAACTGCATCTTCAAAATAAAGATTTATGGTTATATAGTACATTTCATGACTTGGGCACCCCAAAGCACTTTACTATCAATGGAATACTGTTGTAATGTAGGAAACGCAGCCGCCAACTTGCACGCAGCAACTCGCACAAACAGCAACGGCCAGATAATCTGCTTTAATGATAAAAGCAAAATACTGCGGATGCTGGAAATCTGAAACAATCTGCTTTAATGATGTCGATCGAGGGATAAATATCGTCCAGGGCACCGGGGAGAGCTCCCCTGCTGTTCTTCCAAACAGCGCAACCAGATCTTTTGCATTCACCCGAGCGAGCAGACACCGAGCTTCAGCTGGACGTCTCATCTGAAAGACGGCACCTCTGACAGTGAGGCACTCCCTCAGCGCTGCACTGGCAAAGCCAGACTTTGGTGCTCGAGTTGGGGGCTCGAACTCTGATCCGAAAGTCTGATGGGGAGGATTTCAAATCGGTGCCAGGCTGAAGAGACACCCAGGTTTTGGGGAGAGGGAGGAGGAGGGGGGGTGAGGGAGGAGGAGGGGGGGTGAGGGAGGAGGAGGGGGGGTGAGGGAGGAGGAGGGGGGGTGAGGGAGGAGGAGGGGGGGTGAGGGAGGAGGAGGGGGGGTGAGGGAGGAGGAGGGGGGGTAGGGGAGATGATGGGGGGTAGGGGAGATGGAGGGGGGGGAGGGGAGATGGAGGGGGGGAAGGGAGATGGAGGGGGAGAGGGGAGATGGAGGGGGAGATGGGGGGGGGAGGAGGGGTGATGGGGGGGAGATGGGGAGATGGGGGGGGGGGAGGAGGGGTGATGGGGGGGAGGAGGGGAGATGGGGGGGAGGAGGGGAGATGGGGGGGAGGAGGGGAGATGGCGGGGGGGGGAGGAGGGGAGATGGGGGGGAGGAGGGGAGATGGGGCGGGGAGGGGGGAGATGGGGCGGGGAGGGGGGAGATGGGGCGGGGAGGGGGGAGATGGGGCGGGGAGGGGGGGAGATGGGGCGGGGAGGGGGGGAGATGGGGCGGGGAGGGGGGGAGATGGGGCGGGGAGGGGGGGAGATGGGGCGGGGAGGGGGGGGAGATGGGGAGGGGAGGGGGGGAGATGGGGCGGGGAGGGGGGGGAGATGGGGCGGGGAGGGGGGGAGATGGGGCGGGGAGGGGGGGAGATGGGGCGGGGAGGGGGGGAGATGGGGCGGGGAGGGGGGGAGATGGGGCGGGGAGGGGGGGGGATGGGATGGGGAGGGGGGGGGAGATGGGATGGGGAGGGGAGGGGGTGAGATGGGGAGGGGAGGGGGGGGAGATGGGGAGGGGAGGGAGGGAGATGGGGAGGGGAGGGGGGGAGATGGGGAGGGGAGGGGGGGAGATGGGGAGGGGAGGGGGGAGATGGGGAGGGGGGGAGATGGGGAGGGGGGGAGATGGGGAGGGGGGGAGATGGGGAGGGGAGGGGAGGGGGGGAGATGGGGAGGGGAGGGGGGGAGATGGGGAGGGGGGGGGAGATGGGGAGGGGAGGGGGGGGAGATGGGGAGGGGAGGGGGGGAGATGGGGAGGGGGGGTGGAGATGGGGAGGGGGTGGAGATGGGGAGGGGGGGGGAGATGGGGAGGGGGGGGGAGATGGGGTGGGGGGGGAGATGGGGTGGGGGGGGAGATGGGGTGGGGGGGGGAGATGGGGTGGGGGGGGGAGATGGGGTGGGGTGGGGGGGGGAGATGGGGAGGGGGGGGAGATGGGGAGGGGGGGGGGAGATGGGGAGGGGGGGGGGAGATGGGGTGGGGGGGGGAGATGGGGTGGGGGGGGAGATGGGGTGGGGGGGGGAGATGGGGTGGGGGGGGGATGGGGTGGGGGGGGGAGATGGGGTGGGGGGGGGAGATGGGGTGGGGGGGGGGAGATGGGGTGGGGAGATGGGGTGGGGGGGGAGATGGGGTGGGGGGGGAGGAGATGGGGGGCAGATGGGGGGGGAGGGGGGGGAGGGGGGGGGGAGATGGGGGGGAGGGGGGGGGGAGATGGGGGGGAGGGGGGGGGAGATGGGGGGGAGGGGGGGGGGGAGATGGGGGGGAGGGGGGGGGGGAGATGGGGGGGAGATGGAGGGGTGGAGGGGACTTCCCGCACACAACAGCCGGTGACCACTAACAGCCGAGGCCTGAGCGAAGGCCCCAGGCCCTGACTGGGACAAATCAAACCGCCTCCAAAAAAAAAACGGCAACGGAACCCGGTGGCAGGCAAACCCAGTTTGAGTACCTACCGAGCGCCGCTCACCGCACGCCCACAACTGACGAGGAGACGGGAGCCTCCCCCATCGCTCGATTTCCGATCCTGGGCGCCGTTTGTAAAATTTTTTTTTTCCCCCACCCACCTGACTCCCTCTTTTGGACGGTTTAAAATTCCGCGCGCTCGCAACACGCATGCGCCACCCGTCGGCCAAGCGCGCATGCGCCACCGCCCCCACGGCGCGCGTGCGTGTAACGGCCCGTCGCCCTGCCCGACCACAACTGCGCAAGCGCCTTTCTCTTGGCTCGCCTGATGGAGTAGTTTTGTTGTGAGGCAGAGAGAGAGGTGAGAGGGTGAGAAGTGGCAGCCACTCAGGGGGAAAAAAAAAGGTGCAGTTGGATTTGTGGCTAATCTTAATGTTACCCACTCTTGCACCAGAGAATAAAAGCACTAAAAATCTGCGCGCATGCTCCAGTGCAGTACCGAGGGGAGTGCTGCACTGTCGGAGGTGCTGTCTTTCGACTGAGCAGTTAAACCCCGAGACCAGTTGGATGTAAAAGACCCCGTGGCACTATCTCTAAAGAAAAGTGGGGAATGTAAACCCTGGTGGTCCTGGCTCACGTGGTCCAGTTCTCAAGAAGAGCCATACGGACTCGAAACGTTAACTCTGTCCCCGCAGAGGCTGTCAGACCTGCTGAGTCTTTCCAGCAATTTTCGTTTCTGTTTCCGATTTCCAGCATCCGCCAGTATTTTGCTTTTGCCCTGGCTCATCTGGTCATTATCACACTGCTGTTGGAGCAAGTTGCTGTGTGCAAATCGGTTAACGCATTTCCTCCAGGACAGTGACTGTACGACAAAAAAAAAGTACTTTTTATCAGCTGTGAAGCATTTTGGGACATCTGGCGGTCATGAATGGCACTATATAAATGCGAGTCTTTAATTCTTTTATGACCGGTTCAATTAAAAGGTTACCTTCATAATCTACACCTACACAGTGACTAACCTATACAGTAACTACACTTATTCTTTGGCTATGAACCGCTTTGGGATGTCCTTAAATTGTGAAAGGTGCTACATAAATGCAAATTCTTCCTTTCACCTGACTAACAATAAGATCCTATGAGGCCCGCTGTACCTGAAGTCAAAGAGGTTGAAGCAGGTAGAACTTGTATAGACAGAGTAAATGCGAGTAGGCTCTTTCCACTTAGATTAGGAGAAATAAACACAAGAGGACATGGCTTTAAGGGGAAAGGTTTAGGGGGAACTTCTTCACTCAGAGAGTGGTGAGAGTGTGGAACGAGCTACCATCTGACGTGGTAAATGCGGGCTCACTCTTAAGTTTTAAGAATAAATTAGAAAGATACATGGATGGGAGAGGTCTGGAGGGTTATGGACTAGGTGCAGGTCAATGGGACTAGCGGAATAATATTTCGGCACAGACTAGAAGGGCTGAATGGCCTGTTTTCTGTGCTGTAGTGTTCTATGGTTCAAACCTGCCCTCTGCTCCAAAACAGTTCTCTTCTTCCTCCTTGAATAATGGCTACTTTCACTCTGACTTTAAATACAATTCCACATTTTCACTTCTACAGCTGCACAAAGAAGCCTGAAAGCAGCCCGAGGCTGCTTTCAACTCTTCATGAAATAGCTGAATACTGTCCCACATATCTGAACAGGATCTTCCAACACCTTCTTGCAATACAGACCTTGTTATATCAAATTGTCTTTCAACTTCAACTTTCTACTTCTTTCTCCCTTTCATCCTTTTTGATTTTCTGCTTCATCTGTATACTATGAGCAGTACTTTCCTGGCTCATCCTGCTCAAAATAAGCTGTCATACACATACTTCCTCATTCCTGCACCCTTTTGTGTAGATGTCAAGATTCATTACATGTTATTGTGCACTAAAGCAGTCTTTAAAGACACCAGATGTGTACAGCTTTTTACCTGTTTCACTTCTCCCTCCCTTTTGTAATATGCAGACTTTTAACATTAAGCATTGACAAGATTCAGGTATAAAGTTCTTGCTTGTTAGGGTAGATGTAGCGAGGCTGTTTCTCCTGCCTGGGGAGCCTAGAACTAGAGGCAATAGTCTCATGATAAGGGTCTTGGCCATTTAGGGCTCAGGTGAGGAGAGATTCCTTCACTCAGACAGCTGTGAATGCTCAGTTGATGAGTGTATTCAAGACTGAGATCAAGAGAATTTTGGACATTGAGGGAATCAAAGGATGTGAGGATAGTGCAAGAAAGTGAGTTGAGGTAGAAGATCAACAGTGATCTTATTGAATGGTAGAGCAGGCTTGAGGGGCTAAATAGCCTCCTCCTGCTCTAATTTGTTATGTTTCTTATGACACTACTTAGACATTACTTCTTGATTCATCTGGCCTTCTCTCTGAATAGGATTACAATGAACACCTTTATACCTTGACCAAATATGAACTTAGGAGGCCTAAATTCAGCATAGATCATGAGGATGGAAGCAAGTTTTCACATTGCCATATGACTTTCAAACTGCCTTGTGATCACCTCTCCCAAGCTTGATGGCTTGTTGCATGTCATTGCCCACCGGATTCAAGCTCATAATGTCATAGTGATAGGCAATTTACATCATCATCTTCAACCTTATTGAATGGTGGAGCAGGCTCAAGGGGCCACATGGCCTAATACTGCTCCAATTTCTTATGTTCCTACAGTGAGGATTGAACCAGCTTGGAATCAGTCTGGCTTGAGAAGCCCTGTAAAGTGTACCCACTTCAACAATTGGCATTTCACTTAATCTTTGTGGACATCAGTTGAACATATGTGCCGAGCTGACGTTTGCAGGTGTTTGAAGGCTTCCACTCAATGCTATGTTCCTCCCATTCTGGCCTCATACACATCTCCTACTTTCATCGCTCCATGATTGGGGGCTGTGCCTTCAACTGCCTTGGCCATAAGATCCCAAATTCCCTCCTTAAACTTCTCTGCCTCTCCATATCTCTCGTCCCTTAAGTCTCTCCTTAAAGCCTATCTCTTTGGGCTAGCTTTTTGGTCTCTTGTACTAATATCTCTTTGTGAAACTCACTGTCAAATTTTGTTTGATAATTGCTACCGAGTAGTGCTTTGGGACTAAAATGAAGGCACTACATTAAAAAAAAAAGTTATTGTGAGAGTTTGCAAGACTGACAATGCCCAAAAATGTAAATGTGGGTCTCGCCCTATGAAGGAGCATTTCTCAGTATGTAGCTGAAGTGTGTCATCAAACAGGTTATACACCAGGAGGGTCGCATTGCATCACAGCTGGCTAACGTCACTCAGTCTGAAATGGAAAATAAGGGATAGAAAAGTTCTGTTCACTTCAGTGCTGCGGACCAAGAAAAGAGAAAATATTTGTAAATCCAACCTATTCATGGTTAGAAAATAGATACCTTTTAAAGCCTTGTCCCAACACCATCCAGGTGTTCACAAGCATCGCTGTGATCAATTCATTTCAAATATTTCAACTTCAAAGGCTTGCGGGGACAATGAAACTCTGGCAAAATTGGAACTTGAGGATCTCTTGTTACATTATTGTGTGGTACACTGAACATTGCCGGCAAAGATATCACTTACCTGAACTGTGCATTAGGAGTCAATTAATATTCATATTCTCCCTTAAACAAGGAAACAAGAAACCTAAGATGGCTGAAGGAACGTGAGATGGAACCTGTAATATTATTAGTACTTGAAGGTCCAAAATCAACCTCCTGAATCAATTTAGCTTGCTGCACAAGGCTCCTACATGCTTGTTTCCTTCTCAAGTTTGATAATTATAGACCATCTTTTCAGAAATTAGTATTTTGCTTCAGGCACAATGAATGTTATTCTACCTTTCCCAAGTGAGAACAAATAAAACCCTAATTTCTTTATGATTGCTGTGAATGGCCCATTTTTGACTTTGTACCTGCTCAGTTTGAATTTTGTTCCATGCCTCTGGCTTTTGCACTTTTTTTTATTTTCGACTCATGTATTCCCTTAAGAAGCCTATCACAAGCAACCTATTCCCGAGCCTCTTCGTATGTGAGCGCGACTCCTCCTCCTTACCCTGTGGGAAAGAATTTGAGCTTCACTTGATGCCATTTCAAGGTGCCATAACTGGGACTGAGAGCGTGTGGTATGATGATTTGCAGAGACCTGCCCATATAGTGCCAGACAATGCCAACCATTTTGCATGCCAGATTATAAAAGTTTGACAGTTGGTTTCTTGTGTTACCAGGATGATAATGCCATGGAAAATGTGTTTGAATTAGGACATGTTTTGCTGTACAAACGCTATGTGTACTGGTACGGGGTGGGGTGGTGGGTAGCAGGAGCTTAGGTGGTTATGTGGGTTTTGAGCCTCATCAGTGTTGTTAACGGCAACAGATGTGCTCACCATCTATGTCGCTAACATCAATTAAATCTTATGGGGCATGAGTTAGCAACATCTATAATTATTCCTGAGGTTGCTGGTGCTTTGCTCAAACTTACCCTAGCTTTACATGTTACTAGTTAATTTCCTCAACAGCAACTAAGACCAAAGAGATCTTCTGTGCCATAACTGCTTTTTCCAATATCAGCCATAATTTATTTACCTTAAAACGTTACATAGGAGCAGGATGAGACTATTCATCCCCTTGAATCTATTCCATCATTCAGAGAGATTATGGCTAACCTGTGATCTAACTCTTTTTACCCACCTTTGCCCCCTATCCCTTATGGTTCACAAAAATCTATCAATCACAGATTTAAAATTGACAATTGATCTAGCGTTAAGGGTCATTTGCGGAAGGGAATTCCAAGCTTCTGCCACCCTTTGTGTGTAGAAATGTTGCCTAAAATTTCATTCTTGAAAGGCCTGCCTCTAATTTTAGACCATGCCACCTAGTCCTAGACTCCCCAACCAGCGGAAATAGCCAAAAAGCTTTTTTTTCTCTATTTGTCCCACTTAATATCCTGAAAACTTCTATCAAATCATCCCTTAACTATTCCAGGATATATAATTGAGTTTGTGTAATGAGATTCTAGAATAGTCAGAAAATAAAGTTAATATGCTGCAGATCCAAGTGTACTTTTGAAGGTTTTTATTAAAGCGTTTAATATTTTACCAACAATTCCTAATCAATTTACTAATTCTAAAGAGAATGGAACATCCAGTTATTGACTGGACTTTGCTACATTAATTAGCAAAAATTAACACTTATTTTCTGATGGAGTAGGTTCAAGGCTTGCTTTGATTGCCCTTCCTTTGTACTTCCTGTAAGTGCTATGAATCCACATGTAGTGGCAACACTTTAGTACCTCAACCAATTGGAGATTTGGCTCCATTAGCTTAGACAAATGTTACAAGCTGGTCACTGGGAGTTTCAGTCCCCAGCATTATCTTATTTTTGGGGGCACCTTCAGGAACACTCCAAAACACTGCATCAGAAGAGTGGGACATCTATTTTCTCCTGCCATTGTCCACAAGAGAAACTCTTGGTTTTACTCATGTCCCAACAACAACATGCACTTACATAGCTCCTTTAATGCAGTGAAATCATCTCAAGGCTCTTATAGGTAGTTGATGAGCGGAGGTCAGGTTTATTGCTGAAGGAATCATACAACTAATGACACTCTTTAAAAACTGTAGTTCCTGTTGTTTAATTGAGCCCTTTCACTTATTTTCTAGCAGAGCCTTGCCTTTTGCCTTCCTTCGATTGCGAGCAGGGATGGGGCAAAGAGGGAAAATGTCATTGACTCCTCTAGTAAGTGGGAGAAAGGAAGAGAATGCCATTGTGTCAATTGTCCACTGCTGAGCAGTCCACAAAAGGAGGCACGAGGCACCTGTAGGAGGACATCTACTGTGAAGGCAACTGTTGAGTGCGAGATGGATTGCAAGTGAGACCACACCACCCCCCCGCCCCCCAAACCCGCTGTAAAAAAACACAAAAAAAATTGTGATTTACACATATCTAGATGACTGTCAGCAGAGTTTTTCTGAGGAGCCCACATTCGCCACATTGATTTTCTCTGTGATTTTTTTGGACCCTGCCATCAAGCTAAAATGTGGGAAAGCCCGCACTGTTTTATTTCCTTCATCCATGTGGTGCGGGCATTGCTGGCTAGCTCAGCATTTATTGCCCATCCCTAACTGCTCATGGGAAGATGGTGGTGAGCTGCCTTCTTGAACCGCTGCAGTCCATGTGGCATAGGTATACCCACAGTGCTGTTAGGAAGGGAGTTCCAGGATTTTGACCCAGCGACAGTGAAGGAACGGCGTATATTTCCCGGTCAGAATGGTGAGTGACTTGGAAGGGAACTTGCAGGTGGTGTTGGTCCCATGTGTCTGCTGCCCTTGTCCTAGATGATAGTGGTTGTGAGTTTGGAAGGTGCTGCCTAAGAAGTCTTGGTGAGTTCCTGCAGTGCATCTTGTAGATGGTACACACTGCTGCCACTGTGCATCAGTGGTGGAGGGAGTGAATGTTTTTGGAAGGGGTGCCAATCAAGCGGGTTGTTTTGTCCTGGATGGTGTCAAGCTTCTTGAGCTGTTGGAGTTGCACTCATCCAGGCAAGTGGGGAGTATTCCATCACACTCCTGACCTGAGCCTTGTAGATGGTGGACAGGCTTTGGGGAGTCAGGAGGTAAGTTACTCATCGCACGATTCCTAGCCTCTGACCTGCTCTTGTAGCCACAGTATTTATATGGCTAGTCCAGTTCAGTTTCTGGTGAATGGTAACCCCTAGAATGTTGATAGTGGGAGATTCAGTTATAGTAATACCATTGAATGTCAAGGGGTGATGATTAGATTCTCTCTTGTTGAAGATGGTCATTAGGTGGCACTTGTGTGGCGTGAATGTTACTTGCTACTTGCCTGGTGTGGGAAACAGCCACTCGATTGTGTGATTTTTCTTCCACAGGTTGGCCAATTAATGGTTAGAGGACAGGCTTGACTTGGCTACAACAGCAGGTCAGAGGCTAGGAATCCTGCGGTGAGTAACTCACCTCCTGACTCTCCAAAGCCTGTCCACCATCTACAAAGCTCAAGTCAGGAGTGTGATGGAATACTCTCCACTTGCCTGGATGAGTGCAGCTCCCACAACACTGAAGAAGCTTGACACCATCCAGGACAAAGCAGCCCCGCTTGATTGGCAACCCTTCCAAAAACATTCACTCCCTCCACCACTGACGCACAGTAGCAGCAGTGTGTACCATCTACAAGATGCACTACAGGAACTCACCAAGACTCTTTAGGCAGCAACATCCAAACTCACGACCACTACCATCTAGAAGGATAAGGGCAGCAGACACATGAGAACACCACCACCTGCAAGTTCCCTCCCAAGCCACTCACCACCCTCTCTTGGAAATTAAGGACAGCTGGCAGGCTCTCAAACTTTGAGGGCCAATTAGAAATCTTCAAACTTAAAAGCAAGCTACAGGTAAGTGAGGGAGAGGGCATTTCAAAATGGTGGTACGCTCTCTCCAACTTTTAAAAATTGAAACTAAAAAATGGCTATTGGAAGCAAGCCACTCGGTGGTCAGAATCTTCTCTCACTGGTGGTGAGCTTGGAGACAGGAAGGACATTTACTTAAACGTGGGGTGGTGGCATATCTGAACCCTGCCACCTTTCCGTCTCCACCAGAATTAAGTCTTAGGCGGGAAGGCTCATGGTTGACCCCCCCACCGCCAAACCAATTGAGGCCCTTAAGTAGATCACTTAAGGGCCTCACATTGCCACCTCAGGGATTAACCCAGCCACAAGCAAGCCTGTAGCCATGTGGTGTGCATGACAGGTGAATCTGTGTCACCTCAGAGGTGGGGGTGAGGGGGGTGGGGGCAGTGGTGTCCCTTGATCTAAAGCAATCAGTGCCTGCTCGAGGGACTAGACATTGGGAAGGTGGGGTGCCCTCTAAGAGTAACCCCCACTCTTGCTTTTGACGCCCCCTCTGCAACCCACATTACTTACCTGTAGCCTGGGTCCTCGATTCTAGAACTCCGGTGGGGAAAATGTCCTTCCAACAGAGGCCACGGCCTCCTCGGTGATGCTGCTGACTGTAAGAGCTGCCGGCCTCCGACTGGCCAACAGCTCTCTCTAGGTGGGACTTGCGTCGCCAGGGTCTTGATTCCAAGGAAAGGAAAGGCTTGCTGGTGATCTCGCCACTGCTCGAGTGTCATGTGGTTCAGCAGGCCTTCCTGAAAAAAGGCACTGCGGGTCTCTCGCCGCCCCTCCAGCTGGTAGGTGAGACCCCCCCCAATGCCACAACAAGACTCGACCCATGGTGTGGAAAACCCCTCTGTAGGGGGTGGCTGCAGCAGCACCCAGGCAGGTAGAGAGGGCCTCCGGGCCTACCTGGAGCGCTGCCTTCTGCCTCTGCTTTCGTCTTGTTGGCATCACAGGCTAACATCCATATTCCGCCAATATTTAGAAATGTGGTTAGTGCCAGCTGAACCAGACATGATGTACCAATATGCTGGCCATGATAATGAAAAACTTATAAATGGAAATGATCTAAAAATGGGTCTTGTAGATTTCAAGTGATGGGGCTGTGACTATTTCCTTTGATAGCTTGTTCCAATGTGGGATTGTTTTTGGGAAGAAAGGTTATTGATACACTGTATTGGAAACAAATGCCCTTGTGGTTTATATGGATGGCTACCTCATGTTTTGTCATTGCCTGAGGGTACTGGATACCCGTGTCAGGAAACCCAAAAATACTTACCTAAATCGGGAGTTTGCAGTTTGGGAACTGCAGTTGCCAGTGGGCTTCGGGCTTCCTGCGCATGCGCCAGCCAGAGAATGGCCGCACGTGCGCAGTTCATTGATTTCACACAAGTGCTGGCTGGGAAAGGGCCGCCCGTGTGCAGTTGGTCCACTTTCACGCACCATCCAGCCTGCGCTGCCGTGCCATGCAAAACATTGGGAAACCCCCGACTGCATAATTAATGAAGGGTCGCATGATACCGTGGGAATTCCCATCGGCCTCCCCGTCCCTGTCCCCGTCCCCGTCCCCGTCCCCGTCCCCTGCCATGGGATTCAGTCCCGGAATGGAAAATTCCATCCTGTATCTTTAAAAAAAAATTTCACAGGATGTAGGTGTCACTGGCAAGGTCAGAATTTGTTACCCATCCCTAATTGCCCTTGAACTGAGGGGCTTGCTCAGTCATTTCAGAGGGCAGTTAAGAGTCAGCCACATTGCTATTGGTCTGGAGTCACATGTCAGCCAGACTGGGTAAGGACAGCAGATTTCCTTCTCTAGGATATTAGTGAACCAGATGGGTTTTTACAACATTTCACAGTCCCCATTACTGAAACTAGCTTTTAATTCCAGCCCTTATTAATTGAATTTAAATTCCACCAGCTTCCGTGACAGGATTTGAACCCATGTCCCCAGATCATTAGGCTGGGCTGCTGGATTACTAGCAGTGACAATACCACTGCTGGATTACTAGCAGTGACAATACCACTGCTGGATTACTAGCAGTGACAATACCACTGCTGGATTACTAGCAGTGACAATACCACTATGCCACCACCTCCATATATGTATATTGCATTCATATGTCTCATAGCATATTTTTCCAGATATTGCAAAGATATTTGTTTCCTACATCTCCCCCTCTTTTGAAGACCAGACTTTGACATCACAGACAGAAAACTTTTGATATGAGTGATATTGGTGAGGATGTTGGGCGGTGTGGCGTTTACCTTAAAAGGTGGAAAACAGGAATGCAGTTATAGATACTGAATTACCATGGGCAACAATGAAAGATTTTGCATCAGGAGTTCCCTTTGTACGATACTATGCCCCTCATTTCTCAAGGGAATAGCATGGCTATCTGAGACATTTTCCTGGCTTGAAGCCAGGGAATCCTTGTTACTAGAGTCCAGTCTGTAAGGACACTGATGCTGACAGAGCAGCTACATTAGTAATTTTAGACATGATGGCAGAAAAGTAAGGGTTTGCCACAATTATTGCATCAAATTTTGTTTGGAGATTGTTGAATGATATTTTTATAAAAGCCCATTTGGGTGGAGAGCCCACCTGCTTAGATTACACGTCTTGATGAGTGAGACGGAAAACAATACATTTTTAAGGTGAGTTTTCTTTATCATGTATTTTCTTCTCTACGTAAGGTCCGTGTATACAAGTAGGAGTATCTATTCACCTGGTCTCAAGTCCTGGGTCCCACAAGCATCTTTCACCACCAGCATTGGAGAGGTACAGTACATGGCCAAAATTTTAAGGATACATCTTGTTTTCATTTGATATCTTTATGGACAGCTCTACCCGAGATGAGGTTACTAATGGGACTCGCAGAAGTGAAACTGAGTCATAATAACATGAAGACAATTTGGTCAAGCAACTTGGCCATTTTTTGTTACTCTGAACTAACACCTCCAGTCTTCTTGCATACCCTGCAATCCACCCTCTCTCCAGTTACACATCTAATTTTCTCTGGAACCCTACCATGATAACAAATATTACGCCTAATTTCTCTTGGTCCTAACTTTGCCATTTTCAATTTGCATCCCTTCATATGAAATATCTGTGCCACAATCAAACAATTTGCAAGGAACTAGCCTTGTTAATAGCGCATTTAATCACATGACTAACTCTGCCCTGTGCCATTGTTTCAGCAATTTTAAATTCTCCTATTTAAGATAATTAAATATTTTATCTTAATATGTATGTGACTGATAGAATTTACTGCTGGAGAAATAATACAATGAGAGTTTGAAATCAATGAATATGATCTGAGAGAAACATACATAAAGGAGAATGAAGCTTTGTGTCAGAGTAAGGCATTGTAAGATCTAACAGAAGTTAGAAATAGCTTTAATGAAGCCTCCAGTATTTGTGCATAAGCTTGCTGTCTGCCAAAACTGAAGCTGGAGGAGAAAGCCATTTGGAGTTCCACTGTCCAGGGTATTGTGTTAATTTGCTGGATCTGTTTAAAATCTAAAATCAATTTTTGGACCATTGCCTTAAAGGGGGTGTAACTGGGAGTCAGATTAATTAGGGATTTTAGGAATTATTGTAGTAGTAATTTGTAGTTCTATGTATGTGCCCGATCAGAGGCATGGTGCCATTTTACGTGGACGGTCCAATTAAGGCCCGCCCAGTGTGACATCCGCACAGAAGCGCTATGCGCTCCCTGTGCGGGCGGGGGGGTATCCCAAAATCGAGAGTGCGCTCTTTCGCGCATGCACACGATAGAGCGCACTCATCTCCCTGAGGATAAGTGCTGCCTCAGGGAGATCGGCTGTAAATGTAAAAAAGATAAAAATAGAAAAATAAAATTTCCCTATCATGTCCCCTCATGTGACACTGTCACATGAGTTGGGACATGTCCATAATTTTTACAAAACCTTTATTAAAATTTTTTAAAGCCTACATGAAACCTCATCCCGCCGGTGGATGAGGTATCATGTTTTTTCTAGTTCCTGCTGGGGCCCCAGGTCTTTTAATCACTTAATTGACCCTGTCAATGACCTCACTTGGCCATTGACAGGTCGGCAGGCGCTCAACTGATTTTGCTGCGCCCCCGCCTTCCTGAAAATTTAAATGGGGCGCGGTGACGTCGGGAGTTCCCCCCCAATGACACCGCGCGTCATTTTATGTGTCGGCGAGCGGGCCCCGCCCCCACTCACCGATGTGTAAATTCCTGCCCACAAGCTGTGTAAAGAATATATTTTACTGAAATTTGCTTTAATCAAGAAATGGTAGGCATGTTGAAATCTTCACATTACTCTTCACAGTGGAAGACTTGTCAGACAAATTCCAGATCCATTCATTTGTTCAGGAATCTGGATAGAAGATTAGTCATGTGTTTTATGAAATAAGTTTATATTCCATCTGAATTAGATGGGAATGCACTGAGAAATTGCCCAGAATGACAAATGCTGGATAACATTTTTAAGATCTGTACAAATACAAACTGAGGCTTGTAGGATGGCGAATACAATCTTGGTAAGCAAAAGAAACACAAGTTGTCTTGTAACTTGCTAAAAAAGTGACATGTTTAAGCTTGAACTCAATCTTTTCATAGAGCTAATGAACCATGGATACAGCACCTTTCTCAGATCTGCATGAAGAATTCTGAGGGCCATGGGCACCAAGAATATTAGGACCCCTTCACACTTTCCACATAACCCTCCTGTCCCATTGTAACACAAAGATGTAGCAGAATGCATTCTCCCTAGAATCCCACATTTGGCAGGACAACTTGCGGAAGTCCCATACATGTCTTGTTCCCTCGGTCCGGTCCGTGCCATGTTAATCTGCTATAATCTTTTCCCTATGTAAACAATCTATAGTACATATATTTACACTTGCATCTATATAGCTGCTGCAGTGGTGAGAGATGGTGTCATTGCTCTGTGTCATAATGACATAGGCTAGTGCTCTGAGGTGCCACACAATGGTGGGGCAAAGGTTATCGAGAAACGTTTTTAATAAAATCATTCATGGCATGTTGGTATGGCTGGCAAGGCTGCCTTTTATTGCCTTCCCCTTGTTATCCTGAGAAGTTGGCTTTGGGACTTCTCCTAAAATTTGGCATAACTTAGGGGCTCACGAGACTACATCAGAGGTCAGTTAGGAGTCAAACACTTTTAGCATTTGACCAGAGTTACATATTAGCCAGGCCAGGTCAGGATGGCAGTTTTCCTTCTCTAAACAACATTAGGAAACCCATTGGAATTTTGGGGCAATCGGGCTTCAAGGATATTTTAATGATCACAGGTTATTATATTCCCAGATTTTGTTCTAAACTGAATAAAATTCTCCAACCGCTATGGTCGGATTTGATCTTCCATTCCATGGATTACTAGTTCAAGGCTTTGAATTAGTTGTCTAGTAACAAAAGAGGCCACTGACATTGTGCATTCAGGTAAGGGGTAAGTAAGATTTTCCTTAAATGTATCCAAAGTTTAAATTTATGGGCATCTGACCTTTTTTTAAGTCACTGCAAGTGTTGTGCTCGATGACCTACATTAGCTCCCCTGACTGACAATGCCTCAAAATTCACACAGTTGTCATCAAATCCCTCCATGATCTCATCCCTCCCAATCTCCCTACCTCCTTCAGACCTACAACCCTCTGAGATCTCTGCACTTCTCCAATTCAAGCCTCTTGTACATTCCCGATTTTATTCACTCCACCATTGGCGCCTTCAACTGACTAAAAAGGTAAGAAAGGTTGAAAGGTAAGTGGGAGAAGAGCATTAACTTTTGATCACATGAGCCGAGTGGCACTAATAGGAGGCAGCGGTTGAACCTCCCATTTCCGTTCATTGGAAAGTTAATAAAGCATGGTTCGAAAATTCCTTTTCCAAAAAATCGGTAACAGACATGCATGATTCTCCAAGCTGTTGCTAGTTTCTGGGAAACTTTGATTTGAAAGCTGAGAATCCCTAATGGTGACAATACCTGTTTAAATTTTTCTGCAAGGCTTTTGTCCCTTAGGCAAGTGGGGTTTGGCAATAATATGCAAAGCACAAAATTACTTTTATATCATATGACATGCAGAGATCAAGGTCTCCAATTTGTGTTTAGAAACTGGAGCAGCAAGAATGGTGTCTGCACATTCCTAGCCACATGTCACACAGATAAGCCACAAACTTGATAACTTTAATTAAGCCCTGACAGATGGAAGGGTATTTCTTCTCCTCGGTTTTCATAACAAACTGGAAGCTTTTAATTTTGAATATTTTTGTATTTTTATTTGATTTATTCGTATGGTCACATTCTCCACTCCTGTCCCACACACTCTCAATTCCACCCTGACACCAGTCCTCTTTCATCACAACAACAGATGCCTGCATTTATATAGCACCCTTTATGTTGCAAAACATCCCAAGCAGCTCCACAGGAAACAAAATTTGTCACCAAGTCAGACAATGAGGTATTAAGACAGATGACCAAAAGTTTGGCCAAAGAGGTGGTTTGAAGGATGACAGCGAGGCTGAGAGGCTTAAGGAGGGAATTCCAGAGCTTAGGGCTTAGTCAGTTGAAGGCACCAATGGTGGAGTGAATAAAATCGGGAATGTACAAGAGGCTTGAATTGGAGAAGTGCAGAGATCTCAGAGGGTTGTAGGTCTGGAGGAGGTAGGGAGATTGGGAGGGATGAGATCATGGAGGGATTTGATGACAACTGTGTGAATTTTGAGGCATTGTCAGTCAGGGGAGTAGGTCATCGAGCACAACACTTGCAGTGACTTAAAAAAAGGTCAGATGCCCATAAGTGAGCACTGAGCACAAACAAATCTGATATATCATTTAGATTTCTTTCCCCAATTTTCTCTCCAGGTACTAGTGCTAACATAGGACCAACAGTCCTCCAGTATATTGGGCATGTGCAAACCCAGACAGAGAGTGTTGACCAGCTGTTTATCTTTTACCAACTGAGCATGATCCTAACCCAATATCTAAACCTGGGCAATTTCCTGGTTAGTTGTTAGGAAATGGGGAACTGACCTGGTATTGTTTTCTCCCTCCGCAGACCAGGACACTGGGGCCATTTGTACCCCTCACTGAGGCTCAAGCAAATCCAGCACAGCCCAGGATTTGAACCTGGGACCTTCTGGTCTCTGAGTTACACTGTTAATGCCTTCCCACAAGAATGTTGAGGAAGCTCATGAAACAGGGTATGGTTATCTTATTACTGGAGATTAACCCTGGTGACCCTTTCATCTTTCAGATGTCGGGTTTATCATTCTGTGAAGCCTCCCACTAAGTAAGATTTTCCATAAATGTATCCAAAGTTTAAATTAAGGGATTATTAACAACGCGTTGGTACAAGCAAACATGTACACCGAACCCTTTTGCAATCCGAATTCCTTCCAGGTACACAGCTGCTTTGAGTTAAAGGTAGAATAACACTTGCACATTTCAATTTCACATTCCATTAGGTCTATTAATTCTGAATATAGGTAGAACTTTCTAAACCAATTTCACTTTAAATGTTAAATGTTGTGCCTATTCAAGTTTGGGACCGCAGCAGGAAGTATCCTTATCGTGTGTCTCCCTTAAAACTCGATGATAGCATCAAACACTCCAATCCAAGAGACAGGTCACAGTTCTTATTTTTATGAAATATGTTCTCAAATTCTATTTCTGTTAGTTTGCTTCCCCCGCAGCTTATATTATAGGCAGATGAGGGATGTGCACTTATTTGGACAGTTAACTTGATCCCAACGCCTCAATTAATACTTGGAATAGAGTGGGGGGACTAACTGAAGAGCTCTTTCAAAGAACTAGTCTGGAATGATGGGAAAATTGGCTTATTTCTGTGCTGTAAGATTCAATGGTCTGTATTTTCACATAGATGGAGGCAGAAGCGGCATGAAGGAGCCCTGTAGCAGCAAGGTAGAGGACTTGGTAGCCGTATTATAAATAAAACTGTGCAGACCCCTGCCTGAAACCTTGGCCGGCCGACGGGCGGGACAAGGAATTTGTGATAGATGGCAGGAGGCACAGGGGTAAGGATCTAGTGAAAATTGGTGGCGGGATTGAGGGGGGTAGGGTAGCCCAGTGAGAGGAATGCCCAAGGTTTTGCACTTGCCCTGTGGCCCACGATCTGGCTGGCAGCTTTGCTTGACATGGGAGCCGGCATTTCTCCCCCACTCAGGCCTCAGGTTAAAATTACAGATTGGGTCCTGATGGTTTATAGGATCCATCTACAATATTTAGCAGGACCTCACTTCACTACCTGCAGGTGTCCTGCTCAAAAGAGCAGATTAGGATTGGGCTGGCAGTGGGATTGGAGGGGTAAGCGACTCATCTGATTTTAGCTGCCATTTTTCTTTGGGTGGGCGCACTAAAATTGGGGACTACAATTTTAAGAAGACAACAAAAATCTCCCTTAACATTGACAATAACCCCGAGCACCGTATTGATAAGTGGACCTCTAGCCTCCCCAAGGGCTTAGCATGAAAAATCATTGATAATGTACCATATATACCAGGAAGAACCCACGTTTGATCCCTGGTGTTTGCTTGAGTTAACTAATCATATGGGGGAGAATTTTCTCCCCATTGGGGGGGTCTGAGCGGGAGTGGGAGGCGCCCGCGATCGGCTGTGCGCCGCCATTTTACATGGGCGGGCCAATTAAGGCCTGCCCAGCCTGACACACACCCGGAAGCGCTGAGCGCTCCCTGTGCGGGTGGGGGGGGGGGGAGGAGGCTGAATCGGGGCCTACGCTCTTTCGCATGCGCGCGAAAGAGCGCAGAAATCTCCCTGAGGCACAGAGCTGCCTCAGGGAGTTTAATTTCATTGTGAAAAATTTAAATAAAGAGAAAAAAAATATTTTGAGATATGTGACAGTGTCACATGAGCTGGGAAATGTCAATGAATTAAAAAAATTTTTTTTATTACATTTATAAACACTTCATGAAACCTCATTCCGCCCGAGGTTTCATGATAAACGCGAAGGCCGCCTGGGCTGTTCGCCTGCCCATCAACCCTAAGGTTGGACGGGAGGCTCCGTTAATTATTTTGATTAGTTTTTAATTGGCCTTAATAGGCCTTTGACAGTTCAGCGGGCATGCAGCCAACTCCGGTGCTAGCCCGCCGAACTGAAGATCGGAATGAAGCGCGGTGACGTCGGGACACACGCCGGACATCACCGCGCATCATTTTACGCGTCGACGAGCGGGGCCCTGCCCTCACACGCTGACCCGAAGATCCTGGCCTTGGTGTTGGGCACACTGCAAATAGCCTCCTGACTATGGTGAGGAAAGTTGACTTGGCTCCTGCTTCTTACTGTTATGTAGTTTGAAGGGAATTGGAATATAGGAACAGGAGGAGACCATTCAGCCCCTTGAGTCTGTTCCACCTTTCAATTAGAGCTGTAAATTAACTCTATCTACCTGCCTTGATTCTGTAATCCCTTAAACTTTTGCCTAACAAAAATCGATCAAACTTTGCTTTGATATTTTTAACAGGCCCCTATCGTCAACAGTATTTTTTTCTAAAAATATACTTTATTCGTAAAATAAATAAAAGAATATTCCAAAACATTTCAAATGGTCATTACGGAAAATGCAATAATCAACTTTTCTCCATAAAGCATGTTGAAGTTATGAACCCATAAAGCCTCAACAGCTTTTTGAGGGAGAGGGACCCAGATTGCCAGGACTCTTTATGTGAGGAAATGCTTCCTAAAGCAGCCCCTGGTAGGCTCAGCTCCAATTTTAAGGTTGCGCCCCCTTGCTCCGGAAGTCTCCCCTTAATCAATCTTGCAAGATCACTTTAAACAGCAGAGTGCACGAGAACTGTTCTGGCAAGTCTGAAAAAATTCTTGTGTTTGTTTAAAGACAGGCTTTACTGGTATTGAGAATATGCAAATTTTATATAAAGGAGAGTGAGTAGAGTAGGCAATGTTTTGTTTGAGTTTGTGTGGAAATACTGCCTATTGTAAAGTGTACTTAAATTAATTCATAAGAATCCTCAGAAGATTATGAAACGTGATATCTATTCATCATAGGGTTTGCGGTAAGAGATTATGCAACAAACTTTTTATTATCTTAAGTGTTGTTATGGTTCTGCATTCATTCAACAGCATGTAATACAAATTGACACCAAATCCAAGAGAAGATATTGATGCAAATATCTGTATAGAGAAAAATCCATTAATGGGAAAAACATAGACAAGCCTGATGAAGAATGAAGTTGTTTAGGTAAATCATGCCGCAGTAACAGATGCTAATTGAAAATGTAAAGAGTTAATTTATTTCAGAAATTTTTAAGCGGGAATTTAAGAGCAAATAATATTGAAGGAACAGTAAAAGACTGTTCAGTCCAACGAGTCAGTAGCTTTCCTGTAGATCAGCCTGCCTGTCGACAATTTTAAATGAATTTGTTTCTCATTGATGTACGTTACTCTTTGGAATAAAATTTGCATTCCTAGCACAGTAGATTGATGCTACAAGGAACAATTTGAAATTCAGACTCTGGGATGATCTGACAGCAACCTGTAGATACGGTAAACATTGCACGTAGGAATGCTGAAATAAATAGAATTTTCTGGAAATGCACCACAGACTTCTTGGAACTCCTTAGTTCTTATCAAGGACACCCACCCATGTTACCTTCCCTTTTCTCTTTTCGGATGTTGCCGTTTTCCAGTATTTTCTGTACTTATTTTTAGCTGTGGGAAAGTGAAAGTTCGGTGGAAAACTACTGTTAACTGTACAGAATATATTCCCCTATGAAAGATTGCTTCCCTCCTCCCAACGGTACATTCTGGGGTCTGTCCCACAAGTGGATGCCCAGAAGACCTATACTGAACCAATTTGGGTGGTCTCGGAAGTGGCCTGTAATCATGTGGAAGGTGAGAAGTCACATAAGATTTGCATAGCCTGTAATCATGTGGACGGTGAGAGGTCACATAAGATTTGCAATATTAAACACCCTATACACTCCCATCATTGACCACCATAGATTGAGACCTTGCGTGGTGGGTACAATAGAAAATAAGTTGAGAGATGGAGTCAAGGGCCAAGCATCCTTGCTAGTTTGACATCAGTGTTTGTTGAAACACAGTTGATTCCTGAAACTGATTAAGCCACATGAAGATTTCGATCACTGTTTACCATCCATGAGAGGTTAAACTATCAGAAGTTCTGTAAAGTGCATTTATTATTTTTTGAAATTTGCTCAACCAGAAAGGTTGCTAATACAGTTCAATTGACAATTTCACACAGGAACCACAGAGTTTGTTTTGTTCACGAAGACAATGTTGTTCTTCTGACATATTTTTCAGTGAGGAAAATTTGCAGAATTTCTGAAATTGCCACAGAGCCACAAATAACATCAGTTTAGGTGATTAAAAACTTGGTCAAGGTGGTGGGTTTTAAGGAGTGCCTTAAAGGAGGAGAGCGAGGGAGAGCAGTGGAGAGCTTTGCTTTGAAAACTGGGAATGTAGAAGTGGCAAAACTGGAAGAGCACTGAGATCTTGGAGGTTGTAGGGCTGGTGGAGGTTACAGAGATAGGGAGGGGTAAAGACATGGAGGGTTTTGAGGAGGAGAATTTTTAAACCAAGGCATTGCTTGACCAAAGCCAATCAGTGAGCATAGAGATGATACAGGTACAGAAAGTTGATTTGCATCTACATTGGTGGCCTTAAAATAATTTATCTCTCTCCAACCATTTTTCAGTAACCTGTTGGGAGAAGTAAAAACAGAAAATGCTGGAAATATTCAATAGGTCAGGCAGCATCTGTGGAGAGAAAAACAGACTAAATGTTTCAGGTGTGTGAACTTTCATTAGAACTGAGAACATTTAGAAATGTGATAGGCTTTGAGCAAGTAGAAGAATAAAATGGAAAGTCTGTGATAGGATGAAGTAGGTAATGGGTAAAGTAAAGAAACAAAGGACGTGCCTAGACAAGGTGTGAATGGCTGGATAGTAGCCTTCCAAATGCAAAGGGATTAAGAGAGAAACAAGAGGAAAACCAATCCAGCAAAAAAAATGAAACAAGATTATTGTAATCTAAAGTTGTTGAACTCAATGTTGAGTCCAGAAGGCTATAGAGTACCAAGCTGAAAGATGAGGTGCTGTTTTTCCAAGCTTGCGTTTATCTGCATTGGAACACTGTAGCAGGCTAAAGACAGCAAGGTCAGAGTTTGAGCAAGGTGGAGAATTGAAATGACAAGAGACAGGAATCTTGGGGTCATGCTTGCTGACTGAATGGAGGTGTCTCGCAAAGCAGTCACCCAGTTTATGTTTGGTCTCAAAGTAGAGGAGACCACATTGTGAGCAGCAAGTACAGTGTAACTGAATTGAAAGAAGTACAAATAAATAGCTGCTTCACTTGGAAGGAGTGTTTGGTCCTTGAATGGTGAGTGGGGAGGAGGTAATCTGCGCTTGCATGGAAAGGTGCTGTAAGAAAGAGAGGGGGTGTTGGGGTGAATGGGGAGTGGACCGGGGGGATGTGGAAGGATCTGCAGAATGCTGAGAGGGCAGTGCTTGGAAAGTTGTGTTTGGTGTTGGCATCATGCTGGAAGTGGCAGAAATGGTAGGGGATGATCTGTTGAATGAGGGGGCTGGCGGGATGGAAACTGAGGACAAGGAGATTTTTATCATAGGAGGGAGAGGAAGGAATGAGAGCAGAAATACGTTAAATAAATTGGAAACGGGTGAAGGCCATGTTAATCACAGTGGGGTGTGGGATGGGGGGAGCGGTGGTGAGGGGGACATCAGGAAACCTTGTTTGAGGAAAAAGGAAGATATATTGGAAATGCTAGTATGAGAGGTTGCATTGTCTGAACAGGCACTATGGAGATGGAGAATCTGGGAGGATGGAATAGAGATCTTACAGGAAGTGGGGTATGAAAAGTGTGATCAAGTAGCTGTGGGAGTCCATGTGCTTGTAGTCAATATAAGTTAATAATCTGTTGTAGGATGGCCGAGTTGTACTGTTAGTGATAGAATCGATCTGCAGACACTTCTTGGGTGGAAATGTTAAGTTTATTTACAATATACTCAGCAGCAACTATACGTGTGCTTTCAACTCCAACTCTAACTCTACATTGACTGCTGTGGGAGCCTGTGCTACTCTCCTATTGGTTACTACAGATCATATGATCGTGCCTAACAAGTATTATTCTGAAAGGTACATTGTACAGTAAATAAACCCATAATCACTACATTCCTCCCCCTTTAACTTGGCTATACATATTATATTTTCCCCAGTTCATCCTTAAAGACGGTGGTGTACTTTCTAAGTAGCTCTGGTAGCCCACTTGCTCTCAACTGGAAAATTTCAGACCACTCTAACTTAATCTCCTTTAACCAATTTCGCCCAGCTGGCTTGGCCCTTCACCTACTACCACCATTAAGGGTAGCTTTGCCGATTGGCTTCCATAATGGGCAGTTACTCTCCTTATGCCTTTTACTTGAATGTCTTCACCTGTATATGTTTTTAGCTTGACATCTGTTCGTTCCAAACTTAATTGATGTTCACCATTATCCAAATGTCTGAAGGTACTGTGACAAATATTGGCTCTGTCTTTCCAACCTTAAACAACGAGTAAATGTCTGAATTTGTTATTTCAGGCTCTTCTACATTGTAGATTTCATTGGGCTTCTTCTTTTGTTTACAAGCCTGCTTGAATCTTTCCTTACACTGCCTCATTATATGTCCATTTCTGTGACAATTTTTGATTTTTTTAAACTGCCAATTGCTAAAATACTGATTACCACCTCTATTAAAATTATTCTTCAGTTTCGCTGCTAAGTTACCCTTGACATCAAGGCAGCACTTGACCGAGTGTGGCATCAAGGAGCCCTAGCAAAACTGGAGTCAATGGGAATCAGGGGGAAAACTCTCCGCTGGTTGGAGTCAGACCTAGCACAAAGGAAGATGGTTGTGGTTGTTGGAGGTTAGTCATCTCAGCTCCAAGACATCACTGCAGGAGTTCCTCAGGGTAGTGTCCTAGGCCCAACCATCTTCAGCTGCTTCATCAATGACCTTCCTTCTATCATAAGGTCAGAAGTGGGGATGTTCGCTGATGATTGCACAATGTTCAGCACCATTTGCGACTCCTCAAATACTGAAGCAGTCCATGTCCAAATGCAGCAAGACCTGGACAATATCCATGCTTGGGCAGACAAGTGGCAAGTAAAATTTGCGCCACACAAGTGTTAGCTTTCCTAATTACTTGCTGTACCTGCATACTAACCTTTTGCGATTCATGCACTAGGACACCCAGATCCCCCTGCACCTCAGAGCTCTGCAATCTCTCAACATTTAGATACTATGCTTCTATTTTAATCTTCCTGCCAAAATGGGCAATTTCATGTCTTCCCACATTAGACTCCATTTGCTAGATCTTTGCCCACTCACAAGTGCCACATAAGTGCCAAGCAATGGCCATCTTCAACAAGAGAGAATCTAACTATTATCCCTTGACATTCAATGGCATTACCATCGTTGAATCCCCCACTATCAACATCCTGGGGGTTACCATTGACCAGAGACTGAACTGGACTAGCCATATAAATACTGTGGCTACAAGAGTAGGTCAGAAGCTAGGAATCCTGCAGCGAGTAATTCACCTCCTGACTCCCCAAAGTCTGTCAGGAGTGTGATGAAATACTCTCCACTTGCCTGGATGAGTGCAGCACCAAAAACACTCAAGAAACTTGACGCCATCCATAACAAAGCAGCCCACTTGATTGGCACCCCTTCCACAAACATTCACTCCCTCCAACACCAATGAACAATGGCAGCATGTGTACCATCTACAAGATGCACTGCAGAAACTCACCAAGGCTCCTAAGGCAGCACCTTCCAAACCCATGACTGCTACCATCTAGAAGGACAAGGACAGCAGGCACACCACCATCTGGAAGTTCCCCTCCAAGCCACCCGCCATCCTGACTTGGAAACTTATCACCGTTCCTTCACTGTCGCTGGGTCAAAATCCTGGAACTCCCTCTGTAACAGCACTGCAGGTGTTTAGCAGCGGTTCAAGAAGGCAGCTCACTACCACCTTCTCAAGGGAAATTAGGGATGGGCAATAAATGTTGGCCTAGCCAGTGATGCCCGCATCCTGTAAATGAATTTTGAAATACCAAACTGTATCCTTTTGTAGCCTCCTTATGTCATCTTCACAACTTACTTTCCTACCTATCTTTGTGTCATCAGCAAAATTAGCAACCATACCTTCGGTCCCTTCATCCAAGTCACATATATAAACTGGAAAAGTTGAGGCCCCAGCACTGATCCCTGTGGCACACCACTCGTTACATCTTGCCAACCAGAAATGACTCATTTATGCCTACTCTCTGTTAGCTAGACAATCTTCTATCCATGCCAATATGTTACCCACTACACCATGAACATTTATTTTCCAAAATATCCCACAAAAAGGTAGGCATGCAATACCCTTAGCAATGTATTTTTATTTCAGATTTCCCAAATCTGCAATATTTTGCTTTTTTAATCTGTTGAGAGATGTGTCAGAGATATTTGGTCATATCTGCACTGTGAGTGTGATCTGTTCAATCTTATGTAAAGTGCCCAATTTAATTTAAAAAAAACTAGTAAGTTGCCTTTGGCATTGCCCACAATTAGCTGAGGAATGTAAGGGCCCGATTTTAACCATGCTGCCTTGGCGGAAGCATGATGACCAGCTGCTAAAAATGGTGGTCAGACAGTTAGGTGACGCATTCCTGCACACATATACCTATTGCCGTTTTAACTGCAGCACTGAGGTGCGTTCCACAGGCAGGCAAGAGAGCCACATTGGTACTTAGGACTTATGGCACAATTAGGCCCTGGGCACGATTTTTAATCCAGCCCAATGCACAGTGCCGGATCGGCCAATTAAACATGCTGGCAAGGAGTAAGGAGCGGCCAGCTGAGACCCAGAAACATTGATCTTTTAAATTTTTTTTAATGATTTCCTTGTTGGTGAAGAGGAACTGGAGTGCTGCGCCACTGAGACCCAACAAGGAAATTTTAAACCTTCTGTGACTCAGGCTTCCCTCTTTCTCCCACAAATACAATTGACACTGGACAATCTCCCCTCTCACCATTTATCTATACTGGGACTATTCCCTCAGGTGCCTGGCAATGGCCTCCTGCTGCCCAAAAGCCCCATTAGATTCCTTCTCCCTGGCAAGGTAGCGATTCCCGCCATATTTGGGTGAGAGTTCAGCTTTATACACAGAAATTGGTCGGTATCACACTTGATGAGGTCAAAGGTGATTTCCCGCCAGCCTGGTTGGTGCTCCAAGTCAAAATTGGTGCCTTAAAGTTATTTTATATACAATATATTGGTGCAGCTGGTAGTGACTCCAGAAATTCACTTCAGAGAGCCACCTAGTGGTGTCTACAGGTACACTAAGACAGTTGACATTGAAAAAAATCATAAATGTTGACATACTAATTTATAATAGTAAATGACACAAAAGCGAGATCAAAATTGTGATAACAAGGACATAAGTTTTGTGGACAAAAAGTGCACACCCTTTGCAAGATTTTGAATATGGTTGTGTGCATTAGGTCTCAAAATCTGAGTCTTAGAAAATAAGGGATGCCATAACCAGTTTTAAATATGGCTGTTGTCATGTCGTGTGGTGGTGCAATTCACAGCACCATAGAATGGTAGGATGCAAGTTTGATTTCCACTCTATCACTGAATTCCTGACCTTAACTGCATTGGAGAGAAATGCTAAGCAGAGGTCAGAAACATCCCACATGGAGGCAAAGCCATTCCTAAGGCACTTCTGTTCTTGTTGACACAGGAGTCTAAAGGAAATGATTATATTTTACCTCGAAAATATGGGAGCAAGAGGTCTCTGATCCCAACTCCCGTGTGCACAATGAATAACTTGAGGCAGACACAATGAACATGTGTCGAGTGCTAAAAAGGACATTATAAGTGGTAAGGTCCCTTGTCAACAACCTGGCAAATACAGGTGTACAGAACTCCTGAAGTAGGAAATTGGTATGTGATTCATGCTTAGTTTTGACACCACAACAGTGACCACACTTCAGAAAAATTGCATTGGCTGTGAAGAGCTTTGAAATAAATGTTCTCATTATAGCCTGATGACTATTGTTTCCTCTTAAGTATTTCCACTGTATAAATGATTTTCACGAGAACTTAACATGAGAGATTAGTCTCGGTCTACCTTAGAACTCATAATGTGACATACAGGCCAGCACTTGTATCACATCTTAATGTTTTCAAAAGAAAGAAAGACTTGCATTTATATAGCACTTTTCATGAGCCCTGGACATCTCAAAGCACTTGGCAGCAATGAAGAGTTTTTGAAGTCACTGTTGTAATGTAGGGATCGCAGCAGCCAGTTTATGTTCAGCAAACATCCACAAACAACAATGTGATAATGTCCAGATATTTTTTGTGATGGTGATCGAGGGATAAATATTGGCCAAGACACTGGGGAGAACTCCCGTTCTCTGCTTTGAAATTGCCTTGGGGTGTTTTACATCCACCGAACAAGTGGATGGTGTTGTAATATGCCTTTCAGGGTGGCAGGAACAATTATTCGGGATAGAATTAATAGTCACATGGAAAAACGTGGATTGATTCAGAACAGTCAGCATGGATCTGTTAAAGGAAAATCATGTCTAACTAACTTGCTGGAGTTTTTTGAAGAGGTAACAGAGATGGTTGATGACGGCAAGGCCATTGATGTGGTGTATATCGACTCTCAAAAGGCTTTCGATACAGTGCCACACAACGGACTTGTGAGGAAAGTTATAGGTCATGAAGTAAAAGGGACAGTAGCAATGTGGATACAAAATTGGCTGAGGGATAGGAAACAGAGAGTAATGGTTAGTGGGTATTTTTCAGGCTGGAAGAAGGTTTGTGGTGGAGTTCCCCAAGGGTCAGCATTGGGCCCCTTGCTTTTCCTGATATATATAAATGATCTAGATCTTGGTCTACAGGGGACAATTTCAAAGTTTGCGGACGACACAAAACTTGGGAGAATTGTAAACTGTGAGGAGGACAGTGTAGAACTGCCAAAGGACATTGACACATTGGTGGAGTGGTGAAGTTCAATGGGGAGAAGTGTGAGATGATACACTTTGGTACAAAGAACATGGAGAGACAGTATAAAATAAAGATACTTTCTAAAGGGTATGCAGGAACAGAGACCTGGATGTAGATGCACATAAGTCATTAAAGGTAGCAGGACAGGTAGAGAGAGCTGTTTCTAAAACATTCAGTATTCGAGGCTTCATGAATAGGGGCATAGAGTACAAGAGCAGGGAGGTTATGATGAACTTATATATAAGACCTCAGCTGGGGTACTGTGTACAGTTCTGAGCGCCACATTATAGGAAGGATGTGAACGCATTGGAGAGAGTGCAGGAGACGTTTGTAAGAATGGTTCCAGGGATAGACACTTCAGTTATGAGGAAAGATTGGAGAAGTTGGGACTGTTTTCCTTGGAGAGGAGAAGGCCTAGAGGAAACTTGATAGAAGTTTCCAAAATTATGAGGGGCCTGGACAGAGTAGATAGGGAGAAACTGTTGCCACTCGTAAACGAATTGAGAACCAGAGGGCCCAGTTTTAAGGTGTTTTGCAAAAGAAGCAAATGCGAGGTGAGAAAAACATTTTCACACAGCCAGTAATTAGGGTTTAGAATGCACTGTCTGGAAGTGTGGTAGAGGCAGGTTCAATTGAGGCATTCAAGAGGGCATTGGATGATTATTTAAATAGAAAAAATGTGCAGGGTGTCATGAAGAGATATTAATGTCTATAATGTTATTGGAAATTATTTTTACATTGGACTTGAAGTAGGATCTGTGTCTTTTGCCAGCATTTTACTTATGGCGGGCGGGTTGGGCGGGAGCAGGTGTGGGCAGGCGCAGAGCCTATTGCCACCCGCGATCGGCTCCATGCCGTCATTTTATGTGGGCGGACCAATTAAGGCCTGCCCAGCGTGAATCGCGGCTCCCTGTCATTGAGCTATATTGACAAGGCACATAGTTAATGTTCCTGACCAGGCAAATGTTGCTGTCAGGTATCGAGTATGGAGCCTACAGCCCTGGCATGTGTTGGTGGTTCATCTTTGGCACACTAGTTGAAGGAGCGTTGTCCCGGGCGTCCCTGCCTCCTTGGAGGTTGTCTGGGTCGGCGTTTATCCCCTCAGCGTTCTCCTGTGCGTGTTCATCCTCAGACTCACTACTGGCCTCATCATCTGCAGCCAGAGCATCTGCGTCTACATCTTCCTCCACTGTGTCCCCCCTTTTCAGCGCCAGGTTGTGGAGAGCGCAGCATGCAACCACTAGCAGTGACACACGATCTGGGGGGTATTGGAATGCGCCTCCTGAACACCCCAGACATCGGAAGTGCATCTTGAGAAGACCGATGGTTCTCTCTACCACAGCCTTTGTGAAGGCGTGGCTCCTATTGTACCGCTGCTCAGCCTCTGTTCTTGGATGGTGGAGAGGTGTCATGAGCCACCTTTTGAGGTGATAGCCCTTGTCACCCAGCAGCCATCCATCCATCCAGCCAGGCTGGAGCACTGAAGAGCCCCGGCACCTGTGAGTGCCTCAGGATATGGACGTCATGGGAGCTGCCTGGGTACCTTGCACAGACTTGCAGAATCTGCATCCTATGGTCAAACACCATCTGCACCTTCATGGAGTGTATTCCCTTCTTGTTGATGAAGGCTTCCTGCTCGCCGCTGGCACCTTGATGGCCACATGTGTGCAGTCGTTTACACCCTGGACAATGGGAGAACCCAACAATCGCAGCAAAGCCTCTGGCCCGCTCTGCCTGGCTGGCCTCATCCGTGCGGTAGTGAATAAAAGTCAACTCACGCCTGAACAGAGTGTCTGTCACCAGCTTGACACAAGTGTGGACAGCTGACTGGGAGACTCCACAAAGATCACCCACTGACCCCTGGAATGACCCGGAGGCATAAAAGTTGAGGGCAACCATGACCTTCAGTACCACTGGCATGGGGTGTCCACCCACACAGTTGGAGCTGATCTCAGGGCCGATCATCTGATAGATGGAGGTCACTGTCTCCCTTGAGAAACAGAACCTCCTTCGGCACTGCACCTCGGACATATTGAGGTAGCTGCGTCGCCACCTGTATACCCTGGCAGCAGGATAGTGGCGTCTTCTGCGGCCCCTCCCGCTTTACACTTCCTGTTGGCCCTGCGCCCCTTGTGCCTGCGCCTGTCTTCCCAAAGGTTGCTCCCCTGGAGGCTGAATTTGGACTCCTGGCCTCCTCCCCCATCTGGCCCTCTCTTCCTCCTCAGAGGAGGTGCCTCCAGCGGAGACCACAATCCCCATTCCCAGGGTAAGGGAAGGCTGTCCGATACCTGCAAGGCCCCAAGTGTTATGATTCCTCGAGAGTCCTCAACTGAAGCTGTTCTTTATGTCAAAGCAGCTCTGAAGATAAATAAAGTTGTCCTGTTCACACAAGCAAGTAGCAGTAAGTTTAAAAAACTAAAGTACTAACAACTTGCATTAGTGAGCTCACTCACCCCTCTTATCCCGCCTGTGGGTGAGGCTTTTAAAAATGTGGCCTACCCGTCTGCCCGTTGTGCCCGTGCGAAGCCCTGAAAATCGCACGGGCTGCGAAAAATCGCAGTCAATTGCTGCCTCAAGGGCCTTAACTGGCCCGTTAGTTAATGGCGGGCGTGCCTTGGACTCATAGCGCCCGCTTTCCGAAATGTCCCGATGGCGTGTGGTGACATCAGATGCATGCCCGACGTCATCACGCATCATTTTACACGTCGGCATGTCGGGCCCGCCCCTGCACACCGGAAAAATTCTGTCCTATGTGTGTGTGGTTTAAGTGGATTAAAGCCAGCGAGTCTGGGTGCTTTGAAGTATAGTAGTTTGAGACGTTAATTAGAGAAACGTAAGGAGTAAAAGGTAAAGTGCAATTTGCATTTTTTGAATAAATTTTTCAAAAGAATGGGTTGCACCTGTCTGGGAGACACCAAGCAATGTGTTTATGTTGCTAATAAAATTTGTGGAATGAAAGGATTATTGTTAGGAGAGGTAAAATTAAAAGACCTAGTAATACAGTGGAAAATTTACATTCAAAGGAGAAGCTAAGTATAAACAGAAAGGAGTTTTGTGTGCGCAGGTCAGAGGCATGTGAGATCTAACTAGCCTGTAAGCCAACAACAGTGTCTGAAAATTGAAAGGAACCTAATTTTGAATTTGTAAGGTCAAATGTGCTTTGCCTGGTGTCTGTTTAAAGCCTATGGCTTTTGTTGGATTGGTGAAGATTTACCCGGGAGTGATTAATTTGGGAATTTGTTTAAAAGTTATCATGGTAGTAATTTGAGGACATGTTTAACTTTGTGGATAAAATAATAAATGTTTACTTTAGATTGATATAAAAAAACTGCTTGAGGCTTGGTGGTTTTATTCCTGAATTCGGAGCTGCATCTCAAACATACCAATTGAAAATATAGGTTATGACAGTCGTTCAACCTTCCCTCTGGGATTTAAACAACTCAGCCTTTACCGACTGCTGTGTCATAACAAGGGTTATGGGGAAAAGGGAGGAGATTGGCACTAAGTTAGAGAGCCGGTGCAGACACGATGGGCCGAATGGCCTCCTTCTACACCGTAACAATTCTGTGATTCTGTGCATGCCATCACTAGAAAGGAAGTGTATCTTGTGATCCAGCCTCAGTTTCACTGCGGCCTGTGAGCAGAACACAGCAGACACAGCCTTACTGTTGATGTCTTCAAGCTTTCTTTCCATGTATATATGTTCTCATTTACTTAGTTTAAATAAATGAACCCACAGCGTGTTTACCTAATCCCATATGAGGGATTGGTGCCTTTATATCATTACAAAAACACGACAGATGAGGCCTCAGTTTAACATGTCACCCACCCAAAAGACAGTACTTCTGACAGTGCAGCACTCCCTCAGTACTACACTGCAGAGTCAGCCTTGATTTTTGCACTCAAGCCCTGGAGTGGGACTTGAACTGAGAACCTTGTGATCTAGAGATGTACTCTAGGCTACCAACTGAGCCACAGATCAACATCAACTCAACCAACTCAGCTAAATGCAGTCAGCGCTCCTGTGCTGTTGTGTTGTTATGTTCACAAAGGCAAAATATATACCCAGTTCAGATAGAACCATAGAAAAGTTACAGCACAGAAGGAGGCCATTCAGCCCATCTTGTCCATGCCAGCCCGAGGACACCCAGGTGCCCTTTCTAATCCCACCTTCCTGCACCCGGCCCATAGCCCTGCAGCTTACAGCACTTTAGGTGCAGATCCAGGTACTTTTTAAAAGAGTTTCAAGTTTCTGCCTCTACCACCAACTTGGGCAGTGAAATCCAGACACCCACTACCCTCTGCGTAAAAAAGTTCTTCCTTATGTCCCCCCTACACCTTCTGCCACTTATCTTGAATCTATGTCCCCTGGTTCTAGAATTCTCCATCAAGGGAAACAATTGTGTCCTGTTCACTCTATCTCTTCCCCTCATAATTTTGTGCACCTCAGTCAAGTCACCTCTCAGATCTATGTGTCTGCCCTGTTCCACTGGTCTGAAACATTGGGCTATGTAACCCCTTGGTTGTTTTACACCTGTCAACCTGTAATGGCGTATTGGAGCCTAGCTGGCTGCCACCAACCACTCCCCATGATCCCAGTGGCCTAAAGTAAAGGGAGTGGATGGATACCCCATTACTGAATGTGCAGTCCAAGGTAGGGCTGGGTATAGATGTGATGTCCATTGAATAGCATGCCAATACTTTTTTTCTGGGTTCTCACACCAAGCGTGGCCACTTGGACTGATGACATGCGGGCACCTGTGGAACACTAAGCAAGAGTCACCACCTTGAGGATAAACAAAGAAATGCATGCATGTTGAAAAAATATTGATGATCAGATCGATCTTGAGTTGTTCTTAAATAAAGGAAAACCTGCATTTATATAGCCCCACTTATGAGTTCAGGACACCCCCAAAATGCTTTACGGCAATGGAGTACTTCTGCAGTGTATTGACTGTAGCAAAGTAGGAAACATGGTTGCCAAATTGAGCACAGCAAGGTCCCACAAACTGCAACGTGAGAATGACCCACCAGGTAATCTGTTTCAGTGACGTTGGTGATGGATAAATATTGGTCAGGACACTACGAAGAACTTGCCTGCTCCTCTTCAAAATAATGCCATGGAATCTTTTACAGCCACCTGAGGGGGAAGACAGTGCCTCGGTTTAGTCCCTCATCTGAAAGACAGCACCTCCGAAAGTTCAATGCTCCCTCACTACTGCACTGGAGCGACAGCCTAGATTTTGTGCTCTGGAGTGCAACTTGAGCTCGCTACATTCTGACTCGAGGCAAAAATGCTACGACTGAGTTATAGCTGACACTGTCTTCAGCAGGAATGTAAATAAATCAACGATTATTGATTGGTCTCAAACCACAGTTCAGTGGAAGGGCGTAGTTTTACATGATTTAATTGTGGATCGGAGGAGTTTGATCCACTTCAGTTCTAGCCTGGAACCACTTGCAGGAGTGCCAGGTGTGTGTCAGATATGCATCCACACAGAATCACCTGACACTTGTTTTGACTGAATGAACAAGTTCAAACCAATCCATTTTTGGTGAAAGTGTCAGTCATGTTTGCTTCACTTGAGTGAACTTGTTGCTGTGCATTTTAAGATTCTCTTTTAATCGGATAGGTGGTAAATCATAGGGCCGCAGCACGATTTCAACTTGTTTGTTCATGTAGGTGATGATGATGGAGATTGCTGAGTGGTAAATGGCTGTTTAGTTTATACCAACACTCAGCAAATCTATTGTTTATTTTCTTGATTAATTTCCAGAACTGCACCCAGCTTATGCCAATAGACCTTGGAAAAAATGTGTGTTTAGGGGTCTGCAAATATTTGATATGTCGGCAAGCCAAAAATCTTCCTGCTTGTTGTAAATTGCCTGTTGGCATCCTCTTCTCTCACCCCCACCCCCAGCCATTGCACCCAAAACTTCCATTCACTAAAACACAACCAATGAACAACCAGCAACCGTTAAAATGCTTAAAAATGGCTCAGACTCCTTGTGAAGGAGTTGATTCTTTGCTTCCACTAGATATCACTAAAACTTGCATTTATTTCATTGTACGTGAATATTGAGCTTATATCTGTGTGTACTTCTTGTCAGCCTTTCCTGTCATGGATTCATATTTATCATGCAAATTATAAATTAAAAATTTCCACGCTGAAATTATATCCTCTGATGAACTCGCTGGCTTTCTCGGTCACCATCATTAACATCCCCAATGGCTACTACTGACCACCAGATACTTAACTGGACCAGCCAGCCATATCAATACTCCAGCTGTATTAGCAGGATACAGGATGGGTACTCTGTATATACCCAAGGATTTTCTAAATGGTGAGGTAGGCAGAGCTAGAAAACCAGTAGGGCCCAAAGCTCCGCTTCAAGGATGCTTACAGGCATGACATGAAGGCCCTAAACATCGATTTTCGCACCTGGGAGATACGAGCCGACAACAGATGGAAATGTGACATCACCTGTGGGCTGGTGTGCTCCACCATGACGATCTGTGGCTACACCAGTTTGGCAACAGGCGCCAACACTGCAAACAACAACCCACAATGACCCCTGATAACCACTTCATATGCAGCACTCGTGGCAGAACCTGCCTTTCACAGATTAGTCTCTTCAGCCGTCAACAAGAGTGCACCATATGAAGCTACCCCATTTCCACAGATTTGATTTGCTGCATGTCCATCACTTTAAGTAGATGGAAGGGTGTGGACAATGACTCTGTACTGAGTGGTTCACCTGCTGACCTCTCCACCATGGAGGTTGAGGACAACCAAAATCTCTTCCTCAGTCTCTTTTCTCCTGATTCCTTCCCCTCCAAAGCTAACTGCAAAGAGCGAATGGACTTTCTTCAGCTGTAAGACTGATAGAAACCATTCAGCTGCCTGTCCATTGGTCTCCCGTCCTCCATTCATTCCTCCCTGCTATCTTCCATCCATTCCTGTCTTGACATCCTGCAGCACTTGTTCTGCCATTCCCTCTTCCCCCACTCCCTTCCAGCCTACTTCTGTGCTCCTGTCCACTCTGATGCCTTAACAATACTTCTGTATGCCATCATTAATATAGTGAATGCAAGTTCTAGCAAATGCTAATATTTTTAACTGGTGCATAACCAACCAACAAAACATTTTATGACCTTTAATCTGGATTACTCTCTAGAGGAATTTAGCAGTGTGAGATAGTCTAACAGTGCTCTGTAAAACTTAATGCACTGAAAAACATTACATTAATCCACACTTAGCTTGTGCATTAGCCCTGACACAAAGGAATTTTATGCACTCATTGTTTTTCAACTTATTGGGATGATTCTGTAACTCATAAAATGCTGTCCATTCTCTCCCAAAATCCTAATCCACCAAATATCTAGCTACCAAGTATATGGAGTTCCAATTTCAACTCCAAATCAATGACAAATGTAAAAAAAAAATCCTCCTGAGTCCAACTTGATCCTTGACCTGAACATGACCCCAGAGACCAGATCAAGTTTCCTTTTGTCCCGGGGTAAATTTGAACCTTGATCTCGAGAACTGAAGGGCAAATGGTGGGACTTGGCATTTGAGCTGCACCCTCAAATTCTCGGAAGGATAATTGTAACATTGCAATGATTAAAGATTACCCACCGCTCACCTGTCTGTCCAAATCAATATTGATTTCAATCTACAAGAAGAGAGCATTGTATGACTGACAATGGTTATTGGCTGAGCACAAATCAATGTCCATGGGGTTGTCACTATTTCAGATTTAGATTGATTGGACAATTGTTTAACAGAGCTGCAGTAACTAAATTGATAGACAGACACCTGAAAACTTACTAACAGAGGTAGTGCTTATTCAGAGAGATGACAGATCCCTCCATTCCTGGAACCTCCCTAGATAGAACCTCCAAGTCAGAGATAGGGCTTTAACACAATGGGGGTGTATCTATCAAGGCTTTCGTGCCGGGATCTTGCTGTGTAAAATTATCGCTACATTCTTCATGCTGAGCTCATGTGGTAAGTAAACAGGAGTGCTACAGGCTCCACATAAATTTGGGAGGCACCTGACAACCAACATTGAAGTTTAAGAGACTTTTGTGGATTATGCGTAATGCGTGTGCCTGATTATGGGGATTTGATAAAATGCTCCTTTGGTCAAGGAAAGTGAGTGAGTTGTGACTGTAATAAAAAGAGGGAAACGAAAGGCTTGCAAGTATATCGCACCTCTCACAATGTCAGCCAATGAAACACTTTTATTTGAAGCGTAGTCACTGTAATAATGGTAGGAAATGCAGCAGCCATTTTGCCCACAGCAAGCTCCCACAAAGAGCATTAGGATTAAAGCAGATAATCCACAGTTTTCCGACTCAGAGGCGAGAGTGCTACCCACTTAGTCACGGCTGGCACTTAATGATGTGATCGCAAACAAAAAGGAAGGCTTGGGTGGTGTGTGTATGGCTGATCAATCCAATATCGTCCATCTTCCCACATTGCAGTTGAATATTCTGCCTGATTTCAGGTCAGTTGCCTGTGTATTGTGTATTGCCTCGTGCCAGTTCCACTTAGCCATTGCCCTTTTGTTTCGTGACCTACATTGGTTCCTGGTTAAGCAATGCCTCAATTTTAAAATTGTAATCTTTGTTTTCAAATCCCTCCGTGACCTCACTCCGTTCCCTATCACTATAACCGCCTCCAGCCTTACAGACCCTCCCTCCCAGCCCTCCTCCCACCCCGAGATATCTGCGCTTCTCCAATTCTGGCTGCTTGAGCATTCCCGATTTTTATTGCTCTTCCATAGCTGGCTATGCTTTCAGCTGCCAATGCCCTAAGCTTTGGAATTCCCTTCCTAAATCTCTCCACCTCTCTAGCTCTCTTTTCTCATGTAAGATATGCCTTAATGCTTGCTTCTTTGACCAGACACTTGGACATCTGCCTTAATATCTCCTTATGGCTCATAGTGAGGTGCGAAATTTTGTTTGATAATGCATGTAAAGCACCTTGGGACATTTTATCAAATTGAAGACACTATAGAAATGCAAGTTGTTGTTGTAAGCTGCATCCACATTGCTGATGCTGCTGATTAGCTGGTTGCTGGGGATGAGCCCTCAGCCTCTGTGCCTCATCTTAACTTCACTCACTCAGTGTGGCCAATCACTCAGGACCGCATGCCTGCTCTCTGGCAATTTGGCTGAGATCAGGAATTTGCCAGTTTGGTAATCAGCATCTTTACCAGGCTGTGACATAGCACCATGTAGGAACAAGGCAGACCATTAACATGGAAAAGAGTGGCATCGAGTAATCTGTGCCACTTAGGACAGAATCAGAGCTCCTCAGATACAATACACTTGATTGACCTAAGAGACAATTTTGAAACTGCTACTAGACCTGCTAACTAAATCAATACATGAGCTATTTTCTTAAAAACCATAATGAAGTGATTCAGTCCTCTGGGAGGAAGCAACAGTAGAAGAGAATTTCTTGTAATCACAGTTGTAAGATTAGCAATATTGAAACAGAAATTCCTTTTTGATTGTTGCAGTGGGGGGTTGGACAGGAAGGAAACAGTTTTGCTATAATTTCCTTTCAACTTTATTCAGTCCATTATCAGTCTCCCAGGATCCAGCCGCAACAGGGTCAGTCAGCTCTGTGCATTGATGTAGCATGTTTTCTTTCTTATGGTCTGACATCATCAATTTAATAACTCCATTTTGATTCCTGTTAAGAGTCCTTTACATCTTTCCAGCATCTTGAACATGTACTTTGATCTTTGCTACTTTTTTCTGAGTTTCCTCTCATGGGTCCTTGGTTCTTTCCGATCTCTCTCAGCAATCGAATTGATGAATGCTGTATCCGCCACTGATTCATGAGGTGCAACTGATAAAAAGGCAACATGCCTCGTTACTGGATTGGAGCCTTGAGCCGCATCAAGTCTCAAACCCACAACAACAATGTAACGATGGGTGAAGTTTGCAATTTACTCAGGCATCACAAATATTGGTGTGAGAATGAAGCCCACGTTGCGGCTTGGTGATCAACCTTGAAATATGGTCACCTTATGAGTGGAAGTGTTTCCATAGCCCACCGTTAACAATGATTTATCCTGTCACTAGTAGCACTGCCCAGTAGAAATTGCTAAGTAGCCGCAGATGTGTCTATGGTGGCGTTTTAGCCACACATACTGTGTGCTGTGTGAATACTGTGTGCAGTTTTGGTCGTCTTATTTAAAAAAAAGGTATAATTGCTTTTGAAGCAGTTCAGAAAAGGTTCACTGGACTCATTCCTGGGATGAAGGGGTTGTCTTATAAGGAAAGGTTGAACAATTTAGGCCTATGCCCATTGGAATTTGGAGGAATGAGAGGTGATCTTACTGAAACATGTGGGAACTTGGGGGACTTGATAGGGTGGATGTTTCCTCTTGTAGGGGAGACTAGAACTAGGTGACATAGTTTAAAAATAAGAGGTCTGCCTTTTAAGGCAGAGACGAGAAGAAATTTTTTCTCCGAAAGGGTTATTGGTGTGTGGAGTTCTCTTTCCCAGAAAGTAGCGAAAGCCGGGGCATTGAATTTATTCAAGGCAAAGTTAGACAGATTTTTGTTAGGCAGGGGAATCAAGAGTTATGGGGGGGGGTGTTGCAGAGAGGAAAGAGGAACTGAGACCCAAACCAGATCCGCCACGTTCTTATTGAATGGTGGAGCAGGCTTGAGGGGCCAAATGGCCTACTCCTGCTCCTATGTTCCTACATAAGTAATTTTCATGCACTCACTTAACATGATGCATGCTGAGCTTGGTTCAGTTGGTAGCACTCTCGCCTCTGAACAGAAAGGCTGTGGATTCAAGTCCCATTCCAAAACTTGAACACCAAAATTTAGGCTGACACTCCCATTGCAGTACTGAGGGAGTGCTGTACTGCCGAAAGTGCTGTCTTTCAGACAAGATGCTAAACCGAGGCCCAGTCTGCCTTCTCAGGTGGATGTGAACGATCCTGTGGCAATATTTTGAAGAAGAGCAAGGGAGTTGGCCCTGATGTCCAGACTAATACCGCCCTCAATCAACATCACAAAAACAGATTACCTGACTATTGTCACACTGCTGTTTGTGGGAGCTTGCTGTTCGCAATTTACCATTATAATGGTGATCAAAAAGCATTTCATTGGCTATAAAACACTTTGGGGCATTCTGAAGCCGTGAAGGGTGCTATATAAATGCATCTTTCTTTAAATGTACTTCATGCATATATATTGACTTAGTTAACAAATAGCATCATTTGGTAATCAAGGGAGTGAGGCAGTCACAAGCACTCACATGCTGCTCTTTGTCTTAACGTCTTATCAATAGACACAAAAGGGTTAAAGTTCACATGCATACACCATGCAAATATCAGTGTTATGATTGCATGCACAAGTCAGAAATGCAATTAGCCACATCTGGTTACCCAGTTAATCACAGGTGGCTAGCGTCTAACTTATTGGACGGCAATGGTTTATAGCTCACATTTTATGTAATTTAAGACGCCACAAAGCCTGAATATGTGAAATACATTTCACAGTTGCTGGACCACATGTGTGGCATCCATTGACAACATTCACAGGATGCAGCCGAATAATACGAAGTGGATGCAGTTGTTTATGTTTTATGGGCATTAATGATCTGGTATGTAAAAATGCCGATTAGAATTTATGGGCATATTCAGAGCTCTGGTGCTGAGATTGAAAAATGTGTGCTGTACCTTGCTGGGCTCAACAAAGGAAGGATTATTTTGTTTCTGTAATGCAAACAACACAACGATCAGTAGCTATTTTGTTTGTTGCTGAAATGAACAGCTTAATTTGCCTACTGAAGTTAATAAAGGAAAAAACTAGCACCGTTCACCTTAGGATGTGCTTTACAGCCAATAGCAAACTTTTGAGGTGTTGTCAGTGCTGTAATATATGAAACACATCAGTGAGTATGTGCTCAGCAAGTATTTGATAATGACCAGATAATCTGCTTTCATATTGGTTGAGGAATAAATATTGGCCAGAACCCTAGGCATAGCTCCCCTGCTATTCTTTGAAATAATTCCTTGGGATCTTTTACATCAACCTGAGAAGACAGACGGAGCCTTGATTTAATTTATCGTCTGAAAGTTGGCACCTCAAACAGCACAGCACTCACTGAGTACTTTACTGGAATGTCAGCCTGGATTTTGTGCTTAAGGATGGGATTTTCTGTCCCCGACGCCTGCGGGCATGGTCGTGGGCGGGACAGGAAAATTTGGAGAGGCATTGACTTTTAACAGCTCTCCAAATTTTCCCGTCTCGCCTGCCACCATGCCCGCTGGTGTCGGGGCTGGAAGGTCCCGCCCATAGTCTCTGGATTAGGATTTGACCTCACAACTCTCTGAATCAGAGGAGAGAGTGCTACCAATTGATTCAAGGCTGACACAATGGGGATTGTTGCAATCTGGACAGCTGATCTTGCAGCAGCAGAATTATATTCAGCAGCATTCGCATCCAACTCATTACACCCAAACCTTACACCCAAACCTGATTTTGGTGACATACCTTATGTAACTTACTCAAGCTGTAATATTGGTTCTGAGCAAATATGATGTTCACTGGGATATGTGGCTTTCTAAATTCCAACAGATGCCACTTATGTTCCTTAAAATTGATACAGACAAAGTCTCTACAACTTACTCATACTGCTTAGTAGTTTTAATCTTGACAAATGGAATACATAAATGTAGTAATTGTGGCTTTAAGGAATGTAGTGACTGTAGCTTTAAGACTTATTGTACTGTGTAGCATCACACAACAGTGTGAACGAATCAGCCCTAAGCCTGGAGACCCTTAGGGGTGGAGTTTTGTGTCTAGTTGTGGCTCTTGATGGAAGCATGTAACTGTCACTGAAGCCCTGTAAATAAGGTTCACTGTTTCTTATGAGAAACCAGTCTGGAAAATCAAGTCTATAACTGGCGACAAGGATAAATTGGTTCTGGTGCTGTCCCTCGCCCAGTGAATGTGAGTATCTTATTTTAAACAGAAGAAAGGGAAAATATACTTACCAGGTATGTCACTTTTTGGCAGGATCGACCCCTTCGACTCACAGAGGGTCGGAGTCAATATTAAGAACGCATTGGTTTCTTTTCCAAGCAAAAGAAATAACGGTGGAGGGAAAAAGGAAAGCAATTCTCCTAAGCGTCTAGGGGAGTAAAACTACTAATTTAATCCATAGTTCGACGGCCCCAAACACTCCCGTTTCAAAGGTCCCCAGCGAATTGGCAGACCTCGTAAAGGGTCATTTTCAACCCAAATTCCCCCTAATCATGCAGATGTTCAAGTTTAATTTGAGAGCAAGAGCCCCGGACGGGACCATAGCAACATACATAGCCAAGTTGAAACAGATAACTGAAGATCGTGACTTCGGGAAGACCCTAAATGATATGTTAATGGATCATTTGGTCCGTGGTATGCACGATGATGCCATTCCATGATGGTTATCAGCTGACGTTAGTATCGATTTTTAAAAGAATATTGGAAATAGCGCTTGCGATGGAAAGCGCCAAGCGGGATTTGCAGGCTTCACAGGGTGTACAAAATAGCGCCGTTCTCCAGCTGTGGCAGGAACAGACTGCCAGGCGTGGCGCGAAAACCAGGGAGACAGATGCAAAGCAGGGGACAGTCCTTGCTACCCAAAAAGTTAAAAAATATACAGGAGACAGCTTAGCAGCAAATCTGAAAATGAATTGTTACCGATGTGGAAGTAAACATATCTCTGAAACATGCCGCTTTAAAAAGGTGGAATGCCATTATTATCATAAAAGAGGGCACGTACTGAAGCAATGTAAAGCAAGGTTGAGACAGACTCCCAGGCATCAAACTACACTGATTGAAGTACATAATGTGGAAGAACCAGAAACCACTAATTCCGATGGTTATTCTCTATTTAATGTGAAAGCGGGGAAAACAGAGCTAATTACTGTTACGCTGCAGGTCAATGGAAAACCTTTGATTATGGAAGTGGATACTGGTGCATCAACCACTGTAGTGGAGGAGCAAATATTCAAATATTTAAACAAGGGTGCTGAACAACTGAGTATGGAGCAGACTTCAGCCAAATTGAAAACGTATACTGGTGAAGCCATACAAGCGAAAGGTATTTCCACTGTACCTGTTTATTACAAGCGTCAGACAGCACAACTCGCTGTGATTATAGTGGAAGGTGGAGGACCAAGCCTTCTCGGTCGCGATTGGTTAAAAGAAATTAAACTAACTTGGTCTGAAATTTTCCAGCTAAGAGCCAGAGGGCTGCCAGAGCTGCTAAAGAAATATGACAAGGTCTTTCAAGAAGAACTGGGGAAAATCGAGGGCCTGCAGACTAAGATCCACGTTGACTCTGAAGGTTGACACCAAATTAAATCGTTTAGAGAAACTGGGTATTATTTAGCCGGTTCAATTTTCAGAATGGGCAGCACCCATAGTCCCTGTCTTGAACCCGGATCAGACCATCTGTATCTGTGGGGATTATAAGTTAACAGTAAACAAGTTGGATAAGTACCCCATCCCCAGGATCGAGGATCTGTATGCCAAATTAGCAGGAGGGAGAACTTACACTAAATTAGATATGAGTCATGCATATCAGCAGCTGGAACTGGATGATACATCTAGAGGATTTGTAATTATAAACACACGCAAAGGGTTGAATCAATACACACGCCTTCCTTTCAGTGTTTCTTCGGCCTGCGCAATTTTCCAGAGGATGATGGAGAGCTTGCTGCAGGGACTACCTCAAGCCGTGGTCTAGCTTGTTGACGTGCTAATAACTGGGTTAACAGAAGCAGAACACATGGCTAACTTGGAAGAAATCTTAAAACAATTCTTGGAAGCAGGGGCGAGCTTGAAAAAGGAAAAGAGTACCTTTAGGGCAAGTGAAGTCGTTTACTTGGGCCACCGGGAGGATGCCCAAGGGTTAAACCCGGTAGAAGAAAAAATTAAAGCTATTAAGGAGGCACCCTCACCTACAAATGTCTCAGAGCTCAAGTCATTCTTGGGTATGGCAAATTACTATGGTCAATTCCTACCCAACTTATCAATGGTCCTAGCCCCTCTACACTCATTATTTAAGAAAAAACAACGTTGGTCTTGGAAGTCACCTCAAGAAGAATCCTTCACGAAAGTTATACAGCTCTTGCACTCTTCGAACTTGTTAATACACTACGACCCAACGCCATCCTCCTATGGCGTGGGAGCAGTACTATCTCACAAGATGGACGAAGGTTCAGAAAGGCCAATAAGCTATGTATCTGGAACCCTCCCTGCGGCCTAGAAGGGTTATTCACAAATCGAGAAAGAAGGATTATCAATTATTTTTGGAGTTAAAAAATTCCATCAGAATGTACATGGCCGACACTTTACTAAAGTATCTGATCACAAACCGCCCTTGGATTTAGTGAAGAGAAAGCTTTCCCTCCTATAGCTTCCGCAAAAATCCGAAGATGGGCTTTGATTTTATCAGCATATGAATATACATTTATGCACAGACCGGGGATGCATAGAGCCAATGCAGGTGCCCTGAGTCGCCTTCCTTTGCAGGAGAGCATTGAATGTGCTCCAACTCCCCAAGAGATTGCATTTGCGATGAATTTCCTGGATTCTGCGCCAGTCTGCGCAAGATAAATAAGAAACTGGACAAACCATGATCTAGTCTTGTCTAGAGAACGAGACAAGGTTTTGAAAGGATGGTCCCAGGAACCAATCCCTGAAGAATTGGAGCCATTCTTCACCTGAAGGAATGAATTGAGTAGTCAGGATGGTATCCTATTATGGGGTGCATGAGTCATCGTTCCTTCACAAGGAAGGGAACTGCTCTTAACTGAGTTGCACAGTGTGCATCCTGGAATTTCCAAAATGAAAATGCTTGCAAGGAGGTATATCTGGTGGCCAGGTATAGACAGTGATATAGAAAAAATGGTTAAATACCGTCCCCAGTGCCAGCAATTACAGAAGTTGCCTGTTGCAGCCCCACTGCACCCTGGTCAACCCTGGGTGAAACTGCATATAGATTATGTATTTCTAGGCACCATGTTTCTACTAATAATTGATGCACATTCCAAATTGTTAGACGCGTACAAAGTTAGATTGCCAACGTCAGGTGCGACTGTAGAAAGGTTACACCAAAGCTTTTGTATACATGGATTGCTGAAGTCATTGTCTCCAACAATGGTGCTGCATTTACTAGTGTTGAATTTCAAAGATTCTTGAGCCTAAATGGGCTGTAAATAGGCCAGAATCTTGGGGGTGGGGCCTGCGGGGCGGGGTTTTTAAACTTTAATTAAAATTTTCAAAAAAATTCATAGACATGTCCCAGCTCACATGACACTGTCACATGAGGGGATGTGCCTTAAGTTTTTTTTTCCCCTCTATTTAAATTTTTACATATCAAACTAATCTCCCTGAGGCAGCTCTGTGCCTCAGGGAGATTTCTGCGCTCTTTCGTGCAGGCCCCGACTCAGCCTACTCCCCCCTGCCCGCACAGGGAGCGCTCAGCGCTTCCTGGTGCACGTCACGCTGGGCGGGCCAAATGGTGGCGGGCAGCGATTGGCTGCGCTCCCGCTCAACTCCCCCCCCCCCCCACCCCCCCACCCCCCCATCGACGGGGAGAAAATTCTCCCCATAAAGACAGCACCATATCATTCATCGTCTAGCGGATTGGCCGAGAGAGCAGTACAAACTTTTAAATTTGGGATGAGAAAGTTACCTGGAGAACCATTGAAAACTAAACTTTCCAACACTACTACAGGTTCAACACCTTCAGAATTACTTATGAAGCACGTCGCCTTTGTACAAGATTAAGCCTGGTACTTCCCAATTTGGAGGGGAAGGTAGAGAACAGTCAAAGGAATGAAAAAGTGACTCATGATTTGAATAATCGAGAGCGAGAATTTACTGTCAGTGAAACAGTAATTGTACGAAACTGTGGTGGTGTATTGAGCTGGTTATCTGGTGTAATGGTTCTGTGGCCAGACCATTGTTGTACCACGTAGAAGTGGAGGGCCGGATCACCCAAAAACATGTGAGAAGGAGGGAGATATCCCAACAAACCAATGTTCCACCTGTAACCTGTGGTCCCTGTTGTGATTGATCAACCAAGGATAGACATACCAGATGTCTCTGTCGGAGTGGATAACACTGAACTGCCTGGGCCTAAGGAGGTACCTGATGTAGCTGCGGTTCAGGAAAATGAAGATTCAGTAAGAGATTCTAAAGTCGTGGCGCTACGACGTTCCACCCAGACCAGGAAACCACCTGAGAGGCTGAATTTCTAATTTCATAGCCCATGTATATATTTGTAACGTCATGAATGGAGTTGTTCTTTTAAATGCAAATTGTAAAAACAAATTAAAGGGGAAGGAACGTAGTAGCAGTAGCTTTAAAAAATCTAGTAACTGTAGCTTTAAGACTTATTGTGCTGTGTAGTATCACGTGACAGTGTGAATAAATCAGCCCGGAGTGCAGGGAACCTTAGGGGTGGAATTTTGTGTCTAGTTGTGGATCTTGATGGAGGCATGTAACTGCTGCTAAAACTGTAAATAAATTTCATTGTTTCTTCTGAGAAACCTGTCTGGAAAATCAAGTCAATAGCAGTAAGAGAGCAGCCATTTCTGAAAAACCAATTTGGCTTTTTAATAAAGTGTTTTTATTCCTGAAATTTGAGTCTGAAGCTCTGGATATGTTTTCAGTGAGCAGCCTATGTCATTTTGGATTTAAGATGGAGACTATTACTGTAGCAGAACTACAGATGGTTAATTATCACTAGTCTTTGACCTCTAATGTGATGGGCTAATGCATTTTTTTTTTCCCCCCATGAATTATAGACAATTTCTGTCAGATCTAATACCAGTGGCTGCTTGCCTCCTGAGCCACATATGGTTTCATTTTTTCCCCCTTTAAATTTGTCTCTATTTACTCCATTTGCAATGCATCACTGTTCAAGTTATGCTAATTTCTTCACCAGTACATTTCAAGAATTCTGGAACAAGAGGAAGGTACAAAGTCACTAAACTTCATGGACAATAAGCCACGAGTGAAGTAACCTGCCAACTTTTCCTGTTGCATAATGTGTGCGCAAAGGGGTAATGGTCTAAATCAAGGTGACATTTACTGGTTTCCTTTGCAAAGATAGACAGTAGAATGTGAGTTGCGCATGGTCTAAGGGTTGCTACTTTTTGTGTTGCAAAAAGATTCTAGGTGCGTATTTGTGCACACACACGGGTCAGATCCTCACGGGTGTAGCATGTGGTCTGGGGTGAGGGAGGGGGAGTGAGGTCATGGGGTGAGAAGGGACATGAGCACTGCAGATGTTGGGCGTTCGCCGAGCAAGAGTGGGAAATGGTCGCCATCCACTCCTCTCAGCTTCACAACAACACTTTGCCACACTCAGTCTCATATCTCACAAATTTTATTTGATTGAATTTTTCGAGGAGGTGACTAGGTGTGTGGATGAAGGTAGTGCAGTTGATGTAGTCTACATGGACTTCAGTAAGGCTTTTGATAAGGTCCCGTATGGGTGAATGGTCAAGAAGGTAACAGCCCATGGGATCCAGGGCAATTTGGCAAATTGGATCCAAACTTGGCTTAGTGGCAGGAGGCAGAGGGTGATGGTCAAAGGTTGTTTTTGTGATTGGAAGCCTGTGATGTGTGGTGTACCGCAGGGATCAGTGCTGGGACCCTTGCTGTTTGTAGTGTACGTTAATGATTTAGGCATGCATATAGGAGGTATGATCAGTAAATTCGCAGATTACATGAAAATTGGTGGTGTCGTTTATAGTGAGGAGGAAAGCCTTAGATTACAGGACAATATAGATTGGCTGTTAAGGTAGGCAGAGCAATGGCAAATGGAATTTAATCCTGAGAAGTGTGAGGTGATGTATTTTGGGAGGACTAACACAGCAAGAAAATACACAATGAATGGCAGGACCCTTGGAAGTACAGAGGATCAGAGGGACCTTGGTGTACATGTCCATAGATCCCTGGAGGCAGCAGCACAGGTAGATAAGGTGGTTAAGAAGGCATATGGGATACTTGCCTTTATTAGCCGAGGCATAGAATATAAGAGCAGGGAGATTATGTTGGAGCTGTATAAAATGTTAGTTAGGCCACAAATGGAGTACTGCGTGCAGTTCTGGTCGCCACACTATAGGAGGGATGTGATTACACTGGAGAGGGTGCAGAGGAGATTCACCAGGATATTGCCTGGGCTGGAGCATTTCAGCTATGAAGAGACACTGGATAGGCTGGTGTTGTTTTCCTTAGAGCAGAGAAGGCTGAGGGGGAGCCTGATAGAGGTGTACAAAATTATGAGGGGCATAGATAGGGTAGATAGGAAGAAACTTTTCCCCTTAGCGGAGGTGTCAGTAACCAGGGGGCATTGATTTAAGGTAAGGGGCAGGAGTTTTAAAGGGGATTTTAGGAAATATTTATTCACCCAGAGGATGTTTGGAATCTGGAACACACTGCCTGAGGGGGTGGTAGAGGCAGGAACCCTCACATTTAAGAAGTATTTAGATGAGCATTTGAAATGCCATAGCATACAGGGCATGGACATGATAAGCCGAAGGGCCTGTTTCTGTGCTGTATAACTCTATGACTCTATGATTCCCTCCTCTCCCCACAAGCCCTGGGACCCTCTGCCCCCACCTCTCCCCCCCACCCCCTTCAAAGCCTGAGAACCCCCTTTTCCCCTATCAAGGCCCCTAGACCCTCCTTTCCCCCTCAAGGCCCCGGGACCCTCCTCCCACCCGTCAAGGCCCTGGGACCCTCTTCACCCCCTCAAGGCCCTGGGTCCCCCTCCCACCCCCAAAGCCCTGGGAACCCCTCCCCCCCTCCCCACTGACAAGATGGGATCCAGACGCCAAACTCCAAAGCTGCCAATACACTGAGCAGTGTGTTAAAATATCACAGTTCTTCACCTATCCTACATCTTCTCCGGTGCCTCTATATTATTTTTTTTAATTCATTCATGGGATGTGGGCTTTGTTGGCTGGGCCAGCATTTATTGCCCATCCCTAGTTGCTCTTGAGAACGTGGTGGTGAGCTGCCTTCTTGAACTGCTGCAGTCTAATATTGTATAATATGGAGATCAGAATTGTTCCCCTTACTCCAAGTGTGGTCTAACCAAGATGCTATACAAGTTTGATATAATGTCTTCTTTTCAATTCTTTGTCTCTGAAAAATAATCCAAGGGCTTTGTTTGCTTTTTTAATCACCTTATTTACCAATGTCACTACTTCTATTGATCTGTGCACCTGTACCCCCAAATCCCTCTGTTCCTTTATTCCACTTATACACTTGTATTCCAAGGAGCATATGACCTCCTTTTTCTTCCTTCCAAAATGTATTACCTTGCACTCACTCATTTGAAATTCATGTGCAAATTGCACATCCGTTCTGTAGGTTTAGGAATGTCTCCCAGTGCTTTGACGCAGTTGTCCCCTGTATTAACTACACCACCATTCCACCCCCACCAATTTGGTGTCATTGGCAAATTTTGAAATTGCAGTTCCAATTCCCACATCCAAATCATTTATGCAAGTGCTGAACGACAGTAGTCCCATACCAGTCCTTGTGAAACACCGCGTTTCATACAAGTCGCTTAGTTGAACTGCTGAAGTCCAGGTGGTGTAGGTACACCCACAGTGCTGTCAGGAAGGGGGTTCCAGGAATTGAAGAAAGGATTTGTATTTATCTAGTTTGTTTCACGACTTCAGGACATCACAAGGTGCTCTACAGCCTGTGGAGTACTTTTGAAGTTTAGTCACTTTATAATGTAGGAAACGCAATGGTCAATTACACACAGCAAGGTGCCGTGAAGAGCAATGTGACAAATAATAAGGGATAAATATCAGTAAAGACACCAGGGAGAACTCCCCTGCTCTTCTTCAAAATAATGCTATGGGATCTTTTACGTCCAACTACGAAGACAGACAAGGCCTCAGTTTAACAACATTCAGAATCAGTTCCCTAAAGAAGCTTGCTACCCTGTCACTTTTTCCCCAGCACTTCAATAATGTACATTTTAGAGAAAAGCTTTTGTAAAGTTTTGGGAAGATTGCATTCTGACGCTGGTGAACACAAACAGGGAATATTCTTTAAGTTAACGTCTTAATGAGGTTAGATGCTATCAAATTCCTACAAAGCGCACACGTGTCTGAAAATCACATCACTTAGCAAGCTAAAGGTCTCAAAATGCAGGGCATGTCAAGGGTGGGACAGCAGCTCACTGCATTTACTGCATTAAACCTCCCATAGTCCAAGAGAAAACAAAAATGTAGTTGAATCACCAGCATCTTTGGACAGGGTCTGATTCCAGGAAGCCAGAGTAAATAAGAAGAAACAGGGTTACTTAATCCACTGTGTCTCCTGCCAACACAAGATGGCCACCGATACTGGTCTGTGCATGCGCAGAAACCAATGACATTATCTTCAGGAGACAGTCCCAGCAAAAACCTCACTGTGTTATGAGCTTCCTCACAGTTGTTCCACCAGCAATAAAACCAGCAATACAAAGATAAACAGAAACAGAAAATGCTGGAAAAACTCAGCAGGTCTGACAGCATCTGTGAAGAGAAAGACAGAGTTAACGTTTCGAGACCATATGATTCTTCTTCAGAGAGAAGAAGTCCGTATGACTCTCTGAAGAAGAGTCATATGGACTCAAAACGTTAACTCTGTCCTTCTCCCCACAGATGCTGTCAGACCTGCTGAGTTTTTCCAGAATTTTCTGTTTTTGTTTCAGATTTCCAGCGTCCGCTGTATTTTGCTTTTATCTCTGACACAAAGATAAAGCTGTGGTATTTCACACTAAACATTTTGCAGGCTTTTTATTATCAGCCATGGATTCCCCTCCACTGTGTTTGGCAGGGCCTTCAACAGTGTCTGTCCCATTTCCCACAGATCTGCCCTTTCCCCTTATTTTCCCTTCCAGAACCACAATGTTCTCACTTTCTCCATGCCGAAACTCCCCAAACACCGTCCCCCATATTCAATGGCTCATTCTCTGGCATTTCTGCCAACCTAGCACAATGCCACCACCAAGCACATCTTCCCCTTTTCAGTATTCCAAAGGTACTCTTCCCTCTGTGGCATCCTGGCTTACTCTTCCGTCACGCCCCTCACATGACTCCCCTTCCCACGACGTTGTCCCATGTAAGTGCAGAAGAGCACCTGCCATTTCACCACCTCTTTTACTGCCTTCCAGGGCCTCAAGCACCCTCCTAGGCTTCTTTCAACTTAGTGTACTGTATTTGCCACTCTTGATGAGGTCTCCTCTACACTGGGGAAACCAAATACAATCTGAATGATCACTTAACACCTCTGTTTAGTCCGCAAGCACGAACCTGAGCTGTCGATCGCTTGCCATTTTAATGCTTCATCCCAATCCTGCTCTAAGCTTCATGTCCTTGGGCTCATACACTGTACATTCATTCCAATGAAGCTATAGGAACAACACCTCATCTTTCAATTAGACACCTTGCAACCTTCTTGACTCAACACTGAGTTCAGGAATTCCAGATCATAACCACGGCTCCCATTCACCTGGGAATGATTCTGTTATTCCCATTTACGCCTCCTCTAGACTCATCTTTTGTTTCTTTCCTTTACCCATTACCACTCCCTTTTGCCTTGTACCATCATCCTTTTTGTAATTTAATAATCCCTGGCTTTCAGCTTATCAGAGACCATCCCTTTTGTTTTTTCCTCCCCACTCCAACTCTTTCCCTGCTTCTGTACTTACTTAAAAACTGCTTCCATGTTTAACTTCTTCCAGTTCTGGCGAGATGTCACTGATCTGCAACGTTAACTCTGTTTTTCTCTCCACCGGTGCTGCCTGACCTACTGCATATTTCTGGCATTTTCTCTTTTTATTTCAGATTTCTAGCAGTTGCAGTATTTTGCTTTTCTAACATCTCCTCATGCGGCTTGATATCAAATTTTGTCAGATTATGTTCCTGTGAAGCGCCTTGAAACCTTTCATTATGTTAAAGGCGCTATATAAACGCAAGTCGTTGTTAGAAGACCAAGGCTATGATCACTATAGCCCACATCCCTGCAGAGTGCTTGCTCTGGATAATGTAGTGTTCAGTTGTTCTGTGTTCAATTATGAGAGACTGGTAACTGATCTATGCTTACTGTGCTTGATTAGTTAAGCCTGGGTGTGGACTCAGAGAAAAATAAACAGGCACCACAGAAACTATGAGAAGCTGAGCTATAAGCATGAGTGCACACATTTTATGATTGCAGAGATAGTTTAAAACTCTTGTAAATAAACCTGTCGCACACTTGGGAGCTAGTGTCATCTCTGTATTGCTCGAAGATATATAAAATATGCAACAGGGGAGACAGTTGGGCTTGGAGGCATGAGGGGAAGGAGGAAAATCAGAGGCTGCACAAATCCTTGGTGCTCTTGTGCATTTTTTACAATGATCGAGTTTGGAAAGCCATAGACACAGACCTGATGAGGAACAGCACATGATGCGGAGGCTTGAGACACTGAGAGTAAAATAAGTTGCAAAGATTTCTAATTTGTGCCAGGCTTGAGGCTTGTTTTCTTTTAACATGAAGCAGTCATTGCCAGGACTGGTTTAATTAATTTTTTGGTCTTGAGATACTGGAAAGGTTTACAGCCACAATTAACTCCCTCCAATTATCACTGTGTTTGAAAGAATATTTAAGTGTCTCCATGCAGGGATGGTGTCTATCCACGCCAGTTCCACATTCAAAGGAAGTTGTGCGAGCGATTGCCCTTGACTTCATGGAACACCGTCATTTATACACACAGATGGGTTTAATTTCCTCAACATCTGCAACGCAGGACTTAAATTAGATTCTGGTTTCTAAGATGAGATAGTGCTCACTCGCCAGATGGAAGCAAAGTCCTTACCTAATAGAGACTAGACTGAAAACAAGCAAAACATTGTACACTGCTTGTTTATGTTGCAGCAGTCTGAGTGTGTTTGTGTGTATGCACACCAACGCGTGTATGTGTGCATGAGGGTCTCTAAGGACTGTACTGTTTGGAATGCCTGGTGTCTCCTATATAGACCCATACCTGTTTCTTTGGCATTGCTATGTCCAAATTCCTCATATAGAGGAGCCACCTATGATCTTAGTAGGAGTGTCTCTTGTAAATTGCTTTAGACGATTGGGGCAAGATTTTCCCCCCTGACTTTGGGACCCCAACGGCAGGGTTATATGGGAGTCAGAAGCCTGTACTGCGGGGAAACAGTCAACCAGCAGTGATATTCCCCAAATTGGTCAATTAATGGCCAGCAGGCAGGCTTGCTGAACAATTCAGGATGGTGGGTGGGCTGTTAAAGCTCAAGTAAATAGGAGACCCTGCAGCACTGAGAGAAGGAAGAGGCTGCTCTTTCAGGTATAGGGAAAGAGGGCACCTCAAGATGGAGGTGCCCTCTCTCCAACTTTTTAACTTTAAAACTTTAAACTTTAAAATAAAAACAATATTCAGGCTTGTGCTGATAAGTAACATTCGTGCCACGAATGTGCCAAGCAATGACCATCTCCAACAACAAAGAATCTAACCATCTCCTCTTGACATTCAATGGCATTACCATCACTGAATCCCCCACTAGGATGGGGGTTACCATTGACCAGAAACTGAACTGGACTAGCCATATAAATACTGTGCTATAAGAGCAGGTCAGAGTCAAGGAATAGTGCGACGAGTAACTCATCCCCTGACTCCCCAAAGCCTGTCCACCATCTACAAAGCACAAATCAGGAATGTGATGGAATACTCTCCACTTCCCTGGATGAGCGCAGCTCCAACAACACTGAAGAAGCTGGACACCATCCAGGACAAAGCAGCCAGCTTGATTGGCACCCTGTCCACCATCTTCAACATTCATTCCCTCCACCACTGATGCACAGTGGCAGCAGTGTGTACCATCTACAAGATGCACTGCAGCAACTCACCAAGGCTCCTGGGACAGCACCTTCCAAACCTTTACCACCTAGAAGGACAAGGACAGCAGATGCATAGGAACACCACCACCTGCAAGTTCCCCTCCAAGCCACTCACCATCCTGACTTAGCAATAATTCCTTCACTGTTACTGGACCAAAATATTGGAACTTCGTTCCTAACAGCACTGTGGGTGTACCTACACTACATGGACTGCAGCAGTTCAAGAAGGCAGCTCACCACCATCTTCTCAAGGGCGATTAGGGGTGGGCAATAAATGTTGGCCAATCCAGCGACGCCCACATCCCACGAACAAATTAAGAAAAAAATGCCCTTAGCAACCAGGGTACCATTGTGGAAGGAGGCCTGCAGCAGCAGCTGAAGACCGGCAGGCAGGGAGAGCCACAAATCCTGGTGTGGTGCTGGGAAGCCACCTCCAGGCAGGTGCCCCAGGAGGTCTGGACGCCAACTGGAAATTTCAAGTCAACCTCTGACAATAGGTCTTAATTGGCCTTTAGCTATCCTTAAATGGCTACCAACTTCCTGTGACCGGGTAGCCCCATCTTCTCTGAGCCCGCCTCCAGGAAAATGGACCCGAGGCGGGATGGAGCCAGCACACCGGCCAGTAATGCAAATTTCCATATCCGTTTGCCTCTGCACTTGCCCTGCTGAGGGGGCTAAAAATCCAGCACTTGTGTTGCCTTTTATCATTCATTGTGGGTAATGTTAACTTTGGATGATGGTATAAAAGGGTTGTAATCGGATTGGCTGCCCGTGATAGGCCTGCCCAATTGTTCCTTGCATTGACTTCAGTTGGGTGTGATGTATAATAGACAACTAATTTGATACTATTGCCTACTGAAGGTTAAAATGACACCCACTGTCATTATGTCTATAACCTTAAGACCATGATGGCCTTATCCATTGTAACTGTACTTTTCTTTAAGCCTAATGCCTTTCTTTATCTCCCAGCAGTGACTGATGCAGAGTTCAATCTCCTCCCAACCTTGAATGAAGTGGATGGTGACTTTCTCTTTGATTACCAGCAGTACTGATTCTTGTTTCTAAATGGTATTGACACAAAGGTTTACTTTTCAAAAGATCTTTGTTGCTTTGCCTGTGATGTAAGAATCTCAATTCTGCCTTTAAATGTTCCATCAGTTACAGCTGTGTGAAAGTCAAATGCATATCTTTCTTCTTGCAATGTTGCTCCAAACATATTTTGAGATTTGAACATTTATTCTCATCTCACTCCAGTGTTATTTCCTCCTCCCCTTTAGATCCCTTCCTTCCAATCACTTTCTCCAGAACATGTGCCAACCTGACAATGAGGTCTTATCTAACCGGTCTCTCATCATCCACCCTCTGCGAACTGAGCACGGCTGAAAATCTGCTGCCTGTATCATAACTCGAACCAAGTCCTGTTCCCTGGGCTTAAATACCCTTATTGGTTATCAGTCCAGCAATGCCTTGACTTTAAAATTCTCATCTTTGTGTTCAAATCCCTCCATCTTGCCCCTCCCTAACTCTGTAAACTCCTCCAGCCCCACAACCCTCTAAGAACTCGATGTTCCTCCAACTCTGCCATGTTGTGCATCCCCCATTTCCTTCACCCTATAACTGCTGGCTGTCTTCAGTCGTCGCAACCTTAAGCTCTGGAATTAACGTTTCCAAACCTCTTTATCCTCACCACTCTTTCCTCCTTTAAGACTCAGTTTAAAACCTATCTCTTTAACCAAGAGTGTTTGAGTGTTTGGTCACCTGCCCTAACGTCTCTTTATTTGACTCAATGTGAACATTTGTCTGATTAGGAGCTGTATAATTGCAATTTGTTGTTGGGGGTGAAGTATTTGGGTCACGATCACTTTTCTGCCCCTATTTTCCACAGTTAGCCATCATATCCTAAAGGTGGTAACTCATGGTGGATAGGTTTTTGCAAATGAGCCTAGAAGGCTCAATTGCAGAACCATCAGAGCCTGCCTTATTGGATGTAAGATTTTTTTTCCCCTCATTTTGGCATTATAAATGTGTCAGTCAGATTTCCTCTCTATTCTTTTGAAATCAATTTAACATTCTTCTAGTAATGCCGAGGGGGAACATCTTCACAAACACATTTACAGTTTGCTACACATATTGACTATAAGAATTCTTATTCGCTGTTTGTGGGCATTGTTGTGCCCAAATTGGCTGCTGCATTTCATGCATTGCAGTAGTGACTTCACTTCATTTCCAAACTACTTCATTGGCTGTAAATGCTTTGGGACATTCTGAAGTCCTGAAAGGTGCAAGTCTTTCCTGTTACACATGCAAATACACCTGTATGTATAACATGCACAAGGGAACACCAATTTATACATAAACATTCAGAAGCAATAAATTCTTCTCAAACTTGTTGACAAAAGCAACTGTTGGGTCAGTTACTTGTTGCTGCAGGAATCCAATGTTGTTATAACTTTTTTTTATTCATTCATGAGATGTGGGCTTTGCTGGCTGGGCCAGCATTTATTGCCCATCCCTAGTTGCCCTTGAGAAGGTGGTGGTGAGCTGCCTTCTTGAACCGCTGCAGTCCGTGTGGTGTATGTACACCCACAGTGCTGTTAGGAAGGGAGTTCCAGGATTTTGACCCAGGGACAGTAAAGGCACAGCGATACATTTCCAAGTCAAGATGGTGAGTGATTTGGAGGGGAAATTCTAGGTGGTTGCGTTCCCATCTATCTACTGCCCTTGTCCTTCCAGATGGTAGTGGCCGTGGGTTTGGAAGGTGCTGTCAAAGGAGCCTTGATGAATTCCTGCAGTGCATCTTGTAGATGGTACACACCGCTGCTAATGTGCGTCGGTGGTGGAGGGAGTGAATGTTTGTGAATGTGGTGCCAATCAAGTGGGCTGCTTTGTCCTGAACGGTGTCAAGCTTCTTGAGTGCTGTGGGAGCTGCACTCTTCCAGGCAAGTGGGGAGTATTCCATCACACTCCTGACTTGTGCCTTGTTGATGGTGGACAGGCTTTGGGGAGTCAGGAGGTGGGTTACTTGTCACACGATTCCTAGCCTCTGACCTGCTCTTGTAGCCACAGTATTTATATGGCTAGTCCAGTTCAGTCTCTGGTCAATGATAACCCCCCCCGCCCCCAGGATGTTGATAGTGGGGGATTCAGTGATGGTAATGCCATTGAACATCAAGGGGCGATGGCTGGATTCTATCTTGTTGGAGATGGTCATTGCCTGACACTTGTGTGGCGTGAATATTACTTGCCACTTGTCAGCCCAAGCCTGGATATTGTCCAGGTCTTGCTGCATTTGGACATGGACTGCTTCAGTATCTGAGGAGTCGCGAATGGTGCTGAACATCATGTAATCATCAGCGAACATCCCCACTTCTGACCTTATGATGGAAGGAAGGCCATTGATGAAGCAGCTGAAAATGGGTGGGCCGAGGACCAAGGATTAAAAAAAAAATCAAGGAATTCCATTACTGGAGAGTAGAATGGAAATAGTGAATATTTTGAGGCTCCACATAATCCAGATAACTCGTTTACTGAAGAATGTACATTTGTAAAAATTTACAGAAATATTTGGCCTCAGAATAAATTCATTCATGAAAATTCCCTTGGCAGAGGTTTGCATATCATACTGACATGCTGGCATTGTTGATGTTTGTTTCATACATGATCCTGTTAACCCAGCAACTATTACGTGTTTTGTGCTGGGAATACTAATAGAAAACAAAGAAAGATTTGCATATAGAGACTTTCATGACCTCGGGACACCCCAAAACACTTTACAACCAGTTAAGTATTACTGAAGTGCCATTGTTGTAACGTGGGAAGTGCTGCTACATTAGGCAATCCTGTGCAGCACTGAATTGCAGTTCAATAAGAGGCGGCATTTTTGGTCCTGCATTTTGTACATGCAATGCACTAAAAAGAGATTGCAATCATGCCAATTCTTTAGAAATCATCAGTGTGCTTTTTTTGTGTGGACAAGATGGGGCCTAGCTGGTAAAAACCATTAGTTCAATATGTGAAGCAGATGTTTTACGCCCATAGTACTAACTATTTAGATTAAAAGATCCCAAGTTAAGTTCCCAGTCTGTGCTGAGTTAAAAAATCAGAGAAAGGTACAACATAGAAAGAGACTATTCAGCCCATCATGTTTGTGATGGCTCTTCAAAAGAGTGGTCATGCTTTTTTCCCACATCCCCCCTTTTTGTCTGTAACCCTGTAAGTTCCTGGTTAGTCTCAGCCAGCGTCGCAATGAGGGAGCTTCAGCCATGGCTAATTTGGTCACCTCTGAGTCAGAAGGTTGTGTGTTTAGCTCCCTCTCCAGAGACTTAAGCACATAATCTAAGCTGACATTCCAGTGCAGTACTGAAGGAGTGCTCCACTGTTGGAAGTGCCTATTTCCAAATGGACGCCAAACTAAAACCCCATCTGTCCTCTCAGGTGGATGTGAAAGACCCTGTGGCATGATTTGAAAAATAACAGGGAAGTTCTCCCCAGAGGCATGACCAATATTTATCCCTTAACCAATACCTCAAAAGATTGGTTACCTGGTCATAATCTCATTGTTGTTTGTGGGAACCTGCTATGTGCAAATTGGCTACACTACACACAGGACTACACTTCAAAAGTACTTTGTTGGCTGTGAAGCACTTCACAATGTCCTGAGGACATGAAAGGTGCTACACAAATGCACTTTTTTCTTTCCTTGTAGTGGCTCAGATAAAACAGCAGAGTTTCGCTACCATGGTCACTTTACAGTAGCTGGATACATCCCACAGTTGGCAAGGGAAGCTGTTAGATGTGGCAGAGTTTACCCCTTGTGACATTCTGGGGCTATGTTTACCTTGATAATTGCCGACTGAAAATCTTTTTTCGGCTTCTGTCCCCAAGATCAAAGCAAGTTAGAACCAGTACAGTCGCGCACTTGAGTTGCCACTGTCTAAGATCAGCTGAATGGAATTGTAATACTAAATCGACTATGGCTGCAACGCCATAAACCTCACTACACTCCCATTGCCTTTAGAAATGAAATCATTTTTTAAAAGATGTGACTGCTACTGAGGCCTCTAAAGAAGCTAAAAGGTGCTGCCAAGAAAAACATAATTAGGATAATTGGTCACAATTATGAAAGTGAAAGCGATCTAGCTTATTGTGTCTTGCCAAGCCTTTCATGTAAAGGAGCAGATAATTGCACAACAGGTTAGCATATAATGCATACTAGGGATCTGAACAGTTTGTAGCTTTATTGCAGACAGGGAATAGCAAAATAGTTAACCCTCTCCCCTCTGTAGGTGCACATTTCCTGATTTGACTTCTCAGGATCTTGGAATGTTGCAGTGCAATGCACCCCGCTGTGATTACTATCGCCAATGGGCCAGTAATACCTCTCAAAAGGTCAACTATTACAAATTGCAGATTGCCCAGATGAGAGGCTGAAACTGATTCAGAGCTGCTTATAAAAGTAGAGGAAAAAGAGAGAAAGTAAGGAAATGTCATCAGAGTTTGCAAGTTCTAACAAATTGTGGCCTTCGTAAGAGCTGTGCTGAAAATGTCAATCTATACTGTGAGGTTTATTGCTAAACTGATAGCTGCTATCTTTGCATTCAATTTTGTCGCAAGTTTTGCCAACTATTGGAAGAGGAACAGCTTTTTTGGTGTTGCTCAGTTGATAACACTGAGCCACAAGGTTATGGGTTTATGTCCCACTCCAGGAATTGAGCACACAAATCAACCTGATGCTCCAGGGGAGTGCTGTACTGTTGGAGGTGCCCCTTTCAGATGAGACGTTAAACTGAGATCTCCTCTTCCCAGAGGGACTAAAAGATCCCATGATACTATTTCAAAGAAGAGCAGGGGAGTACTGCACTCTCAAAGATCAGAGGATGAGGCATTTAATCAAGGCCCCATCTGCCTGCTTGGGTGGGTATAAAAGATCCTATGGCACTATTTTGAAGAGCAGAGTGTTATCCCTGGCGACCTGGCCAATGTTTAGCTGTCAAGCAACATCAGATAAACAGATTATCAGGTCATTATTTGTTTGTGGGAGTTTGCTTTGCACAAATTGGCTGCTGCATTTCCTACATTACAACAGTGACTAACTTGAGTATTGCTGAAAAGAGTTATACTGTTGAAGCTTTATGTCTTGCACTGATCAGGACAGACACAAGATGCCAAATTTCAAAAGGATCAACAATTTATACAGCATGAGAAAAGGGTGCTGATTGGTTGGCAAGTTGACTCTGATTGGTCGAGGCTTTGCCATGGAGAATGCAATGACTAGCTTCAAAAGTACCTTGTTGGCTATAAAGCACTTTGGGATGTCTCAAATTCAGATATGACTAGTGTTATGACTGATGGAACAAAGTATTGTGGGGTATGATAGCCAAGTAATAATGCTACTGACTCGGCAACCCAGAGGGTGAGAGTTCACATTTCACCATGTTGAGTTATGAAATTGAATTCAATAATTCCTGGTCAGTTGTGGACTATCATCCATTGATTTATTAACGCCTTTGCGAAAGGGAATCTGCCATCCCCATGCTTGGTGGTTGACCTCTTAATACTCACGGGGCAACTAGGGAAGGGCGACGATTTGCCATTGTTGCTCACATGCCAAGAATAACTTACTAGTGTGGAACTGTAATAAGCAACTGAGGGTAAGGAGAATAATTGGAGAAAAAAGATTTCAGTGCTACACTACAGAATTGTAGGGCATGAATATGGAGCCATCTTCTCTTGTCCAAGGAAGATGGTGGATTCATTTTCCGTAGCTGACCAGTTGCAGCGGGTTGATCATGTGGCGCTCCACCAATCGACTGAGCCAAATGATAAAATCTACCCCATCGTATGTTGAGGGAACGAAGAGGTTGCGGCTGGGCCTGCGCCTCTGCGTGTGAAGAAAAACTTAAGGGGGAGCAAAAGTGGTTTCATTTTTGGAAGAGAGTCTGCCTACTGTCAGCAGCGCAGAGCAACGTTTGCTGGCAGGCTTTTGTTTGTAACTTGTGTTCTCTGAGACCCAGGCACCTTGGGGCACTTTTGGTTCCGCAGATTTGATTTTGAGAGGTTTTCGTGACAGCCTAGGTGGGCTGTTGAATAAGGCGCTGTCGTCACACAGTAGTGGTTATTGTCTTTCATTGTTTGCCACATTCTGCACACTCCCCCAAGCACAGCAGAGTTCAAGGTAATTGAGTGTAACTGAGAGACAGCTGGATGATAACCAAGAAATCCCATTTTCAAGTTGTCAGTCAAATACATTCATATTAAAAATCATAGCGTGATTTGCTGCTACACAGCGTTTAAATTCTGTTTGTTATTTATTAGTCAGTCCGTTAGGCACAATTTCTCCCTTTTGCTTGAGGTTTATTGACCCAAGCAATGTGTATACGTTGTTGAGAAAATTAACCACATTAAATTACATGTAATCTCGGAGGAGTTGCAGATCACAGGCTGAGCACCTTACCTAGGAACATTGGCTTGGGTGCAAGTGCAGACCTTCCTTATGCCATGCCAATAAAATGCATTTATATAGCGCCTTTAACATAATTAAAAAGTCACAAGGCGCTTCACAGGAGCGTTATCAGACAAAAATTAGTGCCGAGCAAAAGGAAACGTTTGGACGGGTGAGCCAACGCTTTGTAAATAGGTATTTTTTAAAAACCGAGTCTAAAAGGAGATAACAGAGATAGCGTGTCAAAGGGGTTTGGGTAGAGAGAAGGCTTACCATTAGTTTTTGCACAGAAGCAGTATCAACTTATCCCAGTACAAGTATACTGGGCTAGTCAGTGTGTTGTGCCACCCGTCATATCACATGGACACGAATCTTACTGGAATCCCAGAAAAGCGCAGGTTAAAAGTGGCATCAAATCTGTCTCTCCAAGATGGCTTGTGGCCTTTCTGAAGAGGTTTGTTGTTTGTCCCAATCTGTGGCAAATATAAGAACAATTTTGTGCTCGAGTTTGGAACCTTTATAAACTGAATTCAAAATCTTCAGACGAAAGATTGTGAACAGCGTTTAGAGGAATGCTTCAGAATTAGGCATCAGAGGTGAAAGGTCGGTGATGCAGGTGCTTCATCCCAATTCCTGCCCTCCCAAAGCAGCAATGGAATTGGTGTAATGGCTTTTCTGAAACATGGGGCAGAATTTTCCTGTTGGCGTGCGGGGGCGAGCCCCACATGCACGCGTGTAAAATTATGCGTGGTGACGTCCGGCGAGTGTCCCGATGTCAACGCGCGCCATCGCGATATATCGTTGGGTGGGCGCACGATGGTCTCTGATGCGCGTCTGCCATTAATTAACGGGCCAATTAAGGCCCTTGAGGCGCCAATCAACCGCGATTTTTCGGCGCCCATGCAATCTTTGGGTCAGCACACGGACGCAACGGGCAGGCGGGTAGGACACATTTGTATGAACCTCATCCACGGGTGGGATAAGAGGGCTCAGTGGGGGTCCCGAGTGTGCTCTGTCAAATATTGATTTTTTAGAGTTACTGATACTTGCCTGTGTGATCTGCAATATTTCAAAACGCATACCAGCTGATGGGACTGGACTCACAACCTTCAGGTCAGCACTCTGCAGTGAGGAATCCTTTTTGGGCCAGCATGCTTCAGGAAGCCTTCCCTGACCCTGGGAATGGGAGCTTGACACTCCACTGGAGGCACCTCCTCTGAGGAGGAAGGGAGGGCTAGGAGGCAAGGAGTGCACATTCAGCCTCCAGGGGAGCCACCTTTGGGAGGTCAGGCGCAGAGGGGTGCAGGGCAAAGAGGTAGTCCAAGGCGGAAGGGGCCATAGAAGACGCCACTATCCTGCTGCCAGGGTTTACAGGCGGCGAAGCAGCTACCTCAATATGTCTGAGGTGCAGTGCCGAAGGAGGCTCCGTTTCTCAAGGGAGACTGTCAACTATATCTGTCAGATGATTAGGCCTGAGATCTCCGTGAACTGTGTGGGTGGACACCCCATGCCAGTGGCTCTAAAGGTCACAGCTGCCCTCACCTTCTATGCTTCTGGCTCCTTCCAGGGCTCGGTAGTTGATGTTTGCGGTGTCTCCCAATCAGCTGTCCGCGCATGTGTCAAACAGGTTACAGGCGCTCTGTTCAGGCGTGCATTGACCTTCATCCTTTATCATTGGGACCAGGCAAGCCAGACACAGTGAGCCAGAGGCTTCGCGGCCATTGCTGGCTTCCCCCATGTCCAGGGTGCTATAGACTGTACACATGTGACCATCAAGGCGCCAGCAGGTGAACCCGGTGCCTTCGTCAACAGGAAGGGCTTCCACTCCACGAACGTGCAGATAGTGTGTGATCACAGGATGCAGATTCTGCAAGTCTGTGCAAGGTACCCAGGCAGCTCCCACGACGCTTACATCCACAGACATTCCCAGGTGCCGGGGCTCTTCAGTGCTCCAGCCCTGCTGGATGGATGGCTGCTGGGTGACAAGAGCTCTTCTCTCAGAAGGTGGCTGATGACGCCTCTCCGCCATCCAAGAACAGAAGCTGAGCAGCGGTACAATAGAAGCCATACCTCCACAAGGGCTGTGGTGGAGAGAACCATCGGTCTTCTCAAGATGCATATCCGATGCCTGGACCGCTCATTGGCGCACTCCAGTACCCCCCAGATCATGTGTCGCTGATAGTGGTTGCATGCTGCACTCCACAATCTGGCGCTGGAAAGGGGGACGCGGTGGACGATGAAGACTTAGATGCAGTGGCTGCGGCTGCACACAATGAGCAGCGAGTCCAAGGATGAGCACGCACAGGGAATTGCTGATGGGGTAGACGCTGACCCGGGCATACTCCAGGGAGGCAGGGACACCTGGGAGGCTTTAATCCAACGAAACTTCAGCTAGCCCACCACATATGGACCTCCAGGACAAGCCTGGGCTGTATGCTCCATATTCGAGACCTAAGTGCAAAATCTGTCTGGTTAGGAACATTAACTAAGGTTCTTCCTAATAAAGCTGAATGTCCCACAAAGCACTCATTGCATTATTGGAAAGCATCCACCTGCAGAAGAAAAGAGGCAACCTCAGCCATGGTGACATGTCTGAATTTAATATTGTAACCAAAGAAACTTAATGAAACAAAATGACAAAGGTGTTAACCATCACACCAACTCATCATAACCTCATTGCGGGCCAACACAAAAGCACCAGAGATAAACCCGTGGTGTGCCTAAGATACCCTATGCTTACGTTTTCGGATGCTACGTCTTGGTGCTGACCCCTCACTCGAAGTGGCATCTGAGATAGCCTGCTCACTCTGCTGTCCTGTTGGCCTCTATGACCTTGGCAGTTGTCCCTTGGCCCGTGGAGCCTGTGCTGGCCCCGCCTGGGAGGGAGCTGCCAGTTCCACAGCTGGCACCTCCCCAGTCACCGCAGCCTCACCGGATTCAACAGTCATTGGCAGAGGGACAGAGGAGCTGCTGCCCTCATCCAGAGCGCCCTGAGAGGGGCCCGCAGAGATGACAGGCAGCTGCTGCGCCGATGTGAGGTCGCTTCAGACCTCCCTGCTCACCGTGGATGGATGGGCACTGAGCTGGGAAACATGATGCCCAGATCATCTCCCACACTGGCATTGATCAGCTGAGGTCAATGCTGATGTGAGGGCTTGCTGGTCCGAGCGCATCCCTAGGAAGCCCTGATGGGTCTCCTGGAGGATCCTCTCCACGAGATTCACCACTCCCTCCATGGAGGACGCATGGCGTAACAGACATGAGGCTCTTGCTTCGGCGATAGTCTGTGTAGACTCCTCCACTATGGACACCAAGCCAAGCATAGCCTCATATATCTCCCCCAGATACTGCCCGCACACCCGGCCGCATTTCCTGCGTTTGCTGCATCGCGGACAACCTGTGGAAACAATTTCTCCCAAAACACACCTCATGATTTTGAACACCTCTAATAAATGCCCCCCTTCATGTTTTCTGTTCTAAGGGGAACAATTTCAGCCTAATTTCTCCACACAACTTAATTCCCTCATCCCTAGTACGATTCTAGTACATCTCCTTTGTAACCTCTCCAATGCTTTGAGATCCTTTCTAAAGTGTGGTGCTCAGAACTGGATACACTATGCTAGGTGAGGCCTAACCAGCTTTACCTTAACATGAGTTCTGATGAAATGTTAACCCTGTTTCTCTCTCCACAGGTGCTGCCAGACCTGTAGAATATTTCCAGCATTTTCTGTTTTTATTACCATAACTTCCTTGCTTTTGTACTCTTCCTCTATTTATAAAACCCAGGATTCCATGTGCTTCATAAACAGTCTTATCAGCATATGTTGCCACCTTCAAAGATTTGTGTAAGCTTGTTCCGTACAGTTCCACTTAATCGCTGATATTTTTAGACCCTCCTATCCAGCATGGAGCTATGGGCCGGAAATAAAGCTGTAACACTGGGGAAAACATAAATAAAAGTTGCTTTCTTGTTGTTTGCCGAAACATTACAGGAGAATGCTTGGCATCAGAGAATGGCACAAGAGCCCTGCGGGAGTACATGTTTTAAATCTTACTTCGGAATTAGGTTAGCTCGGAAGCACTGCTTCAAAAATGATCCAGCAACGTTGGGCAATTTGCCAACTTCAGCAGTTCCTGTGAGACTACATCCGATAACCAATTATCCATGAATAACTGAGGAGGCAGTGACTCAGCTCCTGGCATGAGAGGTAGCAATCAGACTCTGTGGGGCAGTGGATTGTTCCATAGATCCTGGTCCCAAAACCCCTGAAAGTAAATCATTATCCAGAAATTCCTCACTCCTGTGCTATTTGTTTTTTTTTCACGTATTTTCGGCTTGGCTGCTCTGTACCTGGAGAAGCTGAGCAATGGGGAAACAGGAAAGAATATACGAGCGACTAGAGAATCGAACGCGGTACACATATGACTGCAAACAGTGCATATAATAAGCTGTGTCAGCCTTGGCTCAGTTGGTGGCACTCTCGCCTCTGAGTCAGAAGGTTCTGGATTTGACTCCCACCTCCCACTCCAGAGGCTGGAGCACAAAATCTGTTCTGCCCCTCCCAGCACAGCATTGAGGGTGCCACAAAGTCAGAAGTGCCACCTTTCGGTTGAGATGTTAAATACCTGTCCTCTCAGTGAAAAGATTCTGTGGTGCTATTTCTTGGAAATGCAGAACAGTTCTACTTTGTGTCCTGACCAATAGTTAATCCTCAACCAAAACCTTTGAGACAGATTACCTGGTCACTATCTCATTGCTGTTTGTCAGACCACGCAGTGAACAATTTAGCTGCCACATTTCCTACATTACAACAGTGACTACACCAAAAAAATACTTCATTGGCTGTAAAGATCTTAGGGAAATCCTGAGGCTGTGAAAAGCGCTATATAAATACAAGTCTTTCTCTTCTTTCTTGAGTATTATAGACAGTATAGGAACTGTATGTAGTTAGTGTAAAAATAACTTAATACATAGTGAAATCTGCATCTTATGTTACAAACTCATGTTACATTGCATTGACCATCTCCAGTTACGGTTGATAGGATTTTTCTCAGCAGAGCTCACTCCATCAGAGAACTAGTGTGAGTCAGCCAAGCTCCCAGGAAATGCTCCAGCAATTGCCTTAAGTGAAGTAATTTTCCTGTACGTGATTAAGTGCATTATTCTGACAGGGTTTCAGATCCTAGTGGAGCCCAAGATTTTTTTAATGCCAGCTCCTTTTTTATCCAGAACATAAAGCCATTCAGCCCCTCAAAGGTGTTCTGTCATTTAAGTAGCTAGATCAAAGTTGATGTGTACCTCAACTCCATTTGCCGCTTTTGATTCATATTCCTTGATGTCCTCACCTATTAAAATCCAATTAGTCTCAGTCTTAAAAGCTCAACTTGTCCCTGTCGTATTCAATTGTTCAATTGTTCTGTATTTGATTACGTAAGTCTGGTAACTGATCAATACTCACTGTGCTTTATTGGTTAAGCCTGGGTGTGGACTCAGAGCAAAGTAAACAGACACCACAGAAACTACTAGAAGCTCAGTTGTAAGCATGAGTGCAGATTTTGTGATTGCAGAGATATTTTAAAACTCATGTAAGTAAACCAGTTGCACACTTAGAAAGTAGTGTCACCTCTGCATTGCTCTGAGGAAAATCAAACATATAAAATATGCAACAGTCACAGTATCCACAGCTTTTTGGGAGCAGAGAATTCCAGATTTCTACTATTGTTGGTGTTTGAAAATGTTTCCTGTATTTCTCCCAACAGAATAACTAATTGCAAGATTATACCCCTTTGTTCTTGAATGCCTCATCAGAGAAAATTGTTTCTTCATACCTACCCTATCAAATCTTTTTAACATTTTAAACACCTCAATCAGATCACCTCTCTATCTCACATACTCAAAGCTAAATTTAACCTAATGAGTGTATTTTGTCTACCTTCTGGTAGGTTTTTGGAACATAGGATTTAGGACCAGGATTAGGCCATTTGGGCTCCTTGAGCCTGCACTGTCATTCAATAAGATCACGACTGACCTGGTCCTGTCATAACTCCACTTTCCTGCCTGCACCCCCACCCACCCAACTACAACCCTTGACTCCCTTGTCTATCAAAAATCTGTCTAATTCTGCCTTGTATAAATTCGGTGACCCAGCCTCCATTGCTTTTGGGGAAGAGAATTCCACATATTAATGACCCTCTGAGAGAAAAAAAATCTCCTCATCCCTATCTTAAAAGGGAGACCTCTTGTTCTTAAACTGTGCTCCCTAGTTGTTGTCTGCACTGGCTTTCCGCCCCAAAACAAGTCATGACACCAATTTGGTGATGAACATCTCTCAGGCCTTGGATCCCACTCCACCTTGCTTTTGCCAGGAAAATGGGCCTATTGGAATTTTACACCATTTGAACACTTCCTCGTGGAAGGGAATGGAAGCATTTTGTGTTACCAGTGATAACCCTGACACCTGGCCCTTTTTTGTATGAGGTCTTAGGAGCCGCTGGTTATTAAACAAGCAAGAGAAAAAGAAATCAATTTAGTTTTTTAAAAAATCCCAAAAGGGGAACGATTGATTATTCGTCCAGGCTTTTTTTTTTTTGCATTTGACAGGTCATTTGGGGAGCAGTGTGATGATTTGTGCCATCTCCACTGGGATTGTGATAAAGAACCTGTCATGTCTGTTCGTAGCACATTGAGTAGCAATGGCGGAGTAGGGAAATTCCCAGAAGAAACAGACAAAATATACAGCTTTGAACATCTCGACACTGAGACAAGGACAAGCAGAGTTGCTTAAGTTAATGGTAGGCACTGGATGAAAATATTCAATGTGTTATATCCACCGATGATGACAAAGAATGTATGAAATTTTTACATTAAAGAAAAGAAGGGTTATTAAGGAAAGATGACAATAGAGTGGCTGAAAAGAGCTAGCAAATTTTAGAAGAGGGAAGAGAAAGAAGTAAAACAAAGACAAAGAAAAAATTCTGCAAGGAAAAGAAAGGAACGTGGAAACGAGTTAAATAGAATGAAGGTAAAGCAGGGATTCAGGCAGCTGAAACGGGAAAAAGAAAAGAGAAAGACAGAAAGCAATGTCCAATTTCATAACAGAAGGACTGCATGAAAATAAGTGTCTTACGGGTGGAAGATTTAGACAGCAAATTGTGAGATTTGAGAACTATAAATGAGTTTGTCCTTGAAGTTCGCTTGTGTGAAGGCCACAGCACCATTCTACCCTAACCTCTTGACTCCACAGCTGAACAAACCCCGTCACAGAAGCACACAGTAGTAAGGCAGCCTTTGATTCTTAGAGCAGCCCTCAGGGACTCCAACACCCTTTCAAAATGGCTTTCTTCTTTGTTCGCTTTTCGAATGTCTTTCAGAATCACATTGAGAACATGAGTTACTTGCAGCTGAAAAGGGTTTTTTTTCATTCAATACTATCTTCATCGTGTTTCTCAGGGTGGTGCAAGATAATGTTACCCTCTGTTGCAACAGGAGAAAAAAATAAGTGCCACCTCTAATGGAAAACTCAGATGTGACTGCCCTGCTCCGCATCCCATTTCTCACATTTACTAACAGGACTGTATCTGAGCAAGAGGCTTCAACTTGCAGGGAACTGCAACCAGCGGACATTAAATCCCACCATTAGAATTGGAGCACACCAAATGTTGTAGCCAGTGAAATATACCATATGAACTGAGAAGCCTCAGCTTACAGGTACCCGCAGCAGATTGCAGCCAGGGTAGAACCAGCAGCCTGGAAGATGTCAGTTCTCTCGCCTCTGAGTCAGGAGGTCTTGCTGTTAAGACCCACACCCGAGACCTGAGCACAAAATCCAGGCTGACGCCCCAGTGCTGCACTGTTGAAGGTGCAGCCTTTCAGATGAGAAGTTAAACCAATGCCCAGCCTGCCGTCTCAGGTGGACGCAAAGGAATCTATATGGCACCAAAGAGAAAGGGAGTTTGCCCTAGTGCCCATGCCAATATTTATCTCTCAACCAGCAGCCCTAAATCAATTATATAATATAAAAAGAGAAATAGTCAGCAGGTCAGGCAGCACACCAGCTGAGTATTTCCAGAATTTTCTGTTTTAAATTTCAGATTTCCACCGTCTGCAGTATTTTGCTTTTGTTTTTGTACCACTAAATCAATGACCCAGTCATCATCGCATTGCTGTTTGTGAGAGTTTGCTGTGCTCAGATTGGCTGCCATGTTTCCTACCTTGCAGTGACTACACTTCAAAGGTACTTAATTGGCTCTAAAGCACTTTGGGACATCCTGTGCCTCTGAAAAACACCATACAAATGCAAGTTCTCCTTGTTTGCCAACATAGTTTACTAACAGTTAAAAGAAACTCCTGCCCCTGGTGAGAGCCTGCTATCAGTTTATGGGCTGAATTTTGTGTTGATCAGGCAGGTGCACGCCCGACCCGATCAGGTGTGATAATGCGTAAGATGAGGTCGGGCGAGCGTCCCGATGTCATCCCGCGCTCACGTGATATTTTGGTCGGCGGGCGTGCGCAAAAGTCTGAAGCCCATTAATGGCGCAATTGTCTGTTATTTTACGTAGCCCGTCCAACCTTATTGTTGGCAGGCAGGAGAATCGGCCAGGCGGCCTTTGCATTTTTCATCAAACCTCACCCAAGGGCGGGATGGGGTTTCCATTATTAAATAAAATGAAAATAGAAATCTCTGTGGACAGCACTTTTATAATCCGTATGTTCAGATGCCTGATTGTGATGCTTGGACATTTTTTTCCTGATTTTAAAAACTTTATTTCCTGGGTTTCAGGCCTTCAGCTCCCCGAGGCAGCTCTCTGCCTTCAGGGAGCTTTCTGTCAGCGCTCGCCTGGATTGACATCATTGCCCGCCCTCCTCCTGCCCCCACCCCGGCAGCACTGAACATTTCAGCGCACGTTTCACACTGGCTGGCCAGTAATTGGCCAGTCAACGTGAAATTGCGGTCGGGGGCCTTTCACGGTCGGCGGTCCGTTTCCTGATCGCTCCCGGGCCCGTTGATCGCACTCGCCCGCTGAGCTGAAAATTCAGGCCTAAATTATCAGCAACAGTACAGAAAAACTGGACATTCTCAATCTAGTCTTTCAATCAAGCAGCATTTGGTGCATTGGTAGAGAGCTTTTAAGGGAAAAAATAATGGCCTCACAGCAAGGGGGCAAAATTCTTCTGATAAATGAAGGTTGAATTGTGTTGGTGAGATTGGGCCAGGAAGGCAATAATAGGATTGAGAATGGGAGACATTAATGGAAATGGGCTTGGACGATATGATTAAGAGACATTGCGATTGGCAGCCGAAGCAATCCCATAATGATTATTTCGGGACAGCAATGGGATAAAGAAATGGAAAGACACCAGCATTATTCCGCTGCTGTCAAAAGAAACTGGAATGCCACCAAATGGACAGTGGTATCTTCAAAGGACCTAGAACTATTGCACCATTTATGTTGTAGTGGAGAGTGATGGAGGATTGTGGAACTCGGTATGCTGTTGCTCATCTATCCACACAAGCTATGTGGTTATGTATTGTTACAAGTGAACTATTGGGATGCTCTTTTTGTAGACTAGATTACTGCTGATGGCACGTTAAACCATTAAATTAAAAATAACTTTTTTTCAAATATTTAGTTGAATTGACTTAAGCAAGTGGAACCAAAGCCCTTGACTATATTCGCAACTTTAGGCAGAATGGCATCCAACTTGAAGAGCAAGGAAAACAAGATTTTCAGCACAGGAAACCTGATTGTGGAGAAGATGGGCTTCAATCATTCAACACCTGAGCTTGTAGAGCAGGCTGGGAAGCAATGTCTCACTGAACTACCAAGGGAGCAGCTCATGCACGGATATTCATGCTGCCAGCAAAGGGAAAAGCAGCAGAACTGTTTTTCTGAGAAAAAAAGACTATTCATCTTTTGAAAGGAGTTGATAGCTAGGAGATTAATGGCCACATTGATTCTGGCACATGTGTCAAATTACAAAGCATGCTGGGCAACACATGGCAAAACATTCATGATCTACATGAGCCGACAGTTCCCTTAACATTTGTTGCTAGTTTTATTGCCAATTTTCTCCGATCTCCACTCCTGAAAACGTGGGCTCCTTGTCCAGTAGCAATCCACTTGAGATGGGCACCCTCCACGACCTCACTGGTGGGCATTATGAAGTGGATGTCAGTGTGGCTCAGTATATCTGGCCTCTGAATCAGAAGGTTGTGGGTTCAAGTCCCACTTTAGATATTTGAATACAAATTCTAGGGTGAAACTCCAAGTGTCAGTGCTAAGGGAGTGTTGCAGTGTCATAGGTGTCATCTTTCAGATGAGATGTTAAACTGAAGCTCTGCCTTCCCTCTCAGTTGGATGTAAAAGATCCCATGGCACTCTTTCAATGAAGAGTAGGGGATTTCTCCTTGGTGTCCTGGCCAATGTTCATCCCTCAATCATCGTACAAAAATCAGACAATTACTGGTTATGATCACATTGCTGTTTGTGGGACCATGCTGTGCACAAATTGGCTGCGATATTATAACAGCAGCTACACTTCAAAGGTGCTTCATTGGCTTTAAAGCACTTTGGGGCAATCTGAGGTTATGCAATGTTTTTTAATATTTGCGAATTGGCAGAGTTGCATCACAGTCAAGGTCTCTCCCTGCCCTCATCCACATGTGCACACAGTTCTCACCAGGGGTCATTGGATAATGCTCAAGAACAAGTATCCTTGATCACCTTGCTTCTCCCCAGTCGTAGCCTGTCTATTATTCACTCAATGAACTTGCTGAACTGTCAGAGGATCCTCTCTAAGCATTTTTAACTAAACACCGTGGGTGTGATCACTTACCTACGGTGAGATGTGTGACAAATAATCTAGAGCTTTACAGACATAATTGGTTCATGATGCAATTGTGAATGCCCAGATTGTCTATGACTGGAATATCTGTAACTGGAATGCATTAGCTGAAAGAATGGCGGAAGCAGATTCCACAGTATCTTCCAAAAGGGAATTGGATAAATACTTGCAAGGAAAAGAAATCACAATGCTTAGGGAAAGAGCCGGGAAGTGGGACTAATTGAACAGCTCTTTCAAAGCGGCAGCACAGGTATGATGGGCTGAATGGCCTCCTTCTATGCTGTAAGATTCTACCTCCTAGTCTATGATGGTCGGCAAATGCAAGGACAACTGAATTTGGGACACCCCGAAGAGCCATCAGCTCTGAACCTAACATCAGCACAGGGAAATGTATTCTATTAGATGCTCAATGCCATTTGCACCCTGATGAGACCACTGGTGACATGCTCAGTAGAGGGAGAAAGCACTATTTTAGAAGCTGCAAGTAGTAAAGGCCGCATGTACAGCCAGATATCACACTCAACAATAACACCTTATATTTATATAGCACATTTAATGCAATAAAACTCCCCAAGGTGCTTAACATTAGCATTATGAAACAAAGTATGACAATGAACCACATAAGGAGAGATTAGGTCACATGAACAAAAGCTTGGTCAAAGAGGTAGGTTTTAAGGAGTGTCTTAAAGGAGGAAAGAGAGGCGGAGAGGTGTAGGGCAGCAATTCCAGCACTTTGGGTCTAGGCAACTGAAGGCACGGCCACCGATGGTGGAGCATTTAAAATCGGGGATACCCAAGAGGCCAGAATTAGAGGAAGCAGAGATATCTTACAGGGTTGCGGGGCTGGAGGAGATTACAGAGATAAGGTGAGGGGCGAGGCTATGGAGGGATTTGAAAACAGAAGAATCAAACCAAGATAAAAGCAAAATGCTGCGGATGCTGGAAATCTGAAACAAAAACAGAAATCAAACCAAACTTTGGAGGAAGAAGTAAAAGGTCAGAGTAATTGTCACAGAAAATTATGTTGGGATATTCTGCTTTACATATAACCAGCTTATTAATGAACTGCTAGCTTTAGTTATTCATATGACATTGTGTTGCAGTTACTGGTGCATATATCCATCTGTACCCAGTCCACTACATCAAGAATATAAGGATACCCAGCCTGCAACACCACCTTTTCTTTGTGATTTACCCAACTCGAGGGAACTGGATGAGTTTGCAATCCCTTTATTAATGATGCAACTGTGAAATCCTGAAATAGTAGGACATAGCACGTGAGACGGTGCTACAGAAATTCGGATCTGCGGTAACCTTTGCAGCTACAGGTCAAACAGTCACAGTCACAAATTGTGACCTGAGATGCTGCTGATCTATCAATGCAAACTGGTTGAGTCCGGACCTAGGAGGACAATGTCTCCTTTCTTTTGGATCTCCTTCCCCTTTGTTAGCTGTGGCGCAATGGGTCACACCCTTGCCTCTGAGTGAGGAAAATCATGGGTTCAAGTCCTGCTCCAGAGACTTGAGCACGAAATTTAGATTGACACATCACTGCAGTATTGAAGGAGTGCTGCATTGTCAGAGATTTCACCTTTGGGATGAAATGTTCCATTGAGGCCTTGGCTTCCCTCTCAGGTAGATGTAAAAGATCCTATGGCACTTTTTCAATGAAGAACAGGGGAGTTTTCCGTAGGTGTCTAGTCAATATTTATCCCTCAACCAACATCACATTATCTGGTCATTATTATAGTGCTGTTTTTGGGATCTTGCTGTGCACAAATTGGCTTGTCACAATTTTGACGTTATAAACTCTTCAGAAATACTTTATTGGATGCAAAGCACCTGGGATGTCCTGAGGCAATGAAAGGTGCTACATAAAATTCCTCTTTCCCAATATTTCCCTTTGGTTGTACTTTTGCCTCCTTGTTCAGAGGCTGCTTATTATCCACTGCCCTGCGTGGCACTCTGAGATATTACCTTGAAGGTAATGAGTGCTATAGAAAATGTAACTTGTTGCTATAATGTCTATGAGATGGCTAGATAGCTAAAGTCTCAGTTACAAACACAGTCATACAATCTGTGTAAGTGAGACGTTCCCTCATACCACAACACTGTCCTAGTACCATGGGATTACGGTAACATAATAGTGTTTTAAATAATGAAAATCAAAATGATGTGTCCTTCTGGCATAGTGTCCTTTCACCTCAAGGACCTTTTCTCTCCTTTGGCTGTTTTCCTGGTAACATAATCCTGCTGCGTAACACGATACATAATCCAGCACTAAAAAAATCTAAATCAACATCGCTTAGATCGTTATAACATTCAGGCCATTCAGCCCATCTCATTTGCACTGATGTTTTTCTCCACATGGGCTACCTAGCCCAGTTGTGGCAATGCTTCCCTTTGCTCCCCACACCCTTCACTATTGCTCTTGGATTTGCTTAATGCCTTAACATGCCTCTCAGAACTATCTCAAGGCACTTTGCATACTTTTGGAGTGCAATAACTCTTATGAACTGGGTAATGCAACAGCCATATTACGCATGAGATAACCACAACAATAAGATGAACAAACAGATAGTCTGTGTTTTTATGAATCATTTCCCCATCTTCTATGCTGTTAAGTTAGCCTTCATCCCTCACCCTTCAGTTCAAAAACTGTTTCCCGTAAATTGCTGGATGTGTGAGCTGATAAGGGTGCAGTGAAGGCAACAGGGCATCTGGGACCTTGGTGAAGAATAGGGCCAACAGTCCATCTCCTTAACCAATGAGGCTTAAACAGTGAGAAACAGATGAACTACAGAAAATGAAAAAGGGTGAATTAGAGTCAAAGCAGGTACAGAAAGATGAGTGAGAGAAAGAAATAATCGGATGAAGGGAGATAGAAAAAGACAGAAAAGAAAAGTAAGAAAAAAATGTTAAAAATATTACATTTCAAAAAGCGAGCAAGCGTGTCATGTGGGAAGTGCAACCGGCTTCACCCACAGTGAAGCTGCCCTGAGTTCCAAGATCTTTGCAAGTTACACCGTGTAAAAGGACATTGGGTTTGCCTATGTAGGAATTCTGGTTCCAGAGGTGCGAACAGCAGTAGGATGCTACCAAACAAATAGTATGTGCAGCATACTGACAGCAACAACAGGGAGTGTGCCAGACAGCCATACAAGTGCAAGCACATACACGAGATTAGTGGCAAGATGGACCAGGGTGAAGATGCAGAGCGGAAAGATCTTCAACTGGAAAACGACGGACATGTGGTCAAGAGAGCAGGGTGGAGTGTTGAAAATTATTCATCCATCTCTGCCTTGAAAATATTCAAAGACTCTGCTTCTACCACCTTTTCAGGAAGAGAATTTCAAAGACTCAACCTGCTGAGTGAAAAAAATTTTGTCTTATCTCTGTTTTAAATGGGCGACCCCTTATTTTCAAACAGTGACCCCTAGTTCTAGATTCTTCCACAAGAGGAAACATCCTCTCCACATCCACCCTGTCAAGACCCCTCAGGATCTTATATGTTTCAAACCAGTCACCAGGTATCCAAGGTGTAAAATGAGCCTAGATCCTATGAAGTCACACCACCAAATGGAGCAATATTAAGAAGGAACAGAAGCCAGCTAAGGGAATTATCTAACTAGCAGTATCTGGATCACATGCAAAGATGGACTTAGAGAGTAAAATTGTGGAAGACCACCATGAAAGAATCAGCATTCTGACAATATGCAAGATACCAACACATCTACAAGTCAAGAACGCCCAAGTGATAAGTCTAGATCTCAGGTCATACCATTAAGAGATCCAGGAGGACTGTTAAACCACCTATACGTTATATAGATTTATAAACTCTTAAATTCTTAAACTCTTGAACAGAGATTTATTTTTTATGTAGCTTTCACAACTACCCTAACATATATGTATTTTCACTATTAATGTATGGAATGTTAACTTGAAAAAAAGGAAATGTTGTGATATTGCTTTAAGAGACAATATGTTAATGAGTAAGTAGCCAAGGATGTAAACCATGTGACCAGAAGACATTGGTCAGAGGAGCTTTCAGTTGAAGTATCAGCATATGATGTGAAGGAGCTATAGGTATAATTTCCTGTTAACAATAGCTGTTGAATCTTTATAATAAATCTGCCTGCTGAGTAATCTTCAAATAAACCAAACCTTTTTTAAAATTTATCAGTCCTGTGTGAGATTGGTAAGTTTGTATTAAGCAAATGTAGAAACACAACAGGATACTCTAACGCTTCTTCAGTAATACTGGGAGGTTTACTCTTGCAGTGTATTGTGTGAGCTGACAGTCTTACTTGCTGCCATTGAGCTTAAAGGCTGTCATCCCTTATCCTGATGAGGATAAAGCTCACAAAGAACAAAAAGTCTGATGCATTCTGCAGCCCCCTTGTGGGTTCCATCGACACCACTTTTCCTTGGTGGTCATCCAGCCGTGTTAAAAGCTGACGTCTTTGTGTTTGGCTAGAGACCCCTAGGGTGTGGAGCTAAGAGGCAGACAAGAGCAGTTTATCAATGAAAGCTTTGTAAAACTTACACCAGCAACCATAATCATCCAGTCATTTCAAAGCATCAGAACAGGTTGAGGGGGTGGGGTGGGTGGGAGGAAGGAGGGAGGGGGAGGTTGGCAGCTTTCAAACATCACCTTAAAAGGCTGGTTTCAGAATATTATTAGAGGAAATAAAAATTAATTTGTGTTTCCGCTTGGACCCTTTGAATTGATCGAAAAGAAGAATCTGCACCCATCACAACTTCAAGATGCCCCCAAAACACTTTACAAACCAATGAAGTATTTTTGAAGTGTAGTCAGCCGAATTTATACAATGCAAACTCCCTCAAACCATAAAGTGATAATATCCAAATGATCTGTTTTAGCAATGTTGATTGAAGGATAAGTATTAGCCCGGAGATGGAGGAATGCCCCACTTCTCTTCGAAATAGTGGCCACGCGACCTTTCATGCTTATCAAGCTCACCCTCAGTTAAAACGGGAAGTGTGATGGCAATACCAAGAGAAAGGCAAGATCCAGCGCAGCATGGAACTATGCAGAGCCAGAAGTGGGAATCGAAAAAGGACGATCTAAATGATTTTAGATTCATCGAATCACAAAGTATAGAAAAAAAGCTATTCGGCCCATCTAGTCTGTGCCAGCTCTTTGAAAGAGCTATCCAATTAGTCCCACTTCCCCCTCCCACACCCTCTCTCTTGCCCGATGGCTCTACTTTCTTTTCTTCTTCAAGGATTTGATCAATTCCCATTTGAAAGTTTTTTCAGAATCTGCTCCCAGTGCCCTTTCAAGCAATGCATCCCAGATCATAACACTCGGTGAAAAAAAATCCTCCTAGTTTCCTCTCTCAGGCTCTCCTGCCAAAAATTTTCAAGGGGAGGGTTTAATGAGTTCGTGTTGTTTTTTTGCCAAATATCTCAAAGGGGAAGGTTTAATGGGTTTGAATTGACTGTCTCTCTAACACTCCTGGCTTTGGAAAGGCAGCGCAGTGAGAGATGCTGGAAAACGGTTATACTTCTGAAGCTCTGTTCACATGAGCAAAGCTATTAACTTCACAGGGATTCAGTTCACCTGAACAGAGAGTATTAACTTTGTCATATTTAGCAGCTGGTAAGGCTGGCCTGCTTCAGTCCTCAGACGGGGTAATGGTAATCTGTCCATCAGCAGGACAATGCCGTTCTTATCATATTCAGAAGATAGGGCGATGAAATGATACTTTAGCACTTAAAAGTGGGGGTTTCATGTTAATCTGCACAATGGGGCGTTTTTTTTCACTTCCCTCAGATCTCTGAGAAACGAGAGATGCAAGAGATTTAGCGAAATAACAGGTATTGTCCGCTTCTGTGGCTTCTGCCTGAACCTGATTAATCTAGCCTTTCACATAGGGTGGGAGAGCTCGGAGAATGGAGGGTCAGTTTACAGCAGGTGGGCAATCGATAGTACTAGACCACTTTGCAGCTCAACAGTTTGGAGATCAATAGTAGCCGCGCCAGAAGAAGCTCCCTGCTTCTCATTCAAGGGTAATTTCAATTTTGCTGGCAGCTTTTATATTTTCATGAATGTCAGATCTAATCTGAGAATTGACACGGATACAACTCAAACTGGGAACCAGGCAAAGCCCACAAGAGACTTGATAACGAATCTTGACTGTAGCTTGCCAGAATTGAAAGGGATAAACGGAGTATTTAGGAATCTGTTTCCCTCCAGAAGGACAATGCATACCTGCAACTACAATATGAAACACAGCCAGGGTTCCAGTGACATGATGTAATAATACATTAAGAGTTAGATAAAAAATTCTCTTTTTTTGATGGTGAATAGTTATAACTCTGTCCTTTATCTCAAGGAATCTGTTATCAGCCTCATGCAGTTAGAAGGTGAAGGGTTCCTGTCTCTGATAACTGTTAAGACAGAAAATAAGACTTGCATTTACATTACACCTTTCTTGACTTCAGAACTTCTAAATTGCTTTACAACGAATGACGTCAAGTGTAATCTTTGTTGTAATGTAGGAAACATGGCAGCCAATTTGCACAAAGCAAGCTCCCAGAAACAGGAACATGACGATGACCAGAGAATCTGTTTTTAGTGATGCTGGTCAAAGTATAACTATTGTCCAGGCCACCATGGCGAATACAGCTTCTTCAAAGTAGGGATCTTTTTTCATCCAAGTGAGAGGACAGTATTTCTGACAGCGCAGCACTCCCTCAGTACTACTCTGGGAGTGACAGCCTGGCTTTTGTGTCTGAGTTCTGGAATGGGAGTTGAACCAATAAGCGTCTGACTCAAAAGCAAGGACATTACCCTCTGAGTCAGTCAGTGATGGTTATTCTGCCAGTGTGGGCTAAAAAGTGAGTATCATCAAGCTATTTAATCATAGAGGACACTATGGCTGAGTCTATTCCTCACATCCTCCAACATCCACATACTTGCACTTTCGAGCAAGAATTGCTGGACAGCGATGAGAGGATCTTGGCTGATCCAACCAAAAATTCTGATGTTCCCCTAGCTGAGATTTACTAATTCAGACCAGGCCCCTCCTTATCTCTACAGCATAGTGCTCCGCGGACTTGCATTTACCTTCTAAGCCATCCGCGTTATAGCCAGACATGAGCTGCAAGCACTCAGTGCTGTCAGGAGTTGTAATGTAAAGATATTTCACACTCATCATCTTGTGGTTGCTCTGCAATGCACACCTGCTCAATGCTTAGCCTTCATTGTTCTGATTTCTCACTTGATTGAACCCTTTGGTTAAGGAACACGTTTCTCTAACCTGAGATGTTATATTGAACAGGGGATTATTGTCACAAGGGCATATCTTTTGGTGTTTTGACAGAACGCTATTAATTCTTGTCAAGGTACAGTTCATTTACAGAATGCTGACTGGATGGCAGCCAATTTTCTCATGGGTAGCCCACTTAATTTCTTCCGACCAATTCACTGCAGCACTTGGGGGTAACCAGCCCTCTCCCTGCAATGCCTTTGCAGAGGTTAACGTACCTCACTGCAAGTTGGGGCTAATTCACCACTCACTGACTATATGGGGTAAATCTGTCTCTCGCCTTGTTTGCTTATTGCCCTTGGTGATAATTCTCCCATGGTCGCTACCATTTGGGTAGCTCTTCCTGCCACTGTGCTACCTGGGTAGCCCCTACCAAATTTTTTCCCTTTAAAATTTTGTGTGAGGCAAGCTTTTTTCAATGCCTGGTCCCTTTAATTTTTTTCTGCGCACACACATGCGTATAACCTAGCAGGAACATTGATTCTTTTGTCACAACGGTGTCTGGGAGTAACCCTCCCTCCTACTGCCAAACTCTAGGGGGTCATATATCCTCTCGTTGCAGTTTCTAAAAGTACTTGGTTGTCAGAAATTTTGCATTACAAGATAGTTGAGTTTATTTTCATTGGAAGAAAACAGATTTTGAAGTGACTGCATCAACGATTTAGCGTTTATTAAAGGGGACAAGCAAGGCTGTCCCGGACAAATAGTTCATTATAGTGAAGGGTTAAAATTGCAGGGGCCGTAGTTAAAAATAGGAAGTTAGCAGTAAGCAGGGAAACTGGTCATAATATGATGGCCCAAAAAGTTATGTTAGAAGTTACCATGAAGAAGTATTATTAATAGCCTCAAAAGACAACTGTGTTGTTTCTGGAGAAAGAAGAATTGAAGGTTATGGTGTAAACTTAGTTTGGGCCTAAGGGCCCATTCCTTGTTCAAAGAGATGTTAAACCAATGCTCTGTCAGCCCTCAAAAATGTATGCAAAAAAATCCCACAACACTTTTTAAAGCACTTGAGCTCTTCCTGATGTCCTAACCAACAATTCTCCCTTGACCACCATCCCTAAACAGGTTGTCCGGACATTATCGCAATGCTGATTGTGGGAGCTTGCTGTGTGCAAATAGGCTGCTGTGTTTCTTAAATTACAACAGGGATTACACTTATATAAATGCAAATCTTTCTTCCAATTCCTATAAATTCCTTTATTTTAATCCATTAATCTTCTGAGATAAAGGGTATAGGGAGAGGGTGCCATGTAATGTGGTGGTGCAAGAAATATCACTCCCAAGTATTTGAAATTATTGTTTATTATTCCAACTCTAGTCTTATTGTATGTCAGTCATGGGCGAATGCAGTTCTCTAAACAGAAGCATTTCATGCATTGGCAATAGACACCTCCTGGACCAAAGTTTCAATCAAGAACCTGTACCTAGTCATAGCAACAGCTGTCTGAAGCTCATAAATTCTGAAACATGAAGGGTTATGACTAGGGGGCCATAGAGAAAAGGCCACCTTTACTTCAGATAAGGGACAAAGAACCAGCAAAACCCAAGCACAGCTTTTTCAAGCAGAAACCAGTTTGCAGGCTTATCTCTGAAAACTCGATAACTTACTGCAGGCTAGGGCTCGTGAGAAAGTGGGAAAACTACCTCAACAGCAAGGCTGTACCTCTTGCCTGAAAATCTGTTTCAATTCCTCTGCCTGCCCTTTCCTTCCAAATCTCGTACGTGGGATTTCACTGGCTTCAATGCCTGCATGTCCACAGTCGAAAAGACAAAAAAGGTCTTGAAATTACATTTTCGTGGTATTTTCCTGAAGAATGAATGAAGCAAATGGATCATGCGTTGACAACATGGATGGAACAAATTTGACAGCAGTGCAGAACCAGGGAGGATCATGTGCCGTTCCCCTTGGCTAATATGTTGATTGTTTCAGTTTCAAGCATGAGGACAGAAGTCATAGGCCATAAAGGAATACCTGCAACTAAATAGCGCCTCTTATGACCCACAGGAGGGCCCAACGCACTTTACAGCCAACAAAGTACTTCTGAAGTGTAGTCACTGTTGTAATGTAGGAAATTTGACAGCCAATTTGCACACAGCAAGCTCACGCAAACAGCAAAGCGATAATTGCCACATTACCTGTTTTCTAGTGATGGCTTAGGGATAAATACTGGCCAGGATTCTGAGGAGAACTCCCCAGCTCTTCTTCAAAACAGTGCCATGGGATCTTTTATCCTCACCTGAGAAGGGCAGACGGGTCTGAGCATTGGAGACTGGGTCACTGAATACATTCAAGGCTGAGTTAGATTTTTGACCTACAAGGGAGTCAAGGGTCATGGGCGGGTAGGCAGGAAAGTGACCTCAGGCTACAATCTGATCAGCAGTTAACTTATTGAATGGTGGAGCAGGCTCGAGGGGCTAAATGGACTACTCCTGCACCTATTTCTAATGTTCTTAAAAATTCAACCAAAACACTGGTCTTCACGCAGCGCAGTGGTCGCTCAGAGCCGTTGACGTTCCCGTGTTGCATGTGTGCGTGCAGACTGCAAGTGAGGCCGATCTTTGGACAGAAAGCTTCCGAATTCCTGGTCTTCTGCCATGTTTGGAATGGATCTTCTCTCCTTGGAAATCTAATAGCAACGGGGTGGGGGCATGGCGGTAATGCCACCGAACCAATAATCTGGCAGCCCAGGCTACAGCTCTAGGGACCCGGGTTCAAATCCATTCAAATGGCGGAATTTAAATTCAATTAACAACTCTGGAATTTAAGCCAGTCTCAGTAGTGGTGACCACGACAATTATCATAGCCAAGGAAACCTGTCATCCTTACCCGGTCTGGCCTACATATGACTCCAGACCCACAGCAAGGTGGTTGACTCTTAAATGGTCCTCTGAAATGGCCTGGCAAACGACTCAGTTCAAGCGCAATTAGGGATGGGCGACAAATGCTGACCTTGCCAGCGACGTCCACATCCCATCAAAGAATAAAAAATAAGTAAGTATGGGAATGGTGGTAGGATTCTACAGATATGATGATATGACTCAGAATGAGAGTGCAGCTTGTGGGTGCTACAAGTCTACCTTGGCTCTGTTCCATTCTCAAGAGCCACACAGGTGATTTCAGTGAAAATATGGAGGTGTTTTTTGCTACTGGAGTTGGAATTACACCATTGCAGTAATAGTGTTATAACTTTTAACATATAAATGAGAAATTCCTTAGCTTCTGAGCTACGATTGATAACAAACCCCACAGGATAAGGCAGCCCTGCTTGATTGGCACCCCAGCCACAAACATTCACTCCCCCCAGCACCAAGGCACAGTGCACTGCAGGAACTCACCAAGGCTCCTTTGACAGCACCTTCTAAACCCACAACTGCTACCATCTAGAAGGACAAGGGCAGCAGACATAAGGGAACGTCACCACCTGGAAGTTCCCCTTCAAGCCACTCACCATCCTGACTTGGAAATATACCGGCGCCATTCCTTCACTGTCGCTGGGTCAAAATCCTGGAACTCTTCCCCTAACAGCGCTCTGTGTGTACCTGCACCACATGGACTGCAGCGGTTCAAGAAGGCAGCTCACTTCCGCCTTCTCAAGGGCAATTAGGAATGGACAACAAATGCTGGCCCAGCCTGAAGGCACATATCCCATAAATGAATTTAAAAAAACTAAGTCTCCACTAACACAGCAGGTAAACGAATATCATACCAACAAGTCCCAATAATCTCCAAGTCTATGTTACTCATCATGATTAGTGACATCCATCATTCTATGGTGTCATCTGTAAATCAGTGGGTAGCACTCTCGCCTTTCAGTCAGAAGATCTCGGGTTTAAGTCACACTCCAGAGCTTTGAGTGCATAATCCAGATTGATACTCCTCGAGAGTACTGAGGGAGTGCTGCACCATCAGAGCTCATAGGCGAAGTTTTCCATGCCTATCGATGGCATCGGGCATGTTCAGCAGCATGAGCAGACAATAGGGTGAGAAGGCCAAAAATTGGTTTCACGATGTTGTGAAACCAGTTTGCAATCATCCGCTCTGCCTATCAATGGCGGACCGAGTTTCCTGCTGTCAGATGTCGGGAACCTCATTGCAAAACATCTGCATATCATTATAAGGCCAGCCTGCCGGAGTCATCCCCCAATGCTGGATCCCCCCCATGTTGGCAGGGAAGCACACCCGTGCAGAACATGTCTTGATAAGTGTGATGTGCAGAAGTCAGGACTAACCAGCAGGGCCTTGCTCACACCGCGGACATCCGAGGAGCAGAAGATGCTGGAGCCCGATGCCAACAGCACACTGGAGGAACATCCATGGCATGCTGGTTGGATTCTCAGGGACATGGCTTCACTGCAAAACAGCTCACGGAAGTTGGAAAGTCACCATTGAGGTCTGCTCACGACGGACGATGGCCAAGGGGGTGGAGAGGAAGGTCCAGCTGTGTTTGTGAGAGGAAGATGTACCGCAGGGGGTGGTTTGTGGTACTAGATGGTCTAGAATCGACTGGGAGGGGCGGGGGGGGGGGGAGGACTAAGCTGTGGGGGGAGTCTGGTGCAGGGGAAAGAGTTCCAGGAGGGGCAGGAGTTCCAAGGGGGGAAGGGGTTCAGGAGTGGTGGGGGGTGGGGGGGGAGGGGCGTGGAATATCCTGGTGAACGTGCAAGGGAGGGCTCTGAGTCCATAACTGTCTCCAGGCGAGTGAACTGAAGGTGGGCGTGGTATGAGGGAATGGTGAGGCAGTAGGGTGAGAGGGTGAGTATCGACTGTATCGGTAGAAGAGACGGCAAGTGTGGGGACTTCGAGGCAGACACGGACCCTGGGGGTGGGAAGGAGGAGGTCGGGGTGGTGAATGTGGATGAGGACGGGATTTTCATGGAGGAAGAGAACGTGCACGTTCACCTGAACATCCCCAAAAGAAAAAAGGTTGTGGCTGGTAGGTCACAGAGGAGAGGTGGAAGGTGATGCCAGGGAGGGTGACAGTGATGGGGGAAAGGAAATGGGTGACTGGAGGAGGGGAACGGACGGGGGATTGAAAGGAAAACTGTAGCATTACCATGCTGGCTAAATCAAAAGTGAAACGAGAGTCATGGTGAACGAGATCAGGTGCTGCAGGGGAGTGAGATCAGTGGGTGGGCGGAGATGCAGGTCAGCTCGGAGGGACAACAGAAAGCAAACCCCAGCAGGCAGCATTGAAAATGCTCGGGGCAGTGAGATGGAAGGAAGGATCCGCGTGCGTGGGAGAGCACTTGTACAAGGCTCTGAAATGCTCTGCCACACCCACACACACAAACACACAAACACACTTCTCCCTCCAGAATCATTCGTGGGTTGGCTGCGTGCAGCTGAACTGCTAGTGGTAGGTGGGGGGTGCAGTGGGAGGACTCGCAAAGCCTGTCAATGAAGCTGAAAGACAACAATTCACATTATTCAGTGAAAGTGAATAGATTTCCAGATTGTAAAGTGACAGAATGTTCACCCGTACAATCAACTGTAACCATAATTTCTTAACTTTTGAATGCCTTAGACTTCTAGGTGCTGCCCTGACATCCGCAGTAGGGGTGGAGACAGCCTGTGCAATGGTTGCCCTGTTGCATCTGATGACCTCGGCGTGGGTCCTCTAGAGAGCCGAGGCCTGGAGGGCTCCGGCTTGCTCTGGCTGTCCTCCTGTGGGCCAGCTGCTCCCTCTGCAGTGACAGAGGACAAGGGTGAGGGGGTCACAGGCAAAGGAGACTCAGAGGGAGCGGACAGCTGGGATTCCTGAGTGGATGACCCAAGGGTGTCCAGCTGCCGCTCCTCCACCTTTCGGGTGCGCGAGGGCCCCGGCCTGACCCCTTGAGAGGAAGGAGCACCTGGGGGGATGTCAAGGTGCCCTGTTTCCCTCTCGCATCACCACTGCAGGAACTCACCCATGGCTACCACGATGGAGTGCAGGTTTGCACACATCTCCACATTCTGCTGGACCAGGGTCTCCATGGCGTCCGCCATTCTTCCTGTGGAGAGCTCCATGCTTGCACATGTGGGCACCACTTCATCAGAGAGCAGGCAGATGCACTCCTCCGACTCACGAGCCTCTCTGTTGAGGGCTTCCAACAGCTCTGCATGATGTTCTCCTGCCTTTTGCTGACTCCCCAGGATGAGTTGGAAGACCAAATCCAGAGGCTCGTCATCTGACTCGAACCTGACAGATGCCTCTTCCCCAGCAGTCCTCCGAGCGCCGGAGAGCTCGGCTGAACCTGCCTCCTCCTGCTGCGGACGCGTGTCTGTGTGGTGACCACCAGATTGTGAACCTGATCCTGCTGTAGACCTAGGTCCCACTGAGGTCTGCATCTCTGCGCTGGTGGAGGGTGTGGGTAAGCGCTGTGACAGGTCTTCCAGGCTGCTTATTTCCAGCTCTTCAATGGAGGAATCCTCTTGGCTGGAGTTGAGAGCATGGATGGAGCTGAGGGACTGGCTGGCTGAGGGTGTTGGTCGCTTGGCAGAGCTCCCTGTGAACCAAAGTATAGATAATTAGTGCCTGGCAGCAGAGTCAAAAGCAGCAGAGAGAGAGAGCACTCACAGTTATGTTGAGAGAGGGATGATGTGGTGCAGGATCCTCACAACCGTGTTCGCTGCCAACATTACAGTCATTGCAGGCATGGTTCTCATCCTCACCAGTCGGTGTGATGGCACGCTCCTCAAAGTGAGTGAGGGGCCTAATGCTGGTCACTCCCCCCCTCCCCCACCAGTCTGGGATCACTCCCTGCTGTTGTGAGCAGACTTCTCCTGCATGAAAACAGATGGAGTGTCAGCAGGACACACGGCACTGCGTGGAATATTTGTGCGGTGAGCGGAGACATGGATGGAATGAGAACACGAGCTCCAGAGGATATGAGCCTGAGGAAGATGCGAAGGTGTGTGTGTGTGTGTGTGAGGGTTAGTGGTGTTGTTCCTTGAAGTGTGAGATCCCTGTGGATGTGTGATGCGCTTGTGTGTGAGTTGTGAGTGATCAGAAGAGTGACTTAACCTAGCGGAATTGATGAGACCATTCATCCTGTTGCATCACTGGGTGGCTGTTCTCTTTTGCAGGGCCTTGGCGCTGACCACTGCTGCCACTGCCTCCCATGCTGGATTGGTGCTGCTGCTCCCCCTCTTGCACCCGGGGCGGGAGGTACAGGACATCACAGCGGGCCTCCGCGGCGTCCGAAAGGCGCTCGAGGGACGTGTCATTAAGCCGGGGTGCTGCAGGCTTCCTGCGGCTGCACTTTAATCACCTGGCGTGATGATGCGGCGAGGTGATGGCGCGGCGGGCGGGCCGATGAAATCCTGCCCCTCATCGGAATGGCGTGTTTCCTGGGGATGCATAATTAATGTGGCAGGTTCAGCAGCAATTGCAGCCAGCGGGTAAAACGTCTTTTCTCCCGCCAGCTAGTGCAAATCTGGGACGATTCTGGCCCATGTCTTTCAGATGAGACGTTACACCGAGGTTTCATCTGCTCTCTCAGGTGGACGTAAAAGATTCCACGACTCTATTTTGAGGAAAAGTTCTCCCCATTGTCCTGGCCAATATTTATCTCTCAACCGACATCAATGAAAACAGATGACGTGGTAATGATTGCATTGCTGTTTGTGGGATCTTGCTTTGCACAAATTGTCTGCTGCATCTTCTACAATGAAACGGCGGTTACCCTACAAGGCTACTATATTGGCTGTAAAGTATTTTGGGACATCCCGAGATGGCGAGAGGCTCTACAGGAATCTAAAGTCTTTTCTCCTTATACAAATTAACACTCAGACTCCATCTAGCGGCTGATGTGTGAAGTGGATTCATGTATTATTCTGTTGAAGGGTCATGAGGACTCGAAACGTCATCTGTGCTCTTCTCCACCGATGCTGCCAGACCTGCTGAGTTTTTCCAGGTATTTTTGTTTCTGTTTTTGTCATGTATTATGATGATGTACAAAAAGTCCACTTCCGGAACTACATAAGCTTAAGCATGTTTCACGTTTTAACTTAAGTGACACTCACTTATTCTTCATGTGCAGAATACATAAGATGTCTCTGTATGTGCCCTATGCATTGTATTAAAGGAGATCCCCAATGTATCTGCTTCATGTACACAGTATACAATCACTGACCTTCTACTGTAAATTCTACAAACAATACTGTAAGGGGCATATTACAAAGAGCAACAGTAAACACAGTTCAAAATTAATTAACCGAGAATGAAATGTTTGAGGATGACCTGAGAATATACTTTTATTTCTTTGTTTTTGTGATGTGAGCTGAGAGGGCCAGTATTTATTGCCCATCCCTCATTACTCTTGAGCAGGCGGCGAGCTGCCTTCTTAAACCGTTGCAGCCCACGTGGTTCAGGTGCACCCACAGTGCTGCTGGGAGCCACGGTGAAGGATCGGCGGTATAGTTCCAAGTCAGGATGGTGTGTGACTTGGAGGGGAGCTTGTGTTGCGGGAGTGGCAGGAGTTTGTGGAGTGGTGTTCTCGGGGGTCTGCTGCCCTTGTTCTAGAGGTCACAGGTTTGGAAGATGCTGTCGAAGAAGCTTGGCCAGCTTACCGCAATGCATCTTGTAGGTGGTACATACTGCTGCCACTGTGCGCCATTGGTCGAGGGGCTGCCAATCAAGTGGGCTGCTTTGCCCTGAATGGTTGGCCCACCGTATCCACGTCAGCTGAAAATCGAGCCCCCCCCAGCCCAATCCCACTTTGCAGCATTTGGTCGTAGCCCTGCAGGTTACGTCACTTGAGGTCCATATCCAGACACCTTTTCAACGGCTGGAGTGTTTCTGCCTCTACTACCCTTTCAAAGCCCTACCAACCTCTGCACTTAGGTTACCTATTTTGGTCTTGTATGGGCCCTACTCTTTCCTTAGTTATCCTTTTACTCTTAACGTATTGATAAAACATCTTTGGGTTTATCTGGATTTTGCTTGCCAATATTCTTTCAAACCCTCTCTTTGCTTTCCTAATTTCCTTTTTGATTTCGCGCTTCTATTTTCTATACTCCTCTCGGCTTTCTGTACTATTGAGTTCAGGCTGTGGGACATAAGCTTTCCTTTTCTGCTTTATCTTACCCTGTAAGCTTCTTGACATCCAGGGGTCTCTAGATTTGGCTGTCCCACCTTTTTTCTTTGTGGGAACATGTTTACACTGAACCCCTTGAATCTCCTCTTTGAATGCCTCCCACTGCTCTGACAGTGATTCACCTTCAAGTAGCTGTTTCCAGTCCACGTTTGCTAAATCACTCCTCAGCTTAGTAAAATTGGCCTTGTCCCAATTTAGAACACTAACTCCTGATTTATCTTTGTCCCTTTTCCATAATTATGTTAAAACTGAATTATGATCACTATCACCAAAATGCTCTTCCACAGCCACTCCTTCCACCTGCCCAGCTTCATTTCCTAAAACTAAGTCAAGAATTGCACCCTCTCTTGTTGGACTTCCTACATACTGGCCAAAAATGTTCTCCTAAATGCACCTCAAGAATTCTGCTCCCTCAATTCCTTCCACACCAAAATAATTCCAGTTAAAATCGGGGTAGTTAAAATCCTCAACTATTACTGCCCTATTGTTTTTTCACTTCTCAGAGATTTGCCTACATACTTGCTCTGCTATCTCCCTCTGACAATTTAGGAGTCTATGGTACATTCCCAGCAATGTGACTGCCCCTTATGTGTTCCTTAGTTCAATCCACATGGCCTCATTTGATGATCCTTCTAACATATGCTGTTGTCGGAGCAAGTGGAGAGTATTCCATCATTCTCCTGATCGGGCATTATATACTGCAAATTCATTGTTCCTTGCTATTAGTATTGTAAACCTTTAATGTTATTGGGGGCTCTTTTACCTGTACTTTTATTATACACCTCAATCTTCTTGCGAGCCAAATATTCTCATTCATAGATTAACTTCTCCAGTTAGTCAGTAAATTACCCTCCTAATTATCTATGTCTGACCTGTTAATGTTGTGATTGCAGCCTCAACTGCAGTGTTCTCAATTCATCCGCAATATCTTCCACTCACGCGTGCTAACATTTTAAAAAGCTGCAACGCATCACCCTGGTCTCTTTTTTCTAATGGAGTTCAGTTCTGCGTTTCTCTTTTCATAAGCAGGAGTCAAGATATGTCCATCGGGTGTACCTACACCATGTGGACTGCAGAGGTTCAAGAAGATGGCTCACCACCACCTTCTCAAGGGCAATTAAGGATGGGCAATAAATGCCAGCTTTGCCAACCATGGCCCCCACATCCCACAAACAAATTTTTAAAACATCCTTGCTATTTCCGTCCCCTGGATTTGGCCGCACTCCCCTGTTCGTATCACATAACCTTGTGATTTTTTTTCCCCCTTTTTTTTAGGTACTTACTCTTTTGGAAAGTTTTTATTGAATCTGCTTCCACCATCCTTTCCGACACATTCCAGATCGCAACCACTCACTGCGTTAAAAAAAACCCTCACGTCACCTCTGGCTCTTCTGCCAAACACTTTAAATTGGTCACTGCTCCTTGGGATGCTGCAAATCTCTCTCATTCTGTACTTATTTCTCGATCACCTAGTCATCAACAAACTCTGATTCAAGTGGCCTCCATCACGTTATGATGCACAGCCTGAGTAAGAAAGAAGCCAGAAAAGATTCTGTGGGTTCCACCAGTCACTCACTTCCAATCGAGCATTTTCCACTTCTCAAAGGCTCTGCATTTTAATGCTAAGCCAGTTAGTTAAATTACTATTAATTCTTGAGCTGTAATCTTCTTTATAAAACCAGTGGGTGTGCCTTTATCAAAGTTTTCTGAAAATTCTTGTAAATTATATCCACTAGATGAGGTGCCCATTTCCATTATTCCTGTGTTTCCTCTGTGTTGGCATTGCAATATTTGAGCATGCCTGGTGGAGGTGCAATTGGGCACAGTTAAAACTCTAGTGTAAGATTGAAACCAGCCCTACAAGCAGAAAGTTAGTATTGTTGCCACTGTTGGGAAAAAGCACCACCAGCAGTTGCCTAATGGTACTGCAACTCTTATGAAACAGTCAACAGAAAACAGTAATAAAAGACAGAAAATGCTGGAAAACCTCAACAGGTCTGGCAGCGGCTGTGGAGAGAGAAACAGCGTTAATGTTTTGAGTCTGTGTGACTCTTCTTCAGGGAAGAGTCGTACGGACTCGAAATGTTAACTCTCTGTTTCTCTCTCAACAGAAAACAGTTATCTACCTGCACTAAAACTGTGCAAATGAAGCCTGAATCTGACTGAAAACCCTTAACAGATGCCTGAAGCAGAGAGTAAGGCATTAACCATAATGCAGTGGTAGAAAGTTAATTTACAGCAATATTCCTTCCTCCACTTCAAGTTGGGACTCGGCCCATGCTGGTGTGTGTAAAATTCATTGTTTTTCAGGTTTCAACAAGGACGTGTTGGAGTTGCAAACGCTTTGGGCTGTCTCAGAATCTCCCAATGTGTCTTGTGGCCTGCTAGGTGGTAGTGCCAACTGTTCAACACCCTTAAGATTCTACAACTACCCAGTGATGGCATTTCCATCTTCCCTTTCAGATCCTCACAGCACCATTACCATTTTGTCAGGTTTCTAGACATGGGTGAACTCAACTTAATAGTACAGGCACACCGATGATGCTGTTATGGCACAGCGGATGGTAAATACTGAGCTGTTCAAACCCCAGAGGGAAACTTGAAACAACTGCCACAACTATTTTACAATTTGTATTTATTTCGAGATGCATGCCTTCAATTCAGTAGTAATAAGACTACTGAGTCTTATAGGTTTCTTACAAAACTAAATTAAACCTTCATTAATAAAAAAAATGATTTTAAGCACATATATAGGTTTACAAATTACTACTATGATAACTCCTAGCTCCCCTAGTTAAATTAACTCCCAGCTACACCTCCGTTAAGGCAACAGTAAGACACATAGATTTTAAAAGACCCAGGCAAAGTAGCACCATACCCTGAACAGTCGAATTCAAAGCGAGTTTTTCTTAGCTTCGGTTCCTTGCAGACAGCAGCTTGAGGCTTAGATGCTGGAGGCTTTTCACACTTGTGTTAGACCTTAGAATGCCTTCACTTGCACATAGCCCTCTATCCTTTATACATACTTTCCCCTTCAAATGCAAATTCCCATTGTTTCACTATGTCTTTGGACTTTTCCTCTCTAATAATAAAATTTATCATAGTACCAATTTTACCAGTAATCTTTGGGAAAATAAACACACTGTTTCTTAACTTCTCTTGGCTAGGTGAAACATTTCACACCCCTTTTGAATTCAAGCTGGAAGATTTATTTAAAAATGCAAATGTTCCCTTTATGCTTCACATTCTAAAACTTCAGCCATGTTTACCTATTTAACATTTCAAACCTAGCTTGTCTTCTGACACAACAAAGCCTTCAGACCAACTGTCTTTAGTTCAATTAAGTCCCTACACCCACCCCACACCACCAACCCCCCCACACACACGCACAAACACAGACACACAGTACTCCTATACTTACAACAAATTCCAATAACGTTATGAAAATTACTATATGTTCCTGACAATGCCATCACTCATCCACTGTCAGCCATAGCTCAATTGTTAGCCTCCCTTTCATAAGGTTATGAGCTCAAATCACCCCTGGAGCCCATAATCCAGGATCCAGGAGCAGGGGGTCTGTTGCATGGTCTAAGGTGCTGTCTCACGAATGAAGAGTTAAACTGAGGTCCTGTTTGCTCCCTCCGGCAGACAGAAAAGATTCCATGGTACTATTTTTAAGAAGAACAGGGGAGTTGTCCTCGGTGCACTAACTGGTTGCTGTTTTTCCCTACATTACCACAGTGACTACACTTTAAAAGTGCTTCATTGGCTGGAATGCACTTTGTGACAACCTGTGGTTGTGAAAGGTGCTATGTAAATACAAGTCTCTCTGTTTATAACCACAGATGTAAAAGTTTCCATTTCAACTTTAAAAATTGGGCAGATGCTGCCACTTCAAAAGAATTTTTCAGTGATTGATAATTTAATAAGTATGTTTAGATGACTAAATTGCTCTTCTTGGTATAAATCCAGCCCAGAATGATGGCTCTACTGGCTGTACATGACACAAGTTTGAGCGATTTCAATCTGGTTTCTCAGTGGATGCAGAATCACAGTGCAAAACTGATCTTAATTTGACTCCAAATGACCCATAATTGGCATTAACATGTGGCTGCAGGGCAGCTGTTGTGGGAAATAGAAAAATTTCATACCCATGCGGTAGCTGTTGCTCTTCAGATTTTGGTGTTGAGGCATATTTCTATTGTGGTGTAGAGGGAGAGTGAGTTTTAACTCTCTATGTAACATCACATTGTACATGACCTGGGAACGATTGATGATGACACTGTGGTTACAAGAGCAGTCAGGGGCTAGGAATCCTGCTGTGAGTAACTCACCTCCTGATTCCCCAAAGCCTGTCCACCATCTACAAGGCACAAGTCAGAAGAGTGATGGAATACTCTCCACTTGCCTGGATGAGTGCAGCTCCAACACTCAAGAAGCTTGATACCATCCAAGACAAAGCAGCTGGCTTGATTGGCACCCCATCCACAAACATTCACTCCCTCCACCACCGACGCACAGTAACAGCAGTGTGTACCATCTACAAGATGCACTTCAGAAACACACCGAGGCTCCTTCGACAGCACCTACCAAACCCACGACCACTTGCATCTAGAAGGACAAGAGCAGCAGACACATGGGAACACCACCACCTGGAAGTTCACCTCCAAGCCACTCACCACCTTGACTTGGAAATACATCAGCCGTTCCTTCACTGTCTCTGGATCAAAATCCTGGAACTCCATCCCGAGCAGCAAAGTGGGTGTTCCTGCACCACATGGACTGCAGCGGTTCAAGAAGGCAGCTCACCACCACCTTCTCAAGGGCAATTGGAGAATGGCAATAAATGCTGGCCCAGCCAGCGAAGCCCACATTCCTTGAATGAGTAAAACAAAAATCGTAAATGTACCATTTTCATCGTTCAATAATTTGAACATACAAAAACACTGGGACATAAATATTGTTAGGTTAAGGGGCTGTTTTGAATTGAAGTAAGAAATGCAGCCTCCAAACAAACTTGTTGTTGATTCTATTAATGACTACGTTTCCATATCACATAACAGGAATGCTACAAGAAGCTTGTACAACCGCAGTCCAGACATATAGAAAAACCCAGGGGCTTGAGTCGGGATGGTGTTGCTGGCTGTTCATGCCTGTATAGAACTGAATGTCTCCTTGATGCCTTGTCATGTTTGCTTGAGGCTGGGCTGGTGTCTCTGTGGCTCAGCAATAGCTCTATTGCCTCCGGGTCAGAAAGCTGTGCATTCAAACCCCATTTTAGAGATTCAAGGGCATAATCTGGTGCAGTAATGGCAGGATGATATCTTTTGGATGCGGCCCTGTCTGACCTTTCAGGTAGATGGCCCTAATTGAAGAAGAGCAGCGGAATTCTCTCTAATATTTATCTCTCAACCGACATCCCTTAAAAAAAAAGATTATCTGGCCCATTATTTCATTGCTGTCTGTGGGAGCTTTCTGTGTGCAAATTGGCTGCCTTGTTTCCATTACAATAGTGACTACACTTCAAAAGGTAATTTATTGGCAATAAAGCTCCTTGGGGAGTCCTGAGGTTGTTATCTAAATAACAAGTTTCTTTCTTTCAGTGTTTGGTCATAGGGAAGTAACTCAGTATGTGAGTTACTAGAAAACTGAGTAACATATTCACCACCAATGCACAGCACCACGGGGTGGAGGGACAGGGATTACAGCATTCACAAAGTTTCAGATCTCAGCTCCTGAGTGTCTTATGGATGAGACTTTAAGCTGTGGTCCTGCCTGCCTTCTCAGGTGAAAGTAAGAGAACCCAGTGAACTATTTCTCATCTGAAAGGTGCAAACGCAATGTGATTTTCACAAGTGTAAATCTGGTTTAGCTTGCTACATTTGTTTCTGTGTACACTTTGTGCGCTACACTCAATGCACACACTAATTAAGGGAATATGGTGGGGGCAGGTGGTGACCAGTTAACGGTCACCCCACCTCATGTTGTTCAACATCCAATGTCATGGGCAAATTTTGCGGTCTTTTAAACAAATTCAGATCTGCTGTGATGCCCGCTGGAGTTCAGGAGTGTCAGCTGTGCCTGTAAGGCTGTTTTATAATGATGGGAGTTGACTCACTTTGCTCTATATCGATTTGTGCAATTGTGAATCCAGGGGTGTAACAGTAACATTCCCTTGTGAGTTGAACCCTTTCTTTCGAAGTTGCATTTCTTCAATCTCTCCAAAGGCGGATTGAGGGAACATTTGATGGGACGAGGCCAGATAAGAAAGGTTAAACCGCTTTAGTTCATGCATAAGAGTATATGGACAACCAATTTTAATCAAAATTCACTTCCTTCCCTTGTTGGTTTATGAGGCCTGTGTTCTCAGTACCTTGTTGTGTCGCTGTGAAATATGGACGACTTATAGCTATCCAGAAAGGAAGCTCAACAAATTTCATCTTTGTTGCTTACGGCACATTCTGGGCATCTCATGGAAGGATAAATTCACCAGTGCAACAGTCCTCTCATAGGCAAATTTCCCAAGTATGTTAACACTCACCAAGCAGAGGTGACTGTGCTGGCTTAGCCACGTTCGCAGGATCAAAGGTGGTCGCAAACCCAAGGATTTTCGGTCTGGCCAGGTACCTGGAGCCAGCAGACTGGTAGGATGTGCAAGGCTCCATTTCGAGGATGATTACAAGTGTGACGTGAAGAGCCTAAACATCAATTTTCACATCTGGAAGTCACTAGTCTTTGACTGAGGGAAACGGAAACATCACCTGTGGACCGCTGTGCGACACCATGATGATCAGTGGCTACAGCATCTTGGCAACAGGCATCAAAGCTGAAAACAAAAATTCACAACAACACCTGATAGCCACCTCATATGCACCACTTGTGGTAGAACCTGCCTCTCACAGGTTAGGCTCCTCAGCTGTCAGTAAAAGTGTACCATATGAAGCTACCCTATCCCCAAAGGATTTGATTTGCTGCATGTCCATCATCTTATTTAGATGGAAGGATGCCGCTGATTACTCACTCCACTCAGCTTTAGTCTCTCACACTGTGAAAAAAAAACACATGATGCTATTCTACATTGACTGGTACACTGCCTTCCTCATATTTTCAGATGTGAGGGACAGAGACCTCACACATACACATAGATAGATATCATCATGGCTATTTTCAAAATTCTTAAAACGGAACAAAGATCCTTAAAATGGCTGAATCTTCATCTGTCTATGAACCCCCCTACTGAACAAAAGGAGCTGCCTGACATTATTGGGGAAGCTGCACATTGTTATCTTTGGGAGCCACTAACGACTCCCTGTGGGCTGCACAAGCCAAATTCAAAGAGAGCTATACAAAGGCCATCTGCATTTCATAACCCAGCCTTTCCAACAGGAGTCTACTCGTCTGCTAAGGCAAGGGGCCCCACAACCTTTCTTCCAACTCTTAACAGTTGAGGCATTTAACAATCGACCCAGGTACACATCCTTTGCCAAATATAGTGTGGAGAGCTGGGAGTCATGTGGCATGAGCCTCTGGCTTGTGGAACCAGTAAGATTGCCTTGCTGAACTGCAAAGCTCAGTCTGCTGTTAACCATCTAACTGGCAGCCTCACAGAAAAGCAGCTCTGCCCAGGTTGAACACCTAGCCCCCATCTACACTGCTTCTGCTGGAAATTCGGTACCATTGCCTACAAGACTGTTTCATCTCTGCATGTCTATCTCATCGTGTGAAGTCAACACCACCTGAAAAGTGAATTATTCAACATTTGTTTTCAACCCACTGACCTCTGTGATGGAACACCTAATTATACTTTTATTCTGGACTCTGGAACCCATATGAAACAATATTTCTTTTCTCTGTGATCTCAGCACTGTAAATCTTTCTTTTCTCTAGCTCTCTCTTTATAATCTGAGTGTGGAGGCAATGTTGCGACCCTCCCTTTACAGTTTGAGTGTGTGCAAATAAACTAACCCTTTGAGTTCATCCTATCTCGAGTTTGCTGTGGGGTTATTAATAGAAAATTGGATTGCACCAAAACTGAGGGGTTAGGAATCAAAATCAAAACATCTTTCTGTTTATGGACGGGTAGTGAGGGGAGAAATTAGTGCTGTTTAAATTACACCCCCCCCCCTCCTCCCCCACCCTTGTCTGTAACACAGGATTATCTTACTTTATCTCTTCTGGTTATAAGAAACCAAAGCCCTGCAATTTGGTCTTAAACCTTTAACCCCCTGCAGTCTGCTATTACCTCTCTAGTCAGCCTCTACTGATAGATTTTAGTCGAACCCACTGTTCCCCACTCAGGAGCAGACTCTACCACCCTAATCTGACAATAATGTCCCCTACCATATTCAAGTGAATAAGGCTGTAGCAGCAGCAATAAATGTGAATGATAGCTTGAATGTGAAAACATTTTTTTACTGTCTGCAGGACATTGGTTAGGACATTCTGTCTGATCCTTAATCTATATCTGTCAGTCCTGCTGTTCTGTGAATGTAACCACCACCCCACACCCCCCACCCACCCACCCACCACCCCCATAGCTAAGTTTAGCTCAATAGTTATATTTTTAACATGCGTAACACCAAGATCTACCCCCCGACACCCCAAACCTCATCATGATGGTAAGGTTAGGGAACCCAAAACACAACATTCATACAATGGTTCTATCATATCTCGCAGAAAATATCCAATGCATTTTACAGATAATGTATTACTTAGCAGGGCAGATGTTGTCTTTCACACACACACTTGATTGCAGGGAGAGAGCAGCACGAAACCAGGAAAGACTGATACCAGTCTCCATTCCACCACCAGGGAAGCAGTTCTATAAAAGCATTGGCTCCCTCAGTATCATGCCTTCTTCACCCTGGTTACGTATGAGGAAATGGGTTTGGATTTGGCAACTATATGTTCAAAATACATGAAAAAAAAACACAGACACTGTCAGACAGACCCAATAAAGGCGGCGGAAACATTTATGGTGTGTACGATAGGCCGCAATAAATCTGTGGAAATTATTGTCTGATCATTGAGAAAATGCCAGTGCCTTTACTTGTTGGATCGAGTCGAGTTGGACTGTTTTCACTAATGAGTTAATTAGCAGCAAGCTGTTCAGCTGGTTGGGTAGGATGAACCGTTCCTTAATTTAGATCTTAGTGAGAGGGAGGGAATGCAGCCCTGTTAGTCCCAGAGGAACTATGTAGATATTTTAGAACCATTATACAATGGCTGCTTGGGAACAAATAGAATAACAATAGGCCGAGGCAGCGATGCAGCACTGAGAATAATGCATTTGAAATTAAGTCACAACATTGACGATTCTCGATTCACGGACATTTGAAAGCGTGTGGTCAACTCGTGCTCCGCCTTTCTCTTTCTCTCTCCCTTTCTCTCCCGCTCGCTTTCCCTTGCTCTCCTCTCTTCTCCCTCCGTCTGTCTCTCACATTTAGAAGTCAGCAGGTGTTGGCCTGACAGAACGAGCTGAAAACCCAGGTTAAGCCCCCGGAGATGGTCTTGGTGACCAGCGTCACAGTGTGAAGAATACGTTATTGTGAACCTGTGGAATCTTCCGTTTGATCAGACAGTTGCTGTGATTGAGCCTTTTTATTCTGGCTTACCCAGGAACGCGTGTTTTATGTAAACCTGGAGCGTTTCTGCATCACTTTGATACGTGAAATGAATGCATTTAGCTTTCTTTCCTTTAAAGTAAAACTAGTGTTTGTTTCTCATGACATGTCACTGCCTTCTGACTTTCATCCTTTATTGGGAATGCATCCTTAGCATCGCATCCCCACAGGCTGGGCAGCCTTTTCACAGGTCTCAGCTTCTTCCCTTTTGATGGGACTCCCCGTCTATTTTTCCCTCTCCTCTTGTTAAGTTGCCTCCCAAAGCCGGACAGTTGGGATTTGAAACTTGCAGAATTCTGTGATCAAACCTGCCCTTCCCCCCCCTTCCATGCATTGCTGCTAAATACGTTACTAATTAGAGTTGCAATCATTTCCCTAGACAGAATGCTGAAAGAAATAGCCTGCATTTCCATAGTGCCTTTCATGACCTCAGGGCATCCCAGATCATTTCAATGAAGTAATTTTTGAAATATAGTCACTGTTGTAATGTAGGAAATTTTGCAGCCAATTTGCACAAAGTAAGCTCCCACAAACAGTAATGTGATAATGACCAGATCATTTGTTTTGGTGATGATGGTTGAGCAATAAATATTTGCAGTACACCAGGGAGGGCTCCCCTGTTCTTCTTCGAAATAGTCCCATTGGCTCTTTTATCTGAGAAGGCAGACATATAGCCTTGATTCAATAGCTCATCAAAAAGATGGCGCCTCTGACAGTGCAGCACATACTCAGTACTATGCTGGAACTGTCAGCCTAGATTATGCACTGAAGTGTCTGAAGTAGGACTTGAACACATGACCTTCTGACTGAGGCATGAGTTACATCTGGCGAAAAAGGTTGGACAACTGATGTTGGAGATCGTGATCTGGTCCTGTCATGACCCCTTTTGAATTTACTCCCATTGCCGGTGAATGCCAGATCCAAACTTTCTGGGTTCAGAATCAGGAGGTCGTTGACTGGTTGTGACCTCCAAAATGATGGAGCAGACTGCAGTATTCTTCAGCCAAATGGAAGAGGTTTTGAGGGAGACAAAAGTACTGCAAGAGCCTGGGATGAGGTCAGCAGCAAGAGTATGACAGCATTAGAAGGTACCGAGTGCTTCAAGAGTTACCTTTTTGTTGAAGCATTCCTTAGCTACCTGATGATTCTAATTGTTGAGTGGCTCAACTGGATTTTTCAAAATTCCATCGACTGAAAAAACTACATGTGTAAATTGGGTAAAATGTTTTTCATTTTACATTACATTGTGATCTCAGTACATCAAAACTACCCTGTTATACTTTGCAGCAATGCTATGAACGTATTAAATATTCAGAAGGCCATTTTCATCCGTTTCTGCCACATTTTGATTTTGGATGCACCAAAATTGATGGAGATTGGAAGACGCAAGGCTGGCCAGGAGAGCGTCAGAGTAATCAAGCCTGTAGATTACAGCAGCCTCTTTCAGAGTTTCCATGGCAAACGCGTTAATGTTGGGGCTGAGTCAGGTGATCGTAGGGAAGTGGAAGTGTGAGGACTTTGCGATGGAAAGCATATGCAGCTGGATGCTCAGCTGAGGGTTGAAAAGGGTGCAGAGGCTGCAAAGGCTGAGAAGTGACCTGGTAGAGTTCTTTAAAATTATGAAGGGGGTTCGATAACGTAGACGTCAAGTTTAGCCTTAGATAGTGATCGGAGAGGGCAATGCAGTCAGTGCATTAGATGATGCTTTATTAATAGCTCAATGACTTTTACGTTCCACATAACCAATATGGTTCTAGAAACATTAAGGTCATGCACTCATAGATTTATTCAGAATATATTACTTACAATCACATTTGACTATTGGGGATTCGAACACGGTACAGCTCTGAGCTCTGTATTCAAGTTGCCAAACCTCCACATCCCATTCCAATTTGTTACTCCTATACCTTTTCTTGACAATAAATTAATAATCTAAATGCCCTTAGTAGACATAGTGAGTGAAGCCTGTTCATATGTTGTATCTTGCTTCTCTAAACCACTAGAACGTTTGAACAATGGGTAAATTATATTATAGATTGACATGAGCCTAAGCATGGATCCATTTTCAAAACATCTTCCTTTACAACATTCTCAGGATTCTTTATCTCTCCTTCTTGAGGTCTAGTACCTGGCTTTTCTGTCTCATATCTCAAGGTCTATGAGACACGTGTAGGCCCCTTTTTCTCTCCTGTGGAGAAGGAACGTCTTCCCTTCACAGGTTCTGGCCTCCATTGTGCATAGTTCTGGCCTTCATACTACCAAAAGGACATAAAGGCACTGGAGAAGGTACAGAAAATATTTACTGGGGAGGTACGAGAATTGAGAAGCTAAAACTAACAGAAAAAACCGAACAGGTTGAGGCTCCTTTCAAGAAGAGAAGGTGACCTGATAGAGTTCTTTCAAATTATGAAGGGGGTGATAGGGGAGACATAGAGAAGATGTTCCCACTTGCAAGAAAGACCAAAACTAGGGGCCATAAATATAGATAATCATTAATAAACCTAGCAATGAATTCAGGGAAATATCTGTACCCAGAGAATGTGGCATTTCAGATGCATTTCAGGGTCAACTGGGAGAGTACATGAAGGAGAAAGGAATAGAAGGATAAATTGATGGAGTTAAATGAAGTAGTACGAGAGGAGGCTCATATGGAGCACAAACAGCAGCACAGACCATTTGGGCTGAATGGCCTACATTGCTGTAAATTCTATGTAGCTATTTGCTAGGTGCTCTGTAATTCACTGTATGTTCAAGTCAATACCCTCACTCTTGTCTCTTTCTCACCCATGTCTCCTTACAATAGCAAGAGTCCAAAGTTTGTATCGGGAGCCAAAGAAGATGGCCTTTGTCTTCATTCCCAATGTTTTCATGAGAAAATAAAAGGAGTTTTTCAGTTGCAATAACCTTTGGTCCCGTCACTTACATGTTTTGCATTTTTTCAGTTCACGTGTGTATGAGTTAAAAACTTAACAAGAGGGCTTAAATATAGATGTGTTTTGTTATGGATCTTGGACCCAGTATCTCTTGTAAGCTGGTGGATGGTGGGTACTGAGAAAGCTTTCATGCCCCTCCTTGGGTATGAAAGTAGCATCTTGTGTCTAATGGTAACATCTGTGGACAAAGGTTCTTTCCTTATAGGGACTACTTTCTTAACGTGTGTTACCTGCAATGTGTGTGAATCTGCCTTTAAGGAATTTGTACTTGTCCAACATCGGAATGCAAAACTGGTAAAAGTTTGAGAATATGGGAAAGAGGTGGCCATCTGCATCTGGCTACTGGACACAAAAACACACCTCGTTTTGAAAGCAATTATTTGCACCATCTACAAAGCACAACTCAGGAGTGTGATGGAATACTCTCCACTTGCCTGGATGAGTGCAACCCCAAAAACACTCAAGAAGCTCGACACCATCCAGGACTAAAGCAGCTCGCTTGATCGGCACCCAACCACCATCTTAAACATTTATTCCCTCCATCACCGATACACTGCAACAACTCAGCAAGGCTCCTTCGACAGCACCTTCCAAATCCATTCCCTCTACTAGAATCACAGAATCTTTACAGTACAGAAGGAAGCCAATTGGCCCATCAAGTCTGCACTGGTTCTCTGAAAGAGCATTCTACCTAATCCACTTTCCTGCCTTATCCCTGTAACCTTGTACACTCTTTCTTTCTGAATAGCAATCCAATCCCTTTTGAATACCTCGATTGATCCTGCCCCCACCACCCTCTTCAGAAGTTCATTCCAAACTCCAAAATATTTCCTCACATCACTTCTACTCCTTTTGCCAATCATTTTGAACCTGTGCCCTCTGGTTCTTGATGTTCTCTTGAGTGGGAACAGTTTCTCACTATTTACCCTGTCCATACCACTCAGATTCTTGAATACCTCTATCAAGTCTCCTCTCAGCCTTCATTCCTCCAAGGAAAACAGTCCAAACCTCTCCTCATAGCTACAGTTCTTTATCCCTAGAATCATTCTTGCGAATCTCCTCTGTACTCTCTCCAATGCTCTCACATCCTTCCTCAAGGCCAGCATTTATTGCCCATCCCTAATTGCCCTTGTTCAGAAGGCATTTAAGAGTCATCCACATTGCTGTGAGTCTGGAGTCACATATAGGCCAGACCAGGTAAGGACAGCAGATTCCCTTCCCTAAAGGGCATTAGTGAACCAGATGGGTTTTTTACAGCAATCAACAATGGTTTCATGGTCAGATTTTCAAATTTTTATTGAATTCAAACTTCACCATCTGCCGTGGTGGGATTCAAACCTCGGTCCTCAGAGCATTACCCTGGGTCTCTGGAATACTGGTCTAGTGACAATACCACTACTCCACCAATCCACCAACATGGCCATGTCTCTTTGAAGTTCAAGACTATCCTCATCACAGTTGACAATAATGTTTCCAATCTTCATATCATCTGCAATTTTTAAATCATGTCCTGAACACCAGAGTCTAGGTCATTAATATATCTCAGGAAGAGTCCCAACACTGACCCCTGAGGAACTCCACTACAAACCTTTCTCCAATTTGAAAAACAACCATTTATCACTACTCTGTTTCTCGTCACTCAGCCAATTTCTTATCCAAGTGCTTACTTTCTTTTTATCCCATAAGTTAGAATTTTGCTCACAAAGTCTGTTGCGTGGCACTATATCAAATGCCTTTTGAAAATACCACTGAGAAGGACAAAGACACACAGGAACACCACCACCTGCAAGCTCCCCTCCAAGCCACACACCATCCTGTCTTGCAACTATATCGCTGTTCCTTCACTGTTGTTGAGTCAAAATCCTGGAACTCCTTTCCTACAGCACTTCACATGTACCTACACAAGACAACGGCAGCGGTACAAGAAGGTCACTTACTACCGCTTTCTCAAGGGCAATAAGGGATGAGCAACAAAGGCTGGCCTTGCCAGCAATATTCACATCCCATGAAAGAATAAAAACAAAATCATTGGAATGGATTGTCATCCTGAGATTGAATGAAGCCTCCAAGCATGCTATTTGACACATGGTAAAAAGAGACCTAAATGTGAGGAGCTTCATGAGAACACAAAAAGTTTAAAGCAATGATGGTACTTTGGGAGAATGGTCAATCATTGTATCAGAATAAGCAACTTTCAGTAGACCAATTTTTCTCACTTCCAATCCTGAGGTAAATTTATAGCAGCTCTGAAGAAGAGTCATAAGGACTCGAAACATCAACTCTGCTTCTCTCTCCACAGATGCTGTCAGACCTGCTGAGTTTTTCCAGCATTTTCTGTTTTTGTTTCAGATTTCCAGCATCCGCAGTATTTTGCTTTTAAATTTACGGTGATTTGGTTATGCATTTTTATATTACAGTTCACTCAAGAAGTCCAAATTACTGTGGCAACATGCACTCTTACATGTATGTTATAGTCTGGAGCTATGGATACTGATGGTAAAGGGTCCAATGTCCAGGAATCTCTCCCACTCTTACCACCTGCCATTGGCGTGTGTTGGAAGGATTTGTAGGTTGATACTCAACCTGTTTGGCCCCGTTATGAATGCACCTTGCTTGACCTGGAGGGCGACACAAACCCAGAGTTTCTAGCTCAGGGGCAGGGATGCTACCCACTGTACTAGAGGACCTCCTGTATTTTTTTATAAAGATATTTCAGTTACTCTGTAAGGTTAATTTTAAGGGTTTTTTTTTAAGATTCTGAGCAATTTAAAGCCTGAAGTTAGTCATGAGGTCAGGCGTCTTAATGGGTTAAACTGCCAATGAGGTCAGAGGAAGCATGCTATAGCTCAGAGGTGCTCATCTTCCTTGGACTTGCAGATTATTTCTAGTTCTCAGTGTGAATGACCATGGTCAATATTTAAACTGTGGCCCATGCCAGCTGAATAGCAAATCTTCTTGGTGGCTTCTTTAAAAAGAAGAACTTGCGTAGTATCTTTCAAGGCCTCAATATGTTCCTAATTGTTTGCAGCCAATGAATTACTTTTTGAAGTGTGCTCACTGTAATGTAGGAAATACAGCAGCCCAGTTGCTCCAGCAAGCTCCCAGAAACAGCAATGTGATAATGACCGGGTAATCTGCTTTTTTTAGGGGTTGAATTTTGCCCTCGTCAGGCGGGCGTGGCGGGCGGACCCAGGAGCAGTCGTGAAATCGACTGGCGCCCGCAATCGGGCCCCGACCGCGATTTCATGCTGGCTGGCCCGTGCGCTGCAACACTAAGCGCTGCCGGGGTGAGGGGGGGCGGTGGCGGGAGGAGGGCGAGCGCTGAAGTTTGTACGTGCACGCGAGTGCGCGCACTGAAGGCTCCCTGAAGGCGCAGAGCTGCCTCAGAAAGCTGAAGATTTAGAACAGTACAAAAAGAGATTTAAAAAAATAAGGTGAACATGTCCCTTCATGTGACTGTCACGTGAGCGGGGACATGTTATAAATGAGATTCAAACATTTTTATTTTATTTTCAATTCCTGTTGGAAACCTCATCCCGCCCATGGATGAGGTTTTGTAAAAAATCCAAAGGCTGCCTGGCCTTTTTGCCCGCCCGCCAATCGAAAGGTTGGACGGACAGCGAAAAATCCGATGTAGTTAAAGGGTTAAAGGCCTTAATAGGTCTTTTAATGGTCGACGGGCGCGATGCTGCCTCTCACGCGTGCCCACTGAGCGAAATATCGCGAGAGTGCACGATGACGTTGGGACGCTCGCCCGACATCATAGCGCACTATGTTCAGGTCAGGCGCGCGTCCCTGCCTGACGAGAGAAAAATTCTGTCCTAGGTTGGTTGAAGGATAAATGTTGGTATTGACAGGCTGGATAAGTGCCACGTTCACATTCAGAATCGTCTCATGATACCTGAAAAGCCACTTGGCGCCTCGGTTTAATGTCTCATCAGAAGTCAGCACCTCTTACGGTACAGCATTCCATTGGTACTGCTCCGGGTGTGTCGGTCTAGCTGATGTGCCAAATTGCTGGATGGGGACTTGAACCTATGGCCATCTGACTCAGAAGGGACAGTGCCACCCATTTAGCAATGACTGACATTTTTAGATCATAAGCCTGGTAAGAGAGAAATTAATGAGTTATTTACCAGGAATGCAATGGCGTTTTTATCATCATAGAATTGTGGAAAGTGGCCGAAAACATAATTATATAAAGATGCTGAGCTTGGAACAAGAGTTAACACTCTGGTGTTATGGAATCCTCTTGAGTTTAGCATTTGAAGCCATGAAATGCAGACTCTATGGGTACAATTATAGTTAAGCATTTTACTTGCATCAGCTTTGCTCGTTTATTTTCACTGCTTTCTCCTGTCATTCCCGTCGGAAAATATGAAGAGGAGGAGGCCATTCGGCCCCTTGAGCCTGATCCGTCATTCTATTATTGCATAAATGATCTGTACCTCATTTCCATTTCCCTGCCTTTTAGGGGAGAAATTTCCCCATGTCGGGTGGGCCGAGTGGGAGCGGGCGCGGACCCGATTGCCGTCCACGATCGGGTCCATGCTGCCATTTTATGTGGACGGGGCAATTAAGGCCCGCCCAGCGTATTTCTCGACTCCCGAGGATAGCGGGAGTGGGCAGGCGGCAGCGGGCGTGCACAGACTGCCAGGTCCAATGGCGACCCGGCGGCCTGGCAGCCTCTTCAAGGCTGCCCACAATGGCCGGGAGAAGAACACAGCAGAGGGTTACTGTGCGTCATGCGAGTCCGGAAGGTAGGCCAGTGGGGCAGGCCAGACTAGAGGGTAGGCCAGCGGGGCAGTGTGCCCCTCGTTTCTCCGATGAGTGCCTAGCTGCCCTCCTGGAGGAGGTGGCAACGCAGCAGGAGGTCCTGATTCTGAGGGACGGGGTGGGGGAGGGGGAGAGCGGGGGAGGGGGTGGAGGCCTCCCCACCTGACCAAACGTGTGTGGGAGGAGGTGGCCGAGAGTGAGCTCCCGTGTTGTGGTGCAGCGCACGTGGGTCCAGTGCCGTAAAAGATTCAACAGCCTCCTGCGCTCGAGAAGGGTGAGGGGTGAGTACCATGTTGGCTGAGGTCACTTAATGCAGCCGTCACCCTTTCCCCCCCAAGCCCCATCCACCTCCCCCCCTCCCACCCCCACCGCAACTCTGAGTGCAGTAACGGCATCCTTCACGGCATCACCTCGCTGGGTGGGCCAGCAGATATTGCCCATGCCTAGTTCACCCTGAGAGGGTTGAGCTAGGATGGGTTCTGCACCCGCAGCATGTGTGACACTGAGACCCAGAGTATAGAATGTGGGTGAAACTCAAGGGTCTGCACCTAGGCGCAGTGCTGGAACTGGGGAGCATGTCAATATCAGGGTGCTAAAATGCTGGGAGGGGAGCTTCCAATTGGCGGGGCACCAATCCATCTGCTGGTGTGGGCGCTCCATGTGCTTGTGCCTCCTCACTTAGCAAAGTAACACCTTGTGGTGCCGAATGTGAAGGAGGCAGCATTTGGGAAATGGGGGTGGGGTCAGTCCTGGCTTCTTGGTGTGAGTGTGCGGCAGCTGTGGGGTAACGAAGAACTGGAGATTGGCAATGTCCCACTCTGGCTGTGTTGGCAGGGATGCGATGGGAATCCAGGTACAGGCTGGACCAATCGATGCTCTTCTCTCCTTTTCAGGAAAAGACTGCACACAATTCCGCAGAGCGGATGTGGACTGGTGGAGGCCAGGCCCAATTGGCAATCCTGACTCCATTCGAGCAGCAGGCCATGGATCTGGAGAGGCGCCATGTGCCCAGGTCCACCGGTGGTGGTGAAGCTGGGGTGCCACGGGGAGGTATGTTTGGTGAGCACTCAGGTCACCATGTGTGTCATGGCAGTGCTGAATGCTCAGTGATTGAAGTTTGCAACATGGGTTTACCATTGATTATGGAAGGATGAGCGCATAATGATCTGGGGGACAGGGATGCACATTGACATTGTCTCCACTGTAACTAATCAAATGTCCTTGTTCTTCCTTTCAGCATCACCGGAGCAGGGCCGGGAGGAGGAGGCAGAGGGCCCAACTCTCACCCCTGAGGGCCCAGAGGAAATCCATTCACAAGCGTCACACCATCTCTGTCAGGCAGGCACCAGCACAGATACTAGCACCTCGGTGGGAATTAGATCTTCGGCTAGTGTCCCAGGGCACGGCGGTGAGGGCCCTTCACACTCGCTTGAGGTGTGGGCAGAGACAGAGAGTGCCCAAGGTGCCAGCAGTTGGAGGACTTCTGGTGACCAGGCACATGCTCGGTCGGTGGCTGATGATGTGTCTCTGGAGTCGTCCGTGAGGCAGCGAACGCTGGAAGGGCAGCAGGGTATGTGGGAGGATCTGGCGGAGATACGTGAGGCAGTGCGTGGCATGTTGCCCGTGCTGGAGGAGTCCACGCAGATCACCAATGCATTGAGCCTCATAGCCAAGCACCATGCTTCCTCCATGGAGAGAGTGGCGACTCTCGTGGAGAGGCTCCTCCAGCAGAACAATCAGGGACTCCTGGGGTTGCACTCGGACCTGCAAGCCCTCACATCGGCATTGACCTCAGCTGGCCATTGCCCGCATGGGAGATGGTTTGGACACCAAGCTTCCCAGCTCGGTGCCCATCCATCTACGGTGAGCAGGGAGGTCCGAAGCGACCTCACATCGGTGCAGGAGCTGCCTGTCGTCTCTGCGGGCTCCTCTCAAGGCGCTCCGGATGAGGGCAGTAGCTCCTCTGCCCCTCTGCCAGTGTCCATGGCATCTGATGAGGCTGCGGCGACTGGGAAGAAGCCAGCTGTGGAACTGGCCACTCCCTCCCAGGCCGGGCCATCAAAGGCTCCATGGGCCAGAGGACGTCCGCCAAGGTCATTGAGGCCAACAGGACAGCAAGGCTATCTCAGATGCCAGTGCCAGCGAGGGGACAGCACCTAGGCGTAGCACCCGTAAGCATAAATTTAAGGCACCTTAGGCACACCAGGGGTTTCTCACTGGTGCTTCCATGTTGGCCCATAGTGGTTTATTGGAGACTTGGGGTGATGTCCAACACCTTTTTTTTGGTTTATGAAGTTACATTTGTTCTCTCAATACATTTTGATGTGTTGCCATGCCTCAGGGTGATTCCTTACTTCTGCAAGTGCACGGGAACCCATGATGTTATGAGTGAGTTGTTTGACATTGAGCTTTATTGACAAGGGCCTTAGTTAATGTTACTATCCAGGCAGATTTAGCACTCAGGTATCAAATATGGAGCCTGAGACCTGGCATGTGTTGAAAGTCCATCTGTGGTGGGCTAGCTGAAGGTTCTTTGGATTAAAGCCTCCCGGGTGTCCCTGCCTCCCTAGAGTATGCCCGGGTCAGCATCTACCCCTCAGCGTCCTCCTGTGCTTGCTCATCCTTGGACTCGCTGCTGGACTCATCCTGTGCACCCAGCGCAACTGCGTCTACGTCTTCCTCGTTCACTGCATCGCCCCTTTCCAGCGCCAGATTGTGAAGAGCGCGGAATGCAACCACTATCAGCGACACACGATCTGGGGGGTATTGGAGTGCGCCCCCTGAGCGGTCCAGGCATCGGAAGCGCATCTTGAGAAGACCGATGGTCTCTCCACCACAGCCCTTGTGGAGGTATGGCTCCTATTGTACCACTGCTCAGCTTCTGTTCTTGGATGGCGGAGAGGCGTCATGAGCCACCTTCTGAGGGGATAGCCCTTGTCACCCAGCAGCCAACCATCCAGCCGGGCTGGAGCGCTGAAGAGCCCCGGCTCCTGGGAGCGTCTGAGGATGTAAGCGTTGTGGGAGCTGCCTGGGTACCTTGCACAGATTTGCAGAATCTGCATCCTGTGGTCACACACTATCTGCACGTTCATGGAGTGGGAGCCCTTCTTGTTGATGAAGGCACCGGGCTCACCTGCTGGTGCCTTGATGGCCACATGTGTACAGTCTATTGCACCCTGGACACGGGGAAAGACAGCAATCACTGCAAAGCCTCTGGCTCACTGTGTCCGGCTGGCCTCATCCCAGCGGTAGTGGATGAAAGTCAATGCACACCTGAACAGAGCATCTGTCACCTGCTTGACACAAGCGCAGACAGCTGATTGGGAAACACTGCAAAGATCACCCACCGACCTCTGGAAAGAGCCAGAGGCTTAGAAGTTGAGGGCAGCTGTGAACTTTAGGGCCATTGGCATGGGGTGTCCACCCACACAGTTCCCGGAGATCTCAGGACCAATCATCTGACAGATGTAGTTGACTGTCTCCCTTGAGAGACGGAGCCTCCTTCAGCACTGCACCTGCTGCTTCGCCACCTGTATACCCTGGCAGCAGGATAGTGGCGTCTTCTGTGGCCCCTTCCACCTAGGACTTCCTGTTGGCCCTGCGCCCCTTGTGCCTGCGCCTCTCCTCCCAAAGGTGGCTCCCCTGGAGGCTGAATGTGCACTCCTGGCCTCCTCCCCCTTCTGGCCTTCCCTTCCTCCTCAGAGGAGGTGCCTCCAGTGGAGAGCACAACCCCCATTCCCAGGCTAAGGGAAGGCTTCCTGAAAGCTGCAGGCCCCAAAAATGATCTTTTCTGTAGAGTCCTGACCTGAAGGCTGTTACTCCTGTCCAAGCAGCTGGTATGAGTTTTGAAGTATTCCTGCTCACACAGGCAAGTATCAGTAACTTTCACACTTAAATACCTGACAGATAACATTTGAGGCCCCAATCACCCCTCTTATCCTGCTCGTGGATGAGGCTTATACAAATGTCTGCTATCCACCTGCCCTTTGCGCCCATGTGACGTCCTGAAGATCGCACACGCCCCAAAAAATTGCAGTCAATTGCTGCCTCAAGAGCCATAAGTACATGAATAATTAATGGGGGCACGCATCCAAGAATATCACGCGCCCGCCCACCTATATATCGCGATGGGGCGCGGTGACATCGGGACCCTCGCCCAATGTCACCGCGTCGGCGTGCGGGGCCCGCCCCCACACGTCAATGGGATAATTTTGGCCTTCAATCCGTATCCCTTGATATGAACATATAAACTCACGAATTAGGAGCAGGTATTAGGAGTAGGCCATTCAGCACCTCGAGCCTGCTCCACCATTTGATAAGATCATGGTTGATCTGATTTGAGGCCTCAACTCCACTTTCCTGTTTGCCCCCTATAATCTTTGACTCCCTCAAGATCTATCTAACTCAGCCTTAAAAATATTCAATGGCCCTGCCTCTCCCACTGTCCAGGAAAGAGAGTTCCAAAGACTCACCACCCTCTGAGAGAAAAAAGTTCTTCTCATTTCTGGTTTAAATGGGAGACCCCTTATTTTTAAGCTGTGTCCCCTAGTTCTAGTCTCTCCCACACGGGAAAACATCCTCTCGGCATCCACCCTGTCAAGTCCCCTCAGAATCTTATAGTTTCACTAAGATCACCTCTCATTCTTCTAAACTCCAATTGATGCAGGTCCAACCCGTCCAGCCTTTCCTCATAAGACAACCCCTTCATCCCAGGAATGAGTCAAGTGAACCTTCTCTGAACTGCTTCTCATGCTATTTTATCCTTTGTTAAGTATAGGAGGCCAAAACCGTACACAGTATTCCAGATGTGGCCCTGCACAGCTGCAGCAAAGCTTCTCTACTTTTATACTTGATTCCCCTTGCACTAAATGACAACATTCCATTTGCCTTCCTAATCTGTCGCTGTACCTGCATACTACCTTTTTGTGATTCAGGTACCAGGACACCTAGATCCCTCTGCACCACTGAGTTCTGTAATCTCTCTCCATTGATACCCTTACCCAATAAAATCTGTCAATCTCAGTCTTGAAAACTTACAATTGGCCCAGCATCCACAGGCTTTTAGGGGTGAGAAATTCAGATTGACCCCTTTGTGTGGAAGAAGTGCTTCCTGATTTCACTCATGGAGGGCATGGCTGTAATTTTCAGATTGTGCCCTCTTGTATCCACCAGAGGAAAGAATTTCTCTGTACAGGAACTACCCTTGTGAATTCTATCATTTGGATCATGTGCAACTTTCTGCACTCGAGGGAACACAAACCAAGTTTATGTAACCTGTCCACTTAATTTAATCCTTCAAACCCTGGTACCATTCTGGTGAATATGCGCTGTAGCCCTTCTAAGGCCAAATCATCCTCCCTGGGGTGTGCTGCCCAAGTCTGAATGCAGTACTCCAGTTGGAAGTCTGATTAAGGCTCTGGGGAACTAAAGCATGACTTCCTCCCTTTGTATCCAACCTCTTTGAGGTAAAGGTCGACCTTCCATTGGCTCTTTTGATAGGTTTCCACTTGTACTTTGTTCTTCAGATGAAACCTTAATATGAGCGCTGTAGTGCCATTGGCTGAAACAGCATCAGGAGCTTAGGTGGGTGGGACAGAATAGGTAGGCATATGGTTCCTCTCTCTGAAGATGACTTCATGGGACTTCCAGGAAAGGAGACATACCCCTGAAGGGGTGCTAACTTCACACTAACACTGCACTAGGTTGGAAAGAATAAATATATCACCTTCCTTTTTCCTTGAAATGGAAACTCCTGCAAGTGAAAGCTGCTTTCTCACACTGCACTCCTGGGTCGTAGCTCCTGTCAAGCAGCAAAACTCATCTTGCACTAATGACCTCTGAGACGTCAAGAGATGCTATTTACAGCTGAGCGTGTGTGGCCCACATGTTGTTTACCTCAAGGGGACAGAGTATGCTGATCCACAAGCTTTGCACCTGTTTGTGCTGACCGAACACTTTGACAGCACTGAGCTTTCCCATACATTTCTCCAAATTCACAAGGAATCTGAAAGGGTTTCAGAGAAAAGAGATTTCAAGAATGGAAGGTAATTAAAAAAAATATATGCTGTCTTCACATTAACACCAGACTGATTTGCACACTACTTAGCATTTCAGATGAGTTATATTCTACAAGCAAATCCAAAACTAGTTGTCATAAATATAATATAGCCATCAATAAATCCAATAAAGAATTCAGGAGAAACTTCTTTACCAAGAGAGTGGTGTGGAACTCACTACCAAATGGAGTCATTGAGGTGAATAGCATTCATGCGTTTAAGGAGCAACTAGCAAAGTATATGAGGGAGTAAGGACTAGAAGGATATGCTGATAGAGTGAGATGAAGTAGGGTGGGAGGAGGCTCATGTGGAGCATAAACACTGGCATGGACCAGTTGGGCCTGTTTCTGTGATGTAACTTCTATATAATTTTATGTACTTATTATAAAGAATTTGCTGTTGCTCACTCTTTTGCCTTCCAGCTCATTGTTAAACAGCTTTTTTCAAAAGGGAGAGCGCACAGCCCAATGTAAAATAATCAGAAATCTGAGTGGAGTTACTAAAGGCCTTAGAGTTGGGAACAGGTTAATTGGAGAATTGATAAACTGAACTGCAGTAGAGAGAATGCGACAAGCAGACGCCCTGAGAATACTACCACTTTTGCACTTTCAATTTGAAATAATTGGCGTAAAATGTTGATGTAGGATGCCTGCCATGCACCACCAATTCAAACATATTCATTAGGCCAAGGTGTCCAACCCTTTGGGCCACCGGGCCTGATCTTTGCGACACAACTGATAAGTGAGACAGTTCTGGTCAAATTGAGTTGGGCAGATCCGTTATTAAGCACTAGCTCCAATTCCCAGTTCTTGCAGTCCTTCTATCGTGCCAGTGACCTCCATCACTTTCAGCATTTTGTTCTTTCCTTTGCTTCTTTTGAATCACAGAGCATTGAATGGTGACAGCATAGAATGAGGCCATTCAGCCCATCATGTCCAGGCCAGCTGTCTGCAAGAGCAACTCACCTAGTCCCACTCTCCCTGCCTTTTCATGTAGCTCTGATTCTTTTTTTCTCTTCGGATGATAACTAAATTCTCTTTGAAGACCTCAGCTGAATCTGCCTCCACCACACTCTCAGGCAGTACATTCCACTTGCTGCGTTGGAACAGTTTTTCTCATGTCACTGTTGCTCCTTTTGTCGTTCTGTCCTTCCTTTCCTTCGGCCTCCGAGTGTTTCCTTTGCTCTTATCTCTTTCCCCCCTCCCATGGCTATCTTTGCCTAGCTCTCTTCCTTCACTTATGTCTGTCTCTCTTTATCCTTCCCTTTAGTCTCCACATCTGCTGCCTGTCAAGTAGACACCTGGGGAGTCAGAGTACTGGGATCCAGCCAAAAATCAAGAATCAAAAGAAGGTGTTGTTCAACCCAAGACACATGGGTTGAAACTGGCCCAGTTTCTAATTTGATCTAAATAATTTATTTTCATTCATCAGGCTTACCTCATTAATCTGTAGCCCTGTGAAGCAGGGCTGCATTGAAAGGTAAAACTTGGATAAAATTGGGAAGCAGGCAAGGCTGGAAACCATCCCCACCCACATTAGGCTCAAGGAACACCATGTGTACCCACGTTTACTTTATACAGACAAATGCATGTTAGTGGAAGGTGAACTTGTCAGGCGTGTCTCAGTTTGTAGCGCTCTCGCCTCTGATGTTTGTGAATTCGTTATCCCACCCCTGAAACTTGGGGCAGAATTTTACAGCAGCGGGATTTTACGTTCCCACTGAAGCCAATGGGGTTCAGAACGGCTCGCCACATTTTATGGCCCCGTCCCCGACACACCGGGGCTGTAAAATTCCGGCCTTGAGCACAAAATCCAGGCTGACACTCGCAGTACAGTACAGCGGGAGTGCTGCACAGTTGGAAGTGCCATTGCCCAGATGAGACATTAAACTAAGGCCGTCTCAGGCGGATCTAAAGCATCTCATCGTGCTATTTTGAAGAAGAGCATTGTGTCCTGGCCAATATTTATTCCTCATTGGGCATGACGAAAATAGATTATCTGGTAATTATCACATTGCCGTTTGTGGGAGCTTGCTGTGTGCAAATTGGGCAGCCACGTTTCCTACATTACAACAGTGACTGCACTTAAAAAGTACTTCATTGGCTGTAAGGCGCTTTGGGACATCCAGAGGTGGCGATAGGTGCTATATAAATGCAAGTCTTGCATTTTTAAGTAATTAGAAGGAGTGCTGGGCCTCTACCCACAGCTGCTCCTGGCTACTCATGGAATTCCAGTGGCAAAGACAAATTCTCCAAACCAAGAAGCCTGCTGAAGCTTTCGCTTCTGCCATGTGCCCTTCACTCGATTTTCCAAGTGACCAGAAGGGACAAAGAGTTACAAAGTCACAAAGAGTAAACCTCCTAATCAGCTCTGTCTGAGGAATTTGCCCTGCACTAATTGGGAACACGGCGAGTTTTGCCTTCGTGTGAATGAACTGCTGCCAGGAGAGAAGTCCTCAGAAACTTCCTGTTGCCAAAAATAAAAAGAATTCTTTGCTCCCAGGTCGATAGGAAGCCCCTAGTGATCATAAAAGGACTTTCGGCATGGCTCTGCGGCCTGGTAGCTTTTGTTGTAAGCGCTGAGAGTCGGGCTGAGTTCATCATCTATAATTACAGCAGTTACACAGAGAAGGATTTACCAGCTGCAGTGCAATGGCAGTCTGTGGAATCTGCTCTTCATAATCAACCTTTAACAGGAGCAATAGGATTTGGCTTTCCTGTTCAGTGCCCCTAACAGGGTATCTGTTATTTCCTTAATAGAAACAGAATTTCTCTATCGCCACGTGCAGTATTACTGTTCTTTATGTTTCGCTCCATGTGGTAAACACATAGAAGTCGCAGACGTTGTTTCACAATGCAAAGGATCTTACATGCAAAGTGGAACTAGTCTTCTCTAGCTCATTATTTGAGGCACTTCTCAGCTTTCATCAAATGTAAACTTGCTGAATCGATGTCAGATGTCATCAATAAACAGCAACAATCACATAATGTGAGTGGGATGATTGAGGGTCCAGATGCTTCTCCACCCCACGTCTGCCCTCATCTCACAGGCTAATGTGGCAGCTGCTGACCTGCAAAGTAAGAAATAATTGTATTTATATAGCGCCTTTCACAGCCTCCTGAAGTGGCCAAAGTGCTTGACAGCCAATTGATTACTTTTGAATTGTAGTCACTGTTATAATGTAGGAAACACAGTCGCCAATTTGTACGCTGCAAGTTCACACAAACAACAATGTGATAATGACCAGGTAATCTGTTGTGGTAATGTTGGTCGAGGGAGAAAAGTTATCCAGGACACTTGGCGGGGGTGGGGGGGGGGGCGGAATCTCCTCTGCTTTCCATTGAAATAACGTCATGGGATCTGTTTACATCCACCTGAGGGCAGATGGGGCCTTGGATTAATGTCACACCCATAGGGAGGAAACTCTTCATGTTTAGCCAGTCTGCTCTTGTCAGTGCTTCCTCTTGCATTTGCTTGGAAGTGTACAAAGATATAATCCAAAGCAGATCTTTATTGCATTAAGCATCAGCTATGGCTTAGTGGTGTTGCTGAGTCAGAAGGTTGTGGGTTCAAGTCCTACTCAAAGGATTTGACATTCCCAGTGCAGTACTTAGGGAGTGCTGCACAGTTGGAGGTGCCATATTTTGAATGAGACATTAAACCAAGCCTCTTTCCTCCACTCACTGTGGAAATAGCAGATCTCGTGGCACTATTCAAAGAAAAGTAATTGAGTTTTCCCATTGTACCAGTCAGTATTTTTATGGCGATTTTAAGATGTTTTCCTCCCTGTTTGTGGGATCTTGTTGTGTGCAGATTGGCACAATTCCTGTATTACAACAGCGACTGCATTTCAAAAGTCCTCATTGACTGTATCAATGCAAGGCTTTGTTTCTTTAGTTCTGGGCTGTTCTATGCGGATAAAATTCTCTCTTCCATTGTATGATCTATAAATTGCAGCATGGTACCAAAAAAAAAACGATACATTTTTATTTAATAGCTGCCAGATTTTCTGTTGCTAGGTGATGAAGGGCTATTATTTGTCAAGACACTGTGGAGATAAATGAGCAGCAAGGCTGAGTGCAATAGAAATCAACAAGAAGGCAGTGACTGCAGCAGTACTGCTCACTGCTGCTCAGTGCAGTTTTCCTGGACCTCTTTTGTGTTCCATTGCCCTCTCCATGTGTTACACTACCCCCCTCCCTGTCTTGCCCACCCCATCTGTGTGGGCCACTGCCCCCTCCCTGTGCTTTCCCCCTCCCGCTCTGTGTTCCCCATTCTCTTTATATTCCCCTGCCCCTATGTGTATTCTTCAGCCCCTTTTGTGTGGGCCACTGCCCCCTCCCTGTGAGTCCCCCCCCTGCATCTTCGCCTGCCTCCTCTGTTTATTCCCGTGCTCCCTCCGTGTGTTCCCTGACCCCCCTGTACATTTTCCTGCCCACTCTTTGTGTTCCCCCACTCCTTCAGTGTTTCCCCCCGAACCTTCAGGTTATTCCACCAGGAAGATCCTCTATGTGTTCCATTGCACCCACCCCGCGCACCCCCCCCCCCCCCCCCCCCCCCCACCCCGGGTATGTTCCTCCACTTCCTCAGTCTTTTCCCCCTTCCCTTTTTTTTCTGCATCTCTGCCCGCACGGCCTCTGAATGATGGTCCTGCTCAGTGACCTCTCACTCTGGCGTGATTCAAGTGAAATGATTTTTGTAGTTCACTGGAGGATAGTCTATTATACTTACAGTCATAGATTATGGCACAGAAGGAGGCTAACTGACCATCATGCTTGTGCTGGCTCTTTGAAAGAACTATCCAATTAGTTCCTCTCCCACACTCTTTCCCCCATACCCTGCAAATTTTTCCCTTTTCAAGTATATATCCAATTCCCTTTCAGAAGTTATCATTGAGCCTGCTTCCACCATCCTTTGAGGCAGTGCATTCCAGATCATAATGTATTTTCCTCCCAAGCAGAATGAATGCAAGGTACTCGAGACTACGCCTGAGTGAGACATAAATTGAGTGAGAAGTTGTGAATTTGGTTCAGCTGGGAATTCCTGGTAAACTTTTTTTAAACTTTAAATTTAGATTAAGAGTTAGGCTCTTACTTTCAAACATTGTTTGTTGGTAAATAAGATTAGAGAGATGGATGCACGGCTCAAAGGCTGGTGTGGGAGAAGTGGATTCCGACTCCTGGGACACTGGCACCAGGACTGGGGAAGCTGGGGGATGCACCACTGGGACAGTCTACATTTAAACCGTGCTGAGACCAGTGTCCTAGTTGCATAACGAGGGAAGTAGAGGATCTTAAACTAAGTAGTTGGGGCAAGGGATCGAAATTGGGAAGATGTGGTAAATCAAAAGGGTAGAGACAAGGCAAGAAAGTAAGGTATTAATATGGGAAATGATAAATAGACTGTGACAGGAAGGGACAGAGAGTTTAAATCTAAGAGTAAATCAGCTGGTAAGGCTAGAGGTTACAAAATAATAAAAGGACAAAACTAAAGGCTCTGTATCTGAATGCATCTAGCATTTGAAACAAAACAGATGAATTGATAGCTCAAATAGAAATGAATAAGTACGATCTGATAGTCATTACAGAGACATAATAGCAAGATGGCATGGATTGGAACCTGAATATTGAAGGGTACATGACATTTAGGAAGGACAGGAAGCTAGGAAAAGATGGAGAGGTGACTCTTAATTAATGATGATATTAGCACAATAGAGAGGATGACTTAAGTTCAGGAAACCAGGATGTAGAAGTGGTTTGGGTAGAGATCATAAATGATAAAGGCAAGAAGTCACTTGTGGGAGTGGTATACAGGCACCCCCCTAACAGTACCCACACAGTAGAACGGGGTATAAAGGAGGAAATAATGGGAGCTTGTCAGAGAGGTACGGTGATAATCATGGGGGATTTTATCTACATATAGACTGGAAAAATCAGATTGGCAAAGTTAGCCTAGATGAGGGCATAGAATGTTTTTGGGATAGTTTCTTAGAACAGCACATTCTGGAACCAACCAGACACAAGGCTATACTAGACCTAGATAGGATTAATTAATGACCTCATAGTGAAGGTGCCCCTAGGTAGCAGCAATCAGAATATGATTGAATTTTACATTCACTTTGAGGGAGAGAAGAGTGGGTCTAAGACCAGTGTTCAGAATACACAGAATAGATACATTCCAACAAGAAAGAAAAATTCCAAAGGGAAGACACACCATCCGTGGTTAACTAAAAAAGTTAAAGATAGTATAAAACTTAAAGAAAAAGCATATAATTGCACGAGGATGGGCGGCAGGTCAGAAGATTAGACAAAATATAAAAAAGAGCAAAGAATGCCTAAAAGATGTATAAGGAGGGAAAAGCTAGAGTGAGAGAAAAAACTAGCTAGAAATATAAAGACAGATAGTAAGAGTTTCTATAGATATTTAAAAAAAGAAAAGGGTTAACAAAGTGAGCATTGATCCGATAGAAAGTGAGTCTGGGGAATTAACAGTGGAAAATAAGAAGATGGCAGATGAATTGAACAGTTATTTTGAATCAGTCTTCACTATAGAGGATACAAGTAACATCCCAGAAATAGCTGTAAGTCAGGAAATGGAAGGGAGGGAGGAACTCGAGAAAATTACAATCACCAGGGAAATGGTACTGAGCAAATTGTTGGAGCTGCGGGCTAACAAGCGCCCAGGACCTTATGGACTTCATCCTAGGGTCTTAACAGAAGTGGCTTGGGAGATAGTTGATGAGTTGGTTTTAATTTTCCAAAATTCCCTAGATTTGGGGAAGGTTCCATTGGATTGGAAAATAACACATGTAACTCCTTTATTTAAAAAGGGAGGGAGACAGAAAGCAGGAAGCTACAGGCCAGTTAGCTTTTACATAAAGAAAATGTTAGAAGCTATTATTAAAGACATTATAGCAGGGCATTTGGAAAAATTCAAGGGGCAGAATTTTCTGCCTGTTGGGCGGGCAGTGCGGGCGGGCGCGGACCTGATCGCCGCCCACGATTGGGTCCGCGCCGCCATTTTACGCGGGTGGGCCAATTAAGGCTCGGCCAGTGCGAATCGTGCCTCCCGAGGACAGCGGGAGTGGGCGGGCGGCGGCGGGACTGCAATGGCTGCCGGGTCCAATGGTGACCCGGGCGGCCTGTTTTAAAAAGCTGCTGCAGCCTTTCCAAGGCTGTGATCCATGGCCAGTGGAACAGCTCCCCAGAGCGCTGCTGGTGAGCAGGCCAGGCAGGAGGGTAGGACAGGGGGGCACTGTGTCCCTCGTTTTTCTGACAATTGCCTTGCTGCCCTCCTCGAGGAGGTGACAGCACGGCGGGAGGTGCTCGTACCCCTGGACAGGAGGAGGAGGCCCCTCAACATGATCAAACGTGCCTGGGAGGAGATGGCGGAGATGGTGAGCTCCCGCGATGTGGTGCGGCGCACTTGGATCCAGCATTGCAAGCGCTTCAATGACCTCTTGTGCTCGGGAAGGGTGAGTATCATGCATTGGTCACTTAACCTAGCAGATAGGCTTTCTCCCCTGGCACCCCTTCCCCCCCACCTCCCCCAAGTCTGAGTGTAGTGACTGTATTGAATCATTGACGGGCATGTGTCCTTCGCAGGGTGGGCCCGCAGATATTTCCCATGCTGAGGTCACCCTGAGAGGGTGGTGAGAGATGGGTTCTGCACTGCAGCATGTGGTACACTGATACCCACATTACTGTTTTGGGGGCAACGTAGAGGAGTTGCACCTAGGCGGAATGCCTGTCGTCTCTGTGGGCTCCTCTCGGGGTGCTCCGGATGAGGGCGGCAGCTCCTCCGCCCCTCTCCCAGTGACTGTTGCATCCGGTGAGGCTGCGGTGACTGGGGAGGTGCCAGCTGTGGAACTGGCAGCTCCCTCCCTGGCGGGGCCAGCACAGGCTCCACAGGCCAGAGGACGACTCATCAAGGCCAACAGGACAGCAGAGTGAGCAGGCTATCTCAGATGCCACTCCCAGCGAGGGGTCAGCACCGAGACGTGGCACCGAAAACATAAACATAGGGCACCTTAGGCACACCACGGGTTTATCACTGGTGCTTTTGTGTTGGCCCGCAATGAGGTCTTTATGAGTTGGTGTGATTTTTAACACCTTTATCATTTTGTTTTCTTAAGTTCCTTTGGTTGAAATATTAAATTCAGACATGTCACCGTGGCTGATGGTGCCTCTTTCTTCTGCAGGTGGTGGTTTCCAATAACATAATGAGTGATTTGTGGCACATTCAGCTTTATTAACAAGGCCCTTAGTTAATGCTCCTAACAAGACAGATTTGGCACTTAGGTGTTGAGTATACAGCCCAGGTTGTCCTGGAGGTCCATATGTACTGTGCTACCTGAAGGTTCATTGGGTTAAAGCCTCCCGGATGTCCCTGGCTCCCTGGAGTATGCCCGGGTCAGCGTCTACCCTCTCAGCATTTCCCTGTGCGTGCTCATCCTCAGACTCACTGCTGGACTCATCATTGCAGCCGCAACTACTGGGTCTACATCTTCATTGTCCACAGCGTCCCCCCTTTCCAGCGCAAGATTGTGGAGAGCGCAGCATGCAACCACTATCAGCGACACACGATCTGCAGGGGGTACTGGAGTGCGCCCCCTGAGCGGTCCAGGCATTGGAGGTCCATTTTGAGAAGACCGATGGCTCTCTCCACCACAGCCCTTGTGGAGGCATGGCTCCTATTGTACCGCTGCTCAGCTTCTGCTCTTGGATGGCAGAGAGGCGACATGAGCCACCTTCTGAGGGGATAGCCCTTGTCACCCAGCAGCCATCCATCCAGCCGGGCTGGAGCACTGAAGAGCCCCGGCACCTGGGAGTGTCTGAGGATGTAGGCGTCGTGGGAGCTGCCTGGGTACCTTGCACAGACTTGAAGAATCAGCATCCTGTGATCACACACTATCTGCACGTTCATGGAGTGGAAGCCCTTCCTGTTGACAAAGGCACCGGGTTCAGCTGCTGGCACCTTGATGGCCACATGTGTACAGTCTATAGACCCTGTACACAGGGGAAGCCAGCAATGATCGCGAAGCCTCTGGCTCGCTGTGTCCGGCTTGTCTAGTCCCAACGGTAGTGGATGAAGGTCAATGCATGCCTAAACAGAGCGTCTGTAACCGGCTTGACACAAGTGTGGACAGCTGATTGGGAGACACCGCAAAGATCACCCACTGACCTCTGGAAGGAGCCAGAGGCATAGGAGTTGAGGGCAGCTGTGACCTTTAGAGCCACTGGCATGGGGTGTCCACCCACACAGTCCACGGAGATCTCAGGCCCAATCGTCTGACAGATAGAGTTGACAGTCTCCCTTGAGAGACAGAGCCTCCTTCGGCACTGCACCTCAGACATAGCTGTTTCGCCGCCTGTATACCCTGGCAGCAAGATAGTAGCATCTTCTGCGGCCCCTTCCACCTTGGACTTCCTCTTGGCTCTGCACCCCTTGCGCCTGTGTTTGTCCTCCCAAAGGTGGCTCCCCTGGAGGCTGAATGTGACTCCTGGCCTCCGCCCCCTCCTAGCTCTCCCTTCCTCCTCAGAGGAGGTGCCTCCAGTGGAGAGTTCAGCTCCCATTCCCAGGGCCAGGGAAGGCTTCCTGAAACATGCAGGCCCAAAAAGGATTCCTTACTGCAGAGTGCTGACCTGAAAGTTGTGAGTCCAGTCCCATCAGCTGGTATGTGTTTTGAAATATTGCAGATCACACAGGCAAGTATCAGTAACTTTAAAAAATCAATATTTGACAGAGCACACTCAGGACCCCCACTGATCCCGCCCATGGATGAGGTTCATACAAATGTGTCCTACCCGCCTGCCTGTTGTGCCCATACACCGACCCAAAGATTGCACGGGCGATGAAAAATTGGTGTCGATTGGCACCTCAAGGGCTTTAAGTGGCCCGTTAATTAATGGTGGGCATGCATCAGATATCATCACGTGCCTGCCCAACGAAATATCGCGATGGTGCGCAGTGACATTGGGACGCTCGCCCGACGTCATCGCACGTCATTTTATGCGTCAGCGTGCGGGTCCCACCCCCACACGCCAACGGGAAAATTCTTCCCAAGGTAATCAGGCAGAGTCAACATGGTTTTGTGAAAGGGAAATCATGTTTAACCAATTTATTGGAGTTCTTTGAAGAAATAACATATGCCGGGGACAAAGGGGAACCGGTGAATGTACTGCACTTAGATTTCCAGAAAGCATTTGATAAGGTGCCACATCAAGGCGCCACAACCTAAGAAGCAACAAAATCCTTGAAAGGGCTAAATTTAATAAGCATGTCCAGCAGACAGGAGAACCTGTCCACTCATTCATTAATGACCTGTACAAGATGGCTGAAGGTTGCGAATATGGAAACCTAAAATCTGAACTTATCAGTGATGGAATAATTGTAGGAGTAGTGGCTGACACACTTTTCAGACATACTGCAAGCGAATGAAGATCTAACTTTTGAGAAAGCTATCCAGATTGTTAGGCAGTCCGAACTCCGTGTGCAGCACAGGTCCATTTTAAGAGGAGAAAGTAAACTGTGGTACAAAGGAAACCCCACAGTCCAGCTAGTTAAACAGCACAGAACCAGAGACACTCCAGGCCAAGGTTAGCAATATCCTAACTGACCAGTACAGCGACCATGCCAGCACTGTACTGGTGAGACCAATGTCCTGCAATTTCAGCCCAATTCTTTTAATGGAACAGAATTGAATACTTCAGCAAACTGCGCAAGACCAAAACGCCTAAACGCACAGTAGACCCAAAGATGATTCATGGGGTCAAGACTGCACACCAAGAGGACACACAGCCATGCTTCTTGGGTGAAGTCAAAGATCCAGGACTTTTGTATTGGAATGCAGACATTTTGGTTAAGGACCATCTCACAAACTTTAAGTTGGACATGGGAGCCAGTGTTATGGTCCTATCGCACAAAGAACCGTGGCTCAGAAACCTCTGGCTACGAACAACAGACACACCACTCTATGGGCCTGGAGGAATCCGACTTCCAGTCATGGGCATGATTCTGGAACCATTAAGGTATGGCAGCAAGCAAATCTTTGAACAGATGTCTGTCATCTGTAACCAGCCTTTTTCACTCTTGATCAGAGATGCCTGTGTAGCCCTGAATCTCCTCAAAATGGCAGATGAGGTCAAAACAACTGCTGTCATAAATTATACAGAACTGCAAGTCCCAAGAGCTCAAACAAGAAAAAGTATCCTGGCTGGAACTTCAGTTCTGAACTGTCTGCTCCCTTTGCAGAGCAGCTTTGTCCAGTTTCATTACAGGTGCTGGAAAGCCTTCATTGGTCAGACCAGCCAACCACTCAGATGGTTACCATGAGGCCTCCAGTGGAGGATAGGCAAGAGAACAACCAACAACCAGAAGAGCCTCAACCACCAGCTCCGACAACTGCTGATGAGGTCAACACTGTGGCCCCAGAGCAAACACAGCAACTCCCAGCCAGCATGACCGTGTCACTGATGATGCTGGAACAAAGTAGCCAGCAAGACACCGCACAGCCAAATGCAAAGGTGAGCTTACCGAAAAACCAAATCCTCATAACAAGAAGGACGTCACAATGACCCACACGAAAAGAGGAAAAAGCGACATGGAGATGAACACAACTTTCATCCATCCCACAAGAAATGGGATGGAACAACAACCACCTATCACCACAACTGCCGAATCGACAAAGGGTGGTTCAATGCTAAGGAATGGAACAAAATGAATGGAAAGATACCCAGATGTCAGGACAACCTCCAAATCAACAAGAGTTTACCTGCAACAACAGAGCCTACTCCTCTGACAGTAGTGCAAACGAGATATGGAAGGGTTATCAGGCCTCCAGACCACCCGAACCTACGAACTCAGGCTGCTACTTGGTTCCAGCAGTAAATACATGGGGGTAAACTAGAATAACTTGAAATACATGGGATAAAGACTTGGGGGGAGGTGTATAATAAGGGTCTGGCACATATAGGGTTAACGTGGGACTTTTTAAAATTCATTCATAGGATGCAGGCTTCACTAGTTGCCCCTTGAGAAGGTGGTGGTGAGCTGCCTCTTTGAATCGCTGCAGTCCACATGGCGTAGGTACACCCACAGTGCTAGCAGTTTGTTACAACTGAGTTAGGCCGTTTCAGAGTCAACCACATTGCTGTAGGTCTGGAGTCACATGCAGGCCAGACCAGGTAAGGACTTTCCTTCCCTACAATGGTTTCATGGTCATCGTTAGACTTTTGAATATAAATTTCACCATCTGCCATGGTGGGATTTGAACCCAGGTCCCCAGAGCATTACCTGGGTCTCTATATTACTAGTCTAGTGACAATACCACTATGCCATTGCCCACAAAGTGATGCAAGAGAAGATATGACCCACACCTAGGGGTCCGTCTAGTGTTGGACAGAGCCGTGTGTACAAGCAAGCATGGAGACAACTCCTAGCTTGAACCCTTTACCATGTATATGTAAATAGTTTTTGTAGTTAATAAATACATACAGTTAACCTACTTAAGACTACAAAGACTTTATTAAGACCTACCAAATGGTACCCAACATCCAATAACAGCACCCAAGGTGCAGTCTGACCAGAATATTGTATAGTTTTAGCATGATGTTCTCTGACTGATCTAGCAAGAATTGCCAAAAACCTATGACCTCCGTATCCTTCTCAACCTCGTTGAAACCATCTACCATAACACTGGACATTTATTTCTCTTTCTAATGTGTAACACTGTGCACTTTTTTGTGTTGATCTTTTCTTGCCATTGTTACACCCTTTTACAGATTTTATCTGACTCCTTTCATAGATCAGTGGCTGTTTCCTCCAAGTTAACTTCTCAAATTCACTAACAATATTGACCAAGGGGTTGTTTTCTATGGTTTTCTGAAGAACAGGCTTAGAAATGATAGAGGCCCCAATGTGAACTTTGAAGCACTTCCCTTAATCCTTCCCTCCTACCCAGCCAGTCTTTCTATTCCTATTGCTTACAATTTCAGTAGAAGCCTTTCATGGAGAACTTTATCAAAAGTTTTCTGGAAATTTTAAATACACCACACTATTTGGTTTTCCGCCAGCCATTTAGGTTGTCACTTTCTCAAAAGGTTGTAGAGGTTTGATATATATGGTCTCCCCTTTCCAAATTAAGATTGCTAACAACATGCAGCTAACTGACAAGTTCTTCATGATCAGTTACCAATCAATGAGTTCTACTGAAGAGTACAGTCCTGAAATATTGTTTCCTCCTTTTTCTCTTTGCACACGTTGATTTAAATATTGTACAGTTCCATGGACTGCTGATTTTATCATTCTCCGTTATTTTACCAGTTTCACTATTCTGATTGTTCCCTCCCTCTCTCTTCAACTACTTGATGCTGTATCCAAGATTAAAAATTCAACACAAAGGAACTGTGACAGCCTCAAAGTTGAGCCCTAGTACTCTCCATTCATTACAATGCCATTTCAGCTTAACCTTCTGACTTTGAAGTTGGGTGCCTCCTTTGTAAATTCTTGAACTGCAGTTCCACAAGGCAGCTCACCACCTTCTCAAGGGCAATTAGGGATGGGCAACAAATGCTGGCATAGCCAGCAATGCCCACATCCGGTGAACAAATATATTTTAAAAATGACTGTAGTCTTGTGCTAATGAATTCTGGGGCTGGGCAGTTTGGAAATTAAGAGGAATAAATGGTATTAATCAGAAAAACAAGTCTTGTAGGAGTTAAATGAAATGCCTGAGATGATCAAAAACAGACTCTGCATACTCCACAAACTGAATTGGTGAGCCAGATTTGTTACTCATTTCCTCTCCAAGGCTAAGATAACTGTCTCAGTTGTCGCTGCTGCGTCTCTCGTGCATGGAAGTCTTGTGAAAATATAGACCCTGAAGTTGCATCCTCTGACTGGGATGTCATCTAAATATAAAGAGACTCCCTAATTGTCCCCATGTATCTGAAGGATGCCGGATGTTCAGATTTGTAATGTGTATCAGTTTCCTGACCCCAAGAATATCTCTTTGGAGGACTAGTGGTTATTTCTGCATTTGTTGGTCCACTTTACATCCAGAGGCCAGCAGTCGCACAAATAGAAAACAGATTTCAGTGAAATTGGAGAGAAATCTGTTTGCCTTTATAAGTTTAGTGCAATTTTGTTCACACTAATGCATATTTGACTTAGCAGAGACTCAAACATTGCAGAATCCGATACATCCCCACCCTGCCTTGTCAGAAAGATCAGAAAATGACACACCGTATAATCCAGCCTCCTATTAATGAAACTAAGACAATGCATCACCCAGCTTCCCATTGGGGAGAGATCGACACAGTGTGACATCGAACAGAACTGCCCCCCTGCAACCCCCACTGCTTCCCGCACCTATTTGAGAGAGAGGAGAGACAGGCACTTACCAGCTCCCTTGTTGGAGAGCATAAAGAATGACTGAATACATCACATGGGGCATTGAAGAGAGAGTTACACAATGCAGCGTTCCGAGAGAGGAAGCTGCCCAATTGTCCTACCTTTCCCTTCAGCTCAGTTAGATGAAGGAGTCCTACGTCTCATTTAACTGCTTAATATGAGTTTGAATGAGGAGGTATAGGAATGGCGAAGGATGGATTGCGGAATCAGTTGACCTGGCTGCACCAGTCTTCAGTCCCTGAAATTGGAAACAGGCACAAGCTGTTAGTTTTCTATCGCACCAGAAGCTCTGTACCTATGGTTCCTGCAGCAATGATTGTCCCACTGTGAGTGTTCCACGCAAAACTTAACTCGAACTTGCTGGAAGATCAAACATACATCACTTGACACTGGAGCTGACAGGCACATAACAGGCTGGCTCTTCAGTGCAGTAAAAGGGAGTCGGAGATGCCCCCTTTCAGATGCGATGTTAAACCAAGGCCCTGTCTCCCCTCTAAAGTGGATATATAAGGTCCCCGGGCATTATTTCTCAGAAGAACAGGGGAGTTCTCCCCAGGTGGCCTGGTTTCCTCTCCCCGCTGCCCCAATCCCCCACTCGAGAGGACAGGGCTTTGGGGAAGCCATTGTTTCCAACTGAGGCAGTTTATTGTCTCATTGCGTGCCATTTGAGCTTTGCAGTATGCAGTAAGAGCTTGCATTTATATAACCCCTTTCATGCCTTCAGCCTGCCCAAAAGCACCAGTGAAGAGTCAACCTATGATCATCTTGAATCTTGGGCAGCAAAGAGTTACACTCTGCTCTCTACTGAGTCTCTGTAAAACAGGACTAATTTTAGCCCCAGTTTAGAAATTCTTCATCCCACCCTCACTCCTCAAATTTCTGTCTGCTGTTCGTCTTTCCTCGGTGTGAGAGCAGAGCACCAATTTGGTGAAATTTCACATTATCTCATGACGTCTAGACCACTGGACTATTTCCATGCACTTCCTCCAGAGTCTAAAGAGAAAGCCTTACGTTTATATAGTTTGCACACATCCCAAACTGTTTTACAGGCATTGAAGTACTTTTGCAATGTAATTCCTGATGTAACACAGGAAACACAGCAGCCAATTTTCAGACAGACAGCTCCCACAAATACCAATGTGATGTTCAATTAATATGTTCTTGTGATGTTGGTTGGGGGATAAATATTGACCAGGACACCCTTCCTCCTGGCCTTTTAAGCACTTGTGTTTAAAAAAATAGCTGTCCACTCCCCGCCTGCCTGCCCACATCAACCGTATTATGGCGTGGGCAGCGTGATATTCAGATCAATTGACTAGGCAACAAACTCAATTGGCCGTTAATTATTTATTTAGCAATGGCGGGTGGGCTGCTGATTTCGTATTATGGGGGTCAGCTCAAGGGATGGGGAGGGAAGTTGCTGGGCTTGCCACCCCTTGTATTTTACATGTTGCCCCCTCCCCTCCACTGAAAACATGCCTAGTGGAGGGCCCATAAGATCCAGCCCTTTGCATTAAAAACAATATTACATTTTAGTAATCAGGACCCCACTGAACCCCATTACAACTCAAGTTACCAGTATTTACTATTTTTTCATTAAGGACGACACTTCTGACAACATTTGCAAGGTCCACAACTTCCTGTGGTTTGGGATGCCTCATTAGAAGTCTTGCCTCAGATGGGCCAGGTCTAGTACATACAGGGCTATAGGGATCGCACTCTTGACTCTGAGTCACAAGGTCATGGGATTAAGTTCCATGCCAACAACTTGAGCACAAAATCTTGGCTGACACTCACAGTGCAGTACAGAGAGCATGCTGCCTTTTGGGTTAGCTGTTAAACCGAGCCCCATCTACCCTCTCAGGTGGATGGAAAAGTTCCCAGGCACTATCTGAAGAGCAGGGATTTTCTTCCCAGTGAGCCAGCCAACAGTTATCCTGCACAACATCAGTAAAAGAGATTATCTGGTCAATGTCTCATTGCTGTTTGTGGCAGCTTGCTATGCATGTTTCCTACATTACAATAGTGACCGCACTTCAAAAGTACTTCATTGTCCGTAAAATGCTTTACAATCTCTTGTGGCTGTGAAAGACTCTGTAGTAATGCAAGTTTGTCCTTTCTTCCTTCTTCATGTGTTGAATGTCATATGGATCTGTGCTGCCTTCACTGAATATTTATTATAAGGTGAACTTCTTAAAAGGGACATCCCCATGACAAGGAAACACCCAGATATGAAGGCACTTCAAGATATACGATGAATTAACTGGAACTGAAGTAACAATTCTCTTTAAATAACCGTGACTCTTTATGGCTCGTGCTGAATTATATAGGCCAACTCCTCAGTGCTCAGATAATTTCACAGCAAACTTTATCACTAGCATGTTGTCTTGTAAACAGAACCTCAAGGGCAGACCTTAAACATCCTGCCCTTCCTAAATTTAACTTTGCTTCCTCAGCTGAACATTCCCAGAACACAGCCAAGGTAAGAAGAGCTGGAAGATTTACAAGGAGAATGCCCAGTGAGGTCTGACCCTTTCTGCACAAAGGCATCTTCTAAGGAGTGCGAACTTGGAAGCAAAATACTTTAGGTGTTTTAAAAGAAATCAGACAGAGTTGAACCCGCGGGGATAAGGATAACTGAAATATTCAAACTTTTCAAGAACCTTTGAGCTCCCCACTGTTCAGTCTTTGGTCATGTTAACTGGAAACGAGAGATGGGCTAAGCTTGCAAACTTCCCTGTAGTTGCCTCTTTATTCTTTCTCAATTACTGGTTGAGAGGATTCATGCCTGTGTGGCGGGAGTACCCCTGTTAGTTTTCCTTTCTTGCTGAAGTTGAATGTTCCACTGCCATGCTCTGTTCCATGTAATTGCCTGGATGAGAACCAACAATGACAACATGGACTTGCATTTATATAGCATGTTTAACATAGAAAAACATCCTAAAGCACTTTAGGGAGGGCATGATTAAAAAAAAGGGCAATGAATCAAAGAAGAGATGGATTGATAACAAAGTTTAATCAAAAAGATGGATTTTAAGGATTATCTTAAAGGAAGAGAGGGATGTGGAGATACAAGGGATTCGGGAAAGAATTCCAGAGCATTCTACCTAGGCAGCTGAAGGTATGGTTGCCAATACTGGGGGGAAAGGATGGGGTATGCACGAGGCCAAAGTTTGAGGATCAGAGTTTGAGAGTATTAGGGTTGGAGGAGATTACAGAGCAATGTAGGGGCAAGGTCATAAAAAGATTTAAAGTAGAGCATGAAACTTAAGCAATGGGACATAGTCAAGACGGGGATTCACACCCATTACACACTGTGGAGTCCCTTGTTTACATACTAGATTTACAGTGGCAACTGCCTCTTGACTTGTTCAGTTGGAAGGCAGTTAGCAAACTTTGTGTTGCCTCAATGGAGACAGTTCCATAATGAAGCTTCTATAGGTCATCATTGTAAGAAACATCCTTTTGTGGCCATTTGTGTATGTATGTATATATAGTCAAACCGGAATAAAATAGATTTTCATTTAGGTACCTTTGAACTCCATGTGCTGCAGAAAGTCTCTTTTCTCCTGCAAGGATATCGCAGCCTGGCAATGAGGTGGGATTGTGAATATCCCTAGACAAACAAGTTTGGTCAGAAAAGTTTCCAGCAAACCAGTAGAGGAGCTGTGAGGATTATCTTGCTGAGAAGTAGTTTTTTAAAATCCAGTCTTAGTGAAAAGCCTGTTTGTAAATGTGGATGGACTGACCTTAGAAGGTAGCTGATCAATAGGTATTATTGGGCAACTTGGAGAGTCTGGTTGTGACCGGCAGTCTTTTGCTGCATTCATGGAGTGCCTAGAGATGCATTTCACTGCTAATAAGATCCTCCATGTTCCTGTAGGGGAAAGGAAAAGGGCAATATTTCTGACTGAAGCAGGCCCAGGGTTGTATGAAACTCTCAAGAATTTGTTCACTCCTGCTAAACCAAAAGACACACTGCTGTCAGATATTTTGCATAAGCTTGAGCAGCACTACAATCCAATCTATTGGAAATTGCAGAAAACTATTGGTTTGAACAAGGAATCAGTTGTCCAGTGAGAATATTGAGACTTTATTGCGGCTTTGAAAAAGCTGTCCGTCCATTATAATTTTGGAGAATTTCAAGGGACCCAGTTGCAGGGTGAGTTTTTGGGTGGTTGAGAAAGTGAGTGCATTTGCAGTAAGTTGCTGACATTTCCAAAGTTAACTTTCAATATAGCTTGCCAAACAGTATTTCCAGTGAACATGGCGGAATGTTACATGAGACAAGTCAGAGTTAACAACTGCCAGTCATCTGCTGAAGTTAGTAAGCTGAAACTGAGTAAGCCAAAGGCCCTAATGACAGCAGTTAGTAGTGGCAGAGGTACTAAAAATTCCTGTTACCTGTGTGTTGTGAGTGGAGGGCAAGTTGGTACTATTGATGATCTGCAGACACTTCTTAGGTGGAAACTTTAAGTTTATTTACAAGGTTCTCAGCGGCTACTATATATGTGCTTTCAACTCCAACTCCATCTCTATACTAGTACTGCTGTGGTAGCCCACGCTATTCTCCTATTGGTTACTATAGATCATGTGATATTCCTTAACAAGCATTATTCTTAAAGGTACATTATACACTAAATAAAACCATAATTACTACATCCCTTTAACTCGAATATTATATTATATTTACAAGTACAAATTTTTCAAGACAACATAATATTTACACGGGGTAAGGATTTACAAGTTCAGTCTTTAAGATGGTTTCTTGAAACGAGTAGAACGTGTACAACTTCAGATGCTTTGTCAAGAACCTCCTTTTGCGGAGTTGCTCGAATATCAGGTGCTTCGGTGGGCACCTGCAGTTCTGTATCCTCAACTCTTACAGGAACATCAGACGTATCCCTCCTGGGTTGAGTATTCTCAACAGGAAACGCAAACCCGTGATCACTGGTGAAACCAAACCTGGGTGATTTGTCTCTCTCTTCATTAAATGGTCCACATGTTTCCATATGACCGGGCCTTCCACCTACACGTGGTAAGATAGAGGTCCAGTCACCGCACTTATTTCACCCGGTAACCACTTTGGTCCTTCTCCGAAGTTCTTCACGTATACTGGCTCTCCCACGGTAAGTTTCCTCTCAAGACTGCCAGTTGTGTCTTGTTTTCTGGCTTCCCTGACTCCTTTCCATGCTCCACTCTAAATTCGGCATTATTAAGCTCAATTATTAAGCTTATTATTAAGCTCCTAGGCCCAACCATCTTCAGCTGCATCATCAATGACCTTCCTTCCATCTTAAGGTCAGAAATGGGGATGTTCACTGATGATTGCACAATGTTCAGCACCATTCGCGACTCCTCAGATACTGAAGCAGTCCAGGTCCAAACGCAGCAAGAACTGGGAAATACCCACGCTTGGGCTGACAAGTGGCAAGTAACATTCGCGCCATACAAGAGTCAGGCAATGACCATCTCCAACAACAGAGAATCCAACCATCGCCCCTTGACGTTCAATGGCATTACCATCACTGAATCTCCCACTATCAACATCCTGGGGGTTACCATTGACCAGAAACTGAACTGGACTAGCCATATAAATACTGTGGCTACAAGAGCTGGTCAGAGGCTAGGAATCGTGCAACGAGTAACTCGCCTCCTGACTCCCCAAAGCCTGTCCACTATCTACAAAGCACAAGTCAGGGGTGGGATGGAATACTCCTCACCTGCCTGCATGAGTGCAGCTCCTACAACACTGAAGAAGCTTGACACCATCCAGGACAAAGCAGTCCGCTTGTTTGGCACCACATACACAAACATTCACTCCCTCCACGATCGGCACACAGTAGCAACACAGGGTGTCCCATCTCCAAGATGCACTGCAGGAATTCACCAAGGCTCCTTAGACAGCACCTTCCAAACCCATGACCACTACCACCTAGAAGGACAAGGGCAGCAGATAGATGGGAACACCACCACCTGGAAGTTCCCCTCCGAGTCACTCACCATCCTGACTTGGAAATATATTGCTGTTCCTTCACTGTCGCTGGGTCAAAATCCTGGAACTGCCTCCCTAACAGCACTGTGGGTGTACCTACACCACATGGACTGCAGCGGTTCAAGAAGGCAGCTCACCACCACCTTCTCAAGGGCAACTAGGGATGGGCAATAAATGCAGGCCCAGCTAGCAAAGCCCACAACCCGTGAATGAATTTTTAAAAAATCTCGCCCTGAGACGGCCTTTCAACAATAACTCCGCAGGTGTGACACCTGTTGTTGTGTGAGGGGTGGTCCTGTAATGAAAATGAAAGTGCACTAGCTTGGTCGCTAAGGAATTGCCAGTTAGCTTTTTCATGCCTGACTTGAATGTTTGAATTGCCCTTTTGGCCAGTCCATTTGAGGAGGGGCGGTACGGTGAAGTTTTCACATGAGGTTGATAAACCGTTGAAACTCAGCACTCATAAATTCATGCCATTATCAGAAACATCTACTTCTGGTAGTCCGTGAATGGCAAAACTTTGACGTAACATCTCAATCGTAGCAGTCAATGTTGGTGACTTCACCTCATATATGTCCAACCATTTTGAATGGGCATCGACAATGAGCCCAAGAAAGGTCCCACATAGTCAATGTGTAACCGCACCCAAGGTCTACCTGGCCATTCCCAAGGATGTAACAGAGCTGTCGATGGCAACTTTTGCAGTTGCTGACATTACACACAATTCTTCACTAAACTCTCTGTTTCGCCATTCATCCCAGGCTACCATAGATAGTGCTATGGTCTATTAACTATGGTCTAATAGCTATGGCTATTCCTGGAAGTGTGCTGTGTAGTTCAATTAAAGTGGCTACCTTCCCTTTGGAGGTACTATCACTCATGCTCCCCATAGTAAGATGCCATCCTGGCTGGTTATTTCATGTCTTCTGTTGAAGTACAGTTTCATTTCATCAGATACAGGCTCCTGTGGCCAGCCATGAAGCACTAATTCTCATAACTGAACTAGGACTGGGTCCCGACTTGTCCAGTCTCTGATCTGTCGAGCGCATACCAGCGAGGAATCTAAAGAAATTTAACAGTAAAACAAGTTCCTGTGGAACTGGGACATTCTCATCGTTTTCTTGTAAGGGCAAATGACTAAGTGCATCGGCGTTTGCGATTTGATTGTCAGGCCTATGTACGAAAGCGTATTCGCATGCTACCAGGATTAAAGTCCTATTAATATTTCTGCATCTTCTTTCTACATTCCTTCTTTCTAGCACAAACTTTAACCTCGGCCTTCTTTTTAACTTCACTATTGGCCAGACTTCTCTCAGATGCAAGCTCATTTTGTCTGAGCTCATTGGTCGAGTCTCCCAAAATTTCATTATCTGTTTCTGAGAAAGTTTTGCGTTTTGTGCTTCCAAAGCCTCTTTCGCTTCATTCAGCTGGTTCTTCAGCTCTTCCATCTCTTTTTTTGTGTTTGTTTGCTGCCTCCTGGGAAATTGAGCATTGTTGTGTCTTCTCCGCTAACTCATTCCTCAGTTTATTCAGAGAAGTGCTGAATTCTTTTTTTCTCTTCATACTTTTCCAGAGGTACATACTTTGACCTGAGGGAATCTTGTCGTGTGTGAAGGTCTTTCAGCAGATTTTCTTTTTTCCTTTTGAAGGTTGCTCACCTCGTCTCGAACTCTGTCGTCAAGCATGGTTTCTTCGAGTTCTTTCTACTGTTCTTCCAGGTTTTGGCTTAAGACAGTCTGTATTTCTTCAGGTTGTTGAGTCCTTACACATTCCTTTTTCAAAACACGAATGCTTCCAGCTTCCCTTTGGAATCTCAGTGGCCGCTCAGGGTTGATTTCTCTTAGCCAATTTCGCCCTAGAAGGCTTGGTCCTCTGCCTCTCAATATCAACACTGGTAGCTTTGCCAATTGGTTTCCATAATGGACAGTTACTCTGCTTATGCCTTTTTTTTTGAATCTCTTCACCTGTGTATGTTTTTAGTTTGGCAGCAGTTTCTTCTAAACCTAATTGATGTTCACCATTATTCAGATATATGAATATATGTTCCCCAATTACTGTAGTGGAAGCTCCCGTGTCCACTTCCATTCTAACATGTTTGCCATTTACTTTCGCTTTGACAAAGATTGGTTCTGTCTTTCCAACTTTCAGATTAAACAACGTGTAAATGTCTGAATTTGTTGTTTCAGGCTCTTCTACATTGTAGATTTCATTGGGCTTCTTCTTTTGTTTACAAGCCTGCTTCAATCTTTCCTTACACTGCATCCTCATATGTTCATTTCTGTTACAATAATAGCATTCGATCTTTTTAAACTGCCAATTGTTAACAGACTGCTTGTTTCCACCTCTATTGAAATTATTCTTTGATTTCACTGCTAAGTTAATTTCCCTATCCTTTGGCTGTTTCACGCTTCTTGTCAGAGTCTTGTATGTTCGCGCCCTTTTGGCTGGGGTTTCCCGCCCGATGTGGAGGACGGCGTCATTTTGCGCGCCCTGTATTGCTTTTGAGTCTCCTTCCATGCTTTCCATGGCCAGCGCTATCTCTAGCGCCTTCTTGAAATCCAAATTCACTTTGGACAATAATCTTTTCTGAATAATGTCTTCATTCATACCACACACTAAACAATCTCTGAACATGTCCTTTAGAGAAGTACCAAACTGTTCCATTAGCTGCCTCAAATTTGCCACATAGCATGCAACAGTCTCACCCAGGGCTCTATTTCTCAAATTAAACTTGAATCTTTACATCGTTACTGAGGGCTTTAGTTCAGAATGACCCTTCAGAAGGTCCACCAATTCATGGAAATTTTTCGAATCTGGGGCACTGGGTGCCGTCAGACTTCGAACCAAGCCATAGTTTTTAATTCCCACATGTACTTAAGAGGATCGCTTGCATCTTCTCTTTCCCTGTAACCTCGTTCGCTTGAAAAAAGGAACATGAGGCATTCTATGAAATGAGACCGATCGTCTGTCGCCGAATCAAAAGGTAAATTCTTCCGAATTGCAGCATTTTGAGAGGGGATATCTTCTTCAATTCTGACAGAGCTTTCTACTTACAATCACTGGGCCAATGGTACAGTGCCAATTTCTTTTCAACTTGAGTTCTTCTTTTAATCTTGTTTTATCCTCATCACCAGTTTGTTGTGAGTGGTGGCCGAGTTGGTATTATTGATAGAGTTGATCCGCAGACACTTCTTGGGTGGAAACTTTAAGTTTATTTACAATGCTCTCAGCAGCTACTACATGTGTGCTTTCAGCTCCAACTTTATCTCTATACTGTTAACTATTGTGGTAGCCCGCACTACTTTCCTATTGGTTATTATAGATCATGTGACCTTCCCTAAAAGCATTATCCTTAAAGGTACATTACACACTAAATAAAAGCATAATTACCACATGGTGCTTAGACCAACATCAGGCATATAATTGTCCATTTGTGAAGGTAGAGTGCTACAACTGTAAAAAGAAGAGTCATCTTGCCAAGACATGTCAAAAGAAAGTAAAATGGAGAAAACTTTGGCTGGAGAAGAAGGCAGTCACTGCATGCCATTGTCGAACAGCACCAGGTCGATGAGGGGTCGGTTGAGATCCATACGGTCCAAAGCAGAAGGATGTTGAATTTCATAAGACATCGTATCCCCAAAAGTAACATCAGAAGGAACTCTGGTAAACATGAAGGTCTACATGGGTGCTTTGGTCAGACTGATTCCTGAAATATTACACCATCTCAAGTTGAGTCAGCTTCAGCTGGAGAAATCACACATAGAATTATAAAGTTATGGAGGACAAAAAATCCCCATGGGAGGTGTGTTGGTTCCAACACATACCAGGAGCAATGTACAAAATTGCTCACCATTGTCGTGAAGGGTGAAAAACCAACCTTGTTAGGGAGAAATAGGTTAGCAGTGCTTAAGTTAAACTGGAATGGGCTTTTTCACATAAAAGTGAAATTCACAATGCAAGATGATGTGATCGCCAAGTACCCTCAGGTGTTTACGGAAACCAGCAAACTAATTCAAGGATATAAGGCCAGCATAAAGGTCCAGAGGAATGCAATACCAGTTTATTGCAGGCCTTGTCCAATGCCCAACACTCTATAAGAAAAAGTAGAGCAAGAACTGAAAAAAATTGAGACTGAGAATATTATCTTCAAAGTAGAACAGGGGTAATTGAGCTACTCCCATAGTGGTAGGACCAAAGTCAACAGTTGTGTAAGAATATGTGGTGATTATAAGGTCATAAATCAGTAATGGGGAGGTGGTGGCATAGTGGTATTGTCATTGGACTAGTAATCCAAAGACCAGAGTAATGCTATGGGGTCCTAAGTTTGAATCCCACTAGGGCAGATGGTGAAGATTGAATTGAAAATGAAGACCTGGAATTAAAAGTCTAATGATGATCATAAAACCATTGTCAATTGTCGTAAAAAAACCCATCTGGTTCACTAATGTCCTTCAAGGAAGGAACTCTGCTGTCCTCACCTGGTTTGGCATACATGTGACTCCACAGCAATATGGTTGACTCTTAAATGCCCTCTGAACAAGAGCAATTAGGGATGGACAATAAATGCTGGTCTAGCCAGCAATGCCCGCATCCCATGAACAAAGAAAAGAATGTGATGTACCTGATACTTGGCCAAACGTGGAGGATCTGCTCACAATGTTGTCAGGATGCCAGATTTTTTTCAAAGTTGGATGTGACAAACATCTATCTGCAACTTGAGTTAGATGACGAGTTAGATGATATTTGACTATTAATACACACATGGGTCTATTTCACTTTCATAGGCTGCCACTTGGTGTTTCTTCAGCCCCCTGAATTTCTCAATGAGTAATAAACCAAATTTTGCAAGGAATTAGGGGAATAGTGTGTTATTTGGGTGACACACTTGTTTCAGCTCCAAACAAGCAGACACATGACAACAGGCTGAATAAGGAACTCCATTGTTTGGAAAAGCATGGAGTTCGGGCGAAGGAATGCAAATGTGAAATGTTTCGAAACTCTGTAGCGCATTTGGATCAGGGTGGACAAAGATGTCTTACATCCTACCAAGAATAAGATTCAAACAATAAGAAATGCACCACACCCTCAAAATGTCTCTGAGCTCAAATCATTTTTGGGTTTAGTGAATTACTACGGTAAATTCATAACAAATTTGGCAACTTTATTGCATCCATTGAATGAACTCTTGAGCAACAGTGTTTCTTGGAATTGGAAAAGGGAGTGTGACAAAGCATTCCAGTTGTGTAAAAGTCAATTGGTAGAAGGTGCAATGTTTGTTGATTATGATGTGTCCAAGAAGATTAAGACAATATGTGATGCCTCTCCTTATGGAGTAGGTGCTGTGATCTTTCATGTGTTGAATAATGGTGAGAGCCTTACACACCCTCAGTGCCAGTGAGCAGACTTATGCTGAAAAAACACGAAGCATTGTCTTTGATTTTGGAGTAAGGAGATCTCATCAATACATGTATGGTTATAGTTTCTTGACTGAAACTGATCAAAAGCTACTGATGGTTATTTTGAACCCAAAGTCTCCAGTAACCAGTTTAGCTTCAGCCCAAATGCAGAGATGGGCTTTCATTTTGTCTGCATATCAGTATAGCTTTAAGTACAGACGATCAGAAGATCATTGTAATCCCGATGCAATGTCTAGATTACCATCCCCATCAGAAGTAGAGCCCAACAGGGAAGATGCATTTTTCTTTACACATGGTAGATGAACTGCCAGTCACAGCAGATGACATTAGTAGGGACCCTGTATTGGCAAGGGTATACAACTATATCACAATTGGGTGGTGAACACAGCTAATAGAATTAGAAATCAGGGGCAGGATTTTTAGGTTGGCGTGTGGGCATTATCGGTGAGCCCAGGAGCGGCCAGGGAACGGACCGCCGCCCGCAATCGGCCCCTGACCGCGATTTCACGCTGGATGGCAAATTAGCGGCCAGCACGAAGCACGCGCTGGAATGCTCAGCGCTGCTGGGAGGAGGACAAGGAGAGCGGGAGGAGGGCAAGCACTCAAAGAAAGCTCCCTGAAGCAGAGGGCAGGCTCAGGGAGCTGAAAACTTCAAAAAGTTTTGAATAAAGATTTTAAAATCAGAACAAAAATGTCCAAGCATCACAAACAGTCACCTGAACATAGACATTATAAAAATTCTGCCCATAGATTTTTCTTTTTCTTTATTTAATAACGGAAACCTCACCTTGGATGAGGTCTCTTGAAAAATGCAAAGGCCGTCTGGCCAATTCGCTCTCCTGCCAACCATAACGTTGGACAGGCAATGTAAAGTATCCATTAAGTTTGCTGTTAATGGGGTTAATTGCCCTCTTAATTGTCAGCGGGCGCGCTTCCGAGTTTCGTGCCTGCTCGCCGACCAAAATATCGCGCTAGTGCACGATGATGTCGGGACACTCGCCCAATAACATCATGCACTAGTTTATTCTCGAGCAGGTTGGGCACACATCTGCACGCTGAGCTAAAAATTCTGCCCCAGGACATTCTTATGCTTAAGAATGAGTTGCCCATTGACAAAGGTTGTGTTATGTGGAGATCCAGAGTTGTAATTCCTGAAAGGTACAGATCGCAATTGCTATGTGATCTTCATCATCAGCACTAAGGGATGAGCTTGACAAAGAGTCTAGTCAGAAGCTAAATTTGGTGGCCTGGGTTAGATAAAGACATAGAAGACACAGTGAAGTGATGTAGATAGAGTAGGTCGAGCAGTAGAAAAGAAGCTGCCATTTGCAAGCTTTGCAGCCATGGAAATGGCCACCTAGAGTGTGGCAGAGGCTGCACGTAGATTTTGCAGAATTTGAAGGGCAATAGTTATTCATTGTGATAAACAGCCATTTGAAGGGGGTTGAGGAGTTTTTGATGAATTGAACAACAACTAGCGAAACTTTAGATATTTTACATAGTTTGCTTGCTGCTTATGGATTCCCAGAGGAAATTGTGTCCAACAACAGACCTCAGTTTTGTTCAAAAGAGTTTTCAAATTTCATAAGAATGGATGTGGTAAAACACACTAGGGTCCCACTGTATTATCTTGCTTCAAATGGAGCAGAGTGCACAGTACAAGTTGTTAAGCTTGCTCTTGTTAAACAAATGCTAGATACAAATGGGAAGAAACATTAGTTGTCATCAAATCACAAACCAGAAAATTTTTAGTTTCTTTATCATAACACATCTCACACTATCACTGGCAGAATGCCAGCTGAACTGTTTCTTAGAAGACAGTCTAGGTTTTCATTGCTGAAACCATATTTAGCACTGTCAGTAGATGAGAAGCAAACCATATAGAAAGCGAATCCTGATAGGGGCAGAGCGAGAAAAAGAAGTCTGGAGTTGACCCAGAAGGTTAAGGTGAAAGAGCATCATCATAGGTGGTCAAAGTGGTTACCAGGAAGAGTCGTGAAAATATGTGGTCCTCGCACATATTTGGTCAAGATGTTTGGTAATGGAAAGGTTAGGTTTATAAATACAGATCATGTTTTATCCTCAGAGGTTCATGAAGAAGAAGGGAGTTAGGAAGAATCAAATGAGTCTGATCAGCCAGATAGTTGGGATACGAATTGAGTACCAATAGTTACTCCAACAAAAGTTGATCCTGAAACCAATTCAGCTCCGAGTCCGAGTCAGACAGATATCTCTCAACAATTGAATGTCAAGGTCAAGATCAGTCTTTGCAGGAGAAAACATCTCCTCAGGCTCAACCCAATATAGGACAAGGTCCTTCCCCAAGTGCTAGAATTTTGGGTCAAGAAAGAGGTATCCTCTTAGGAATAGGAAATCAATGGTTAAGTTGGATTTGTAAACAAATAAAAAGCAAGAAATGTATATAAGTTGTATGGAATTAGAATTTTTGTATAACTTTTTCATTAAGGAAGGAGGAGCATAATAGAAGCCTCTTGTGGCCAGTTGTGTATGTATGTATATATGGTCAAACTGGAATAAACCAGTTTTTCATTTTGAACTTCATGTGCTGCACAGAGTTGCTTTTCTGTCCTGCAAAGATATCACAATCATCTCTATTCTTCTTTCACTCTGTATCTCTTTCATTCTGATTTCTTCCCATTTCTTTCTTGAGGCAAAGACTCTTACTGCATTACTCAGAGGGCTAAAGGAATCTGGGCTTGAATTTCAAGCTTGGTGTGTGCGCCAAGTCGGCGGGAGCGGAAGCGGATGTCGAATCTGCTTCCGGCCGTGGTCAGATTGCAAACACCATTTCACGTTGGTCCGTTAAGGTCCGTTTAGCCTTCTCAATGTTCAGGAAGGGCCGGGCGGGGGCAGAAGCCTGTCAGGTGCTAGGTCCAGTGGCAGCCCAGCAGGCGCTTTAAAACCAGCAGAGACAGCTCCCTGAAGGCTACCAGGGTAGAATCTCTGGAGTCTGTCTAGGAAACCATTTCATTCAAACAATGGTCTCACCAGCGGCTGGAGGCATCAGGCGGGAGGTCAAGTCGGGTGGGCACATGGCCCCCTCGTTCCTTAGATGAGTGCCTCACGGTCCTTGTGGATGAGGTCAACGTCAGGCATGACACTCAAGTACCCAGGGATGGCAGGAGGAGGCCACCGCCCCTGACCAATAAAGCCTGAGGGGAGGTGGCAGCCAATGTCAGCGGACATGGGTGCAGTGCCACAAAAGGTTCAACGATCTGCTGTGCTCGGCAAGGGTGAGTACCGAGATGCAGATCTCCATTGTCTCACAAGGGCATCTGGCACGCACAGTGACAGTATGATGAGATAAACGAATGACATGTCATTGTTCTCCCCTAGAATTGCCAGCTCTCCCTCAAATGTTGGACTCCGAAGAACCAGCCCTTGACACCAGTGGACCACTGCGCTTTAGATGCACCTGCATCACACCCCCTCTCTACACCAAGCACCTGCACAGATACCAGCACCTTGGTGGGCATCAGATCGCCGGCTAGAATATTGGTGCATATCGGTGAGGGCACTTCACAGTCGCTTGAGGAGCAGGCGGAGGCATAGAGTACCCAGAGTGCCGGCAGTCGAAGGGCTGCTGGAGATCAGGACGATGCTGATTCAAAGGCAGATGATGAGCCTCTGGAGTCATCCATCAGGTGGCAAATGCTGGATGTCCAGTGGGATGTGCGGGAGGATCTGGCGGAGATCCATGAGGGTTTGCGTGCCATGGTCTCTGTTGTGGAGGAGTCGATGCGGAGCATGGGCACTGCCGAGCGCACTGCCTCCTCTATTGAGAGAGTGGCAATTCTCATGGAGAGGCAACTCCAGGGACAGAATATGGGGTTCCTGGGGTTGCGCTCAGATTTGCAAGCCCTCACATAGGCAATGAGCTCAGGAGGTCAATGCTAGTGTGGGAGACAGATGAGGCACCCAGTATCCCAGCTAGGTGCCTATCCATCAATGGTGAGCAGGGAGGGCCAGGGTGACCTTACGTTGGTGCACAAACTGCTTGTCGTCTCTGCAGGCTCCTCTCAGGGCACTTTGCATTATGCCAGCAGATTCTCCGCCCCTCTGCCAGTGACCGTGGCATCTGATGAGGCTGCAATGACTGGGGAAATGCCAGCCATGGCACTCGCCACTCCATTGCAGACAGGGCCAGCACAGGCTCCACTAGCTAGAGGACGACCGCCAGGGTCATCAAGGCCAACAAGACAGCAGAGTCAACAGTCTGCCTCCAATGCTGCTGCCAGCGAGGGGTGGTGGAGCAACAAGACACAGCACTCATAAACGTAAGTTTAAGGCACCGTGAGCACAAGAGGGACTGTTCACGGGGAATCTTCTGTTGTGCCATGATTTGTTAATATGTTTACTGGTATGACCATTAACACCATATATTGCTTTGTTCATTTGATGTCAGTGCCAACATGATATAAATTTTGCTTTTGTCTTAATGGCCTGAGTATGCTTCACTTGTTTTGTAGGGCAGGCCAGTATCTCATGCTGGACGTGAGTGGCTCTAAACTTTATTGCACAGGCACTGGGTGGACTTTGGGTTGAAAGGAAAGGATCATTTCAAACAGCTGGGATGGAGGCAGCACCCCTGACATGAGGTGGAAGCAGGTCTTGGGAAGCCTAGCTGAAGGAGCATTGGACCAAGGCCTCCCTGGTGTCCCATCCTCCCTGAAGGTTCCAGAGTTCTGCCTCCACGTCCTCACTGTGCTCCTCACCGGTCTCCCCTTCTGACTCACCACTGGATTCATCATCTGTGGCCTGTGGAGCTGCCTCAAGATCCTCTTCCTCCAGTGGGTTCCCCCCTTGCCAGAGCCAGATTGTGGAAAGTGCAGCATGCAACCACTATCAGAGACACACGCCCTGGAGGGTATTGCAGTGCTCCCCCTGAATGTCCAGGCATCAGAAGCGCACCTTCATAAGACCTATGGTCCTCTCTATCACCACCCTTGTGGAGGCATGACTCCTATTATAACGCTGCTCTAACTCTGTTCTTGGGTGACGGAGAGGCATCATAAGCCACCTTTCAACAGATAGCCCTTGACACCCGGCAGCCATCCATCCAGTCGGGCTGGAGCAATGAACAGCCTTGGCACCTGTGAGTGCCTGAGAATGTAAGCATCATGGGAGATGTCAGGGTACCTTGCACAGAACACAGAATCTGCGTCTTGTGCTCTCAAACTATCTGGACTTTCATCGAGCGGAAGGCCTTCCTGTTGACTCACTGGTGCCTTGATGGCTACATGTGTGCAGTCAATTGCACCCTGGACACGGGGGAACCCAGCAATCACTGCAAACCCTCTGGCTCGCTCAGCCTGGCTGGCGTCATCCATACGGAAATGAATAAATGTCATGACCCGCCTGAACAGAGCTTCTGTCACCAGCTTGACGCAACTGTGGACAGCTGATTGGGACACTCCACAAAGATCCCTCACTGACCCCTGGAGGGAGCCAGAGGCATAGAAGTTGAGGACCACTATGACCTTCAGAGCCACTGGCATAGGGTTTCCACCCACACAGTTGGAGCTGATCTCAGGCCCAATCATCTGATAAATGGAGGTCACTGTCTTCCTGGAGAGGCGGAGCCTCCTTCGGCATTGCACCTCGGACATGTGGAGATAGCTGCATCGCTGCTTGTAAACCCTGGCAGTAGGATTGTGGCATCTTCCGCGGCCCTTTCCACCGTGGACTACCTGCTGGCCCTGCGCTCTTTGTTGCTCCCACAGGTCGCTCCCCTGGAAGCTGCCTAGGGACACATGGTCTCCTCTCCCTTCTGCCCCTCTCTTTCTCCTCAGAGGAGGTTCCACCAGTGGAGAGCACAATCCCCATTACCAGGGTTACAGAAGACTGTCTGGTGCCTGGTTAAAATCTTCTGGGGGAGACACCAATGAGTCCTGAAATGAAGCCTAGAAATGCTAAGACTGAAGCTTAGAACAGAGATAACGCTGTCAAGTTCAAATAAGCAACCAGCAGCAAACTATCTCCTAAATTCCTCACTACTCACAATGGCAATGCTGCTGACCCTTTTTATCCCACCCTTGGATGAGGTTTCGTTAAATGTGAGCTGTGTGCCTGCCATTTTGTCCGTGCGACGAGTGCAAGATCGCACAGGCAATGTAAAATCGAGATCAATTGCCTTTTTAAAATGACCTTAAGTGGCCCTTTAATTGTTGACAGGCGCAGCTCCGACACCCACGCGCTCCCGGCGACCTGAAGGTTGCTCGCATGTGGGATGACATTGGGATGCTCACCCAACATCGCCTTGTGTTATTTCACGTCCGTTCGGGTCGGGCGCGTACCCGCCCGCAAGACGTAAAATCCTGGCCCTTGTTGCTGACGTTCACAATTACGAGGCCAGTTTGTGTGTAAGGTTTGGTTGCATTGACAGGCAGGAGGATTGATCGAATGGAGTATGCAATTTAAGGTATTGACCTTCGCGCAATTCTGTGCTTGTTCAATTTAATTAATTACATCACCAATCGGTTGTAAGTCATTTTATGTGAATATGACATTCTTCAGAACACAAGTTAATAAGAGCTGTGGGAGGGCTACACAACAAAAGGTAAAATATATTTAGTGGATAACTTGCACCAATTTTACTCATGATAAACAGATTGCGCTTGTCACAGAACCAATCCTATTGCCATCAACATAAGTTCGTTCAACGTAAGTCTTCATAAATAAACTGCAGTACACTTGCATTTCTTCACATCCTTGACATTCCAAATGGTTTATCGGAGAACACACATGGGTTCTATGACAAACAGAACAAAGTATATTTTTATCATTCGGTCACAAACTAGCCAGTACTACCATCGTCTCCTCAGGGCAACTAGGGATGGCCAATAAATACAAAGTTGGCAGTATTGACACAACGAGCAGAATTTTACACTCCCTCCTGCCAGCTGGATTTTCTGGTCCTACTGAGGTCAATGGACTTTTGAATGGCTCGTTGCGTTTACCACCCCTGCCCCCGTCGCAACAGGGCCATAAAATTCTGCCCAACCTGTGTGAATAGACACAAGAAATGGTAAAATCATTCCATTTCAGCACCCAGTTGTCATATATTCACTTCCCCATGACACCAGCTGACATTTTTCCTCTGCCAATGTTGACCCTTCTTCCGAAAGTATCGAGTCTTGTTGGTGAAGACAATGTCTTTACGATCTCATAATACCTCAAAAGTAATTTTTGTGACTGAGGAAACATGACAGCAAGTACCTACAAATTAGATGTGATCAGATCATTTGTGTTTCTTTAATGATTATAGTTGAGGGATAGATACTGGCCAGGACACTGGGAGAACTCTCCTGCGCTTTTTTGAATATTGCTATGGCTTTTTTTTCACTGAAATGCTTCTTATCATTTTTTTTATTATTCTTTCATGGGATGTGGGCATCCCTGGCCAGGTCAATATTTGTTGCCCATCTCTAATTGCCTTTGAACTGAGTGACTTGCTAAGGCATTTCAGAGGGCTGTTAAGAGTCAACCACATTGCTGTGGGTCTGGAGTCAGGTAAGGACAGCAGATTTCCTTCCCTAAAGGGCACTAATGAACCAGCTGGGTTTTTAACAACAATTGATGGTACTTTTATTGTCGCCATGAGATTAGCTTTATATTCCAGATTTATTAACGGAATTCAAATTCCACTTGCTGCCATGGTGGGATTTGATCCCATGTCCCCAGAGCATTAGCCTGGAACTCTGGGTTACCAGTCCAGTGACATTACCACTAAGCCATCTTCTCCTCCCATATTCTACAGGAGCCTGGTCAGTGAATTTAGGGAGGCGTTTGAAATGGTCAGGCCCAACTCATTACAAGTGCCCGAGATCACCAAACAATGGTTCGGAGGAGGAACGCTGTCTGCTTTCCTCTTCCACAACCTCTGAATGCTGAGGTCCACCTTGCACAGGTCAGGACTGCAACTTGAGATCCTGTAGTCTGTATGGTTTGATTGTATGGTACCTTAGCCAACTGAGCCATCAAGGTGCTCTGTGAGGGGGTGACGGTGTAAAGAAGAAGTGATGTTACAGTCATTATGAACAGGCAGTGGGCTAGGTACCCTAAAGGCAGTGGGTTGTTGTTTTGTGACAACAGACCATACCTGCTATTTCTTTTAATTCCAACCCTTCCAGGTGAAACAGTGATTTATTTGTACTTCTTTTGATTTCTAATATCTATTAAGTATATCTGGTGTGGTTCCTGCTTAAAAACATAAGAAATAGGAGTAGGTATAAGCCACTTTGACCCTTGAGTCTTCTCTGCCATTCAGTAAAATCATGGCTGATCTTCAATCCCATCTTCACTTTTCCACCTTACCCTCACATCCCTTGATTCAGTCACTGAAGATTTGGCTTTACACATATCCAAGGATAATCAGCTGCTATCCATTGGAATGGTGGGAAGTCCTTTCAAGTGAAAACTGTGTTTGTAACCAAGGAATGATGTTTACAATTATTCAATATCCACAGGCACTGGTCAGGGTAACCCCTTGGTAGGGTACCCCAGACACAGTGGGGATGGTATACCTTCCCCCTGCAAGCACATGGGAAAGTGTTCATGCCCACAAACCGTGAACTAGATTTGAAATCTTCCACATCTTTTTATTTTTGGGGGAGTTCCAACATCAGTAATATCAATCAGTGGGTCTGTTTTCCTAATGGCATTTTCACTATTTCCAACATTATTCTTTTTCTTTGCCTACTTAAGTCGATCTACTCACAAGCTTGTGAGATCAGAGTCATATTTTCATTACACTGTATTGTGCATTGTAACATTTTACATTGCGGTGTAGAGAAATAAGCTGAGCCAAGCTGGGATTGCTGAAAATATCAGAGGTTGAAGAGGTGGGAAATCAGCCAGAAATTGCTATCTGGTGACTTCTACCAGAAAGCGATTGGACGTTGAGACGAGGACAGGATTGGATCCCGTGTTAATGCACTTTCCTCTCCCCGTGGTTGTGAATAGTCTACTAAGCTCACACACGAGAAGTGGCCATTAGAAGTGAAACTGGAGGGTTGCCTATGTCCACAACTCCATAAGACACACTCCAAAGAGCAGAAAGATCTCAGGTTTGTTTTATTGAAGGCGGCAAGATGGTCAGTTGGGCATGCATCAAGATGAAGGCACTTGCTTAGATTCCTGTGCAGAGCTCTGCTGGCTGATGCATCACAGGGTTAATGTTTGCCCTGGTCAGTATAGCTCCCTATGGCAATGAGGTGCAGCTGTTACTGCAGCATTTGATCTGTCAGACATCGAGCCGTTGTGATGTGTCTCTTTAGCCTTCTGTATGTGAAGGTTGGAACTGATAAACTCTGCTAATAAAGAGCATTGTGATGGATGATTCTGTTTAATTTCCAGCTAGACTATCTTTTTAAAAGCTTTCAGCCCTGTTGCATTGATTTTCTTAATCAATTTGTTAATTCTTATTTTTGTGTCAACCACCCACAGTCATCTGTTGTCCCGAGCCAAGGAAACATCCTCAGCGTCTCTCTCAAAGCACTTTGCAAACAGTGGGTTGCTTTCAAAGTGCAGTCAATAACAGCAACATCAACAATGTGCATCTACATAGTGCCTTAAACACAGCAAAACATCTCAAGGTGCTTTACAGGACAGCGATTAGCCACAAATTAACCTGGAGCCAAAAAAAGAAATTAAGAGACGTGACCAATTGCTTGGTCAAAGGGGAAATGGGGTGGAGGAGACACACAGAGGTGTAGGGAGGGAGTTGCAGAGCTTAGGGCCTGGGCAATTGAAGGCACAGTTGCCAATGGTATAGTGAAGAAAATCTAAAGGTATCAACCCTAATTAGTAATTATATGTTCTTCATTGTAGGTACACAGTGCCCAACTCTGCTTGTGCCCCATTCCCATCCATTTTGACACATAGCTTGTCTTGCTCCCCGTAGGCTTTCCCAAAGCACACACTTTCTCCACCCTAAAAGCTGGTGTGCGTGATATCATCTCATTGGACATATTCTGAGAAGTTTCATCACATGACCTCTCATTCCAAAGCACCCACCCCCACACACCAGCCATTGGTGGCTCAACATGCCCATCTTCGTGGTGCATCACCTTACCATGACAATTAGAAATCTAACATGGTCTTTGTTAGTTGATTGGATGACCCTTGATAGATGGGTCAACACCTTTTTACACCATCACCCATTTTTTTGTGTCCCGGCGATTTTCCTCCAGAAGTTGCACATGGCAAAGATTAATCTTGATTTAATTCCTGGAGACTCCAGAGCAATCCAAGAGAGTTGGCAACACTGCATCTCAGGCATCTGCCACTCTACAGCCTGAAGTACAAAGTACATCTGAGTAGTTTCAGCAGTTGACCATAGATTCACCCCTGAGCTACTGTGGGAAGCTTCTACACAACATTTATACCTCCTGATTTCATGGCCTGGATCAAGAACTTATCATGTGTTGAAATGTGGTTCCAAAACCACATCCTCTTGCCTATTGGTGCTGGATGCTGGGGAATCACTGCACAGCCTGTCACTAGCCAGTTCCTAATAACAGATTTGCTCTCAGATTGTAAAACTGCCCCACTGAACTTCCATTAGATCATGTCATACAGCAACAGCTGAAGAATCCACTCAATCACTGTCTGCATTTCATCTGTTTATGAGAAAACAGTGACTGGCCTTATCAGAGGTAATTCTAGGACTTAGGCTACTGCACGCAAATAAAGCTGTGGCTATTTTATTTAAAGGGCTTCCATCTGCTGTCTCAGTACTGGGGCACTTACAGCACGCGCTGAAATTTATGCCCATCAAGCAACCAAAGCCCTCGTCTGAGCTGATTCAACAAATCGGCAGTCGTTCTATTACGCTGTGCAGGATAGACTCAGTGTTGCATCAGTTTAGGCTCAACAGACCCCTTTTGATAAATCGATTCCTCCTAAACACTTCATTACTGTATCACAGAAACACATCTAATTGTCTTTGAATTTATGCGTTTATACTGTCTGCTTTAATGGTTGCGCTTAGTATCCTGTTCATTTTGGGGTCAAAAGGTTCTAATGATTTATGTTCTGAGTCCCAACTTTCTGCCCTGTGACTCTAATTTGAAACCTTTGCTGCAGTTTCCTATAAAGTCCTGATTAATAAGGAACTCATAAATTTAGTTTGCTGCTCAGAACATGTGATCTACTCAAGCCCCAGGCACGTCATTGCTTCCTATGTATGTGCTATAGGAATGATTTTCAGTATTTGCACCGTTGGGAAACATATTGGAAAATCACCACTGTGCTTCCCATCATTTTACATCCATTCATTTAAAAGGACTGAAAATCAGGTGCACCATGTTCATGATTTGTTGATATATGAGTAAAGTTTTCTTGTCAGCAATATAGACTTGGAAAATGGTGTATATTATCATGTCCCTGGTATGGGGCTATCTTTAATGTATACATAAGAAGGAATAAGCCATTTAGCCCCTTGAACCTGTTCTGCCAGTCAGTCTGTTCATGGCTGGTCTGTGCCTCAACCCCATTCACCCACCTTGATTCCCTTATCCAACAACAATCTATTGATTTCAGTCTTGGAATTTTCAGCTGACCCCCACAGAATCTATGGTCTTTTGCGGAACGGTGACCCAAGGTCAACAGCTTTTTGCCGTACCCACACAAGCCTTCGCAGAGTCTGAATGTAACGTACACAGCAGGTATTTTACAAGAGTGAGGAGAAATGGAGACCACTCAATGGGAACATAACTGTCTAGAATCCTCTCAGGAATCTTTTTGCCAAGTGTTGGAGAGTGCTTAAGATGTTTTAGCATTGTAAAAGGTTATCAGATTTGCAGCTAATTTCACTGAATTTAATGTCCTTTGATGACACTAAATAATTGACCAAATGCAGCTGGACTTTGTGTATAAATTTGGAGCTTGGCAGCTCCTTAAATCGATAAACTCCACAACCAAATCCCGAGGATGTTTCTACCACCTGTCCGTTTGCTCTCACTTTACTATTACTCCATGCATCCACCTTTTCACAATATACCTTCAGACCCCACCACCCCACATCGAATTAAAATGAGTTTTCAGAAGGAGACCAAAACAATAAATATAAGACAGTCACTAATAATATCCAACAGGAGAAACCTCTTTACCCAAAGGGTGGTGAGATGTGGAACTCACTCCTACAGGCAGTTGAGGCAAATAGCATTGATGTATTTAAGGAGAAACACATGAGAGGAAAAGAACAGAAGGATAAGCAAATAGGGTTAGATGATATAGGGCGCGAGCTTAAACACCAACATAGAACTGTTGGGCTGAACGGTCAATTTCTTTTAATCGTTCATGGAATCTGGGTGTCACCAGCAAGGCCAGCACTTACTGCCCATCCCTCATTGCCCTTGAGAAGGTGGTGATCCACCTTCTTGAACCGCTGCAGTCCACATATTGTAGGTACACCCACAGTGCTGTTAGGGAAGGAAGTTACAAGATTTTGACACAGTGACACTGTACATTCTTTGCAATTCTACGTAAAGTTTAAATAAACTTCTTCTGGCCGAGCTCTGTGCATGTACACACCCATATCACAGTGCATACATGGGGAGGAAAGGAATAGAGCAATGTGGGAAAAGGCTGGGAAGGGTTAATTAGAATGGGAAAAAGCTTGTGTGAAGCATGAACACCAGCATACTCCAGTTGGGCTGAAGGGATTGTTTTTGTTCTTTAGATTCCATGCAATTGTATGCTTGTAATTATAGAATGGATTTCAATACCTCTTATTAATATCACTTTAAGCAGTCCCCTCTCAGCAGCCTTGAAAACATAGCTGAATGCGGGTTAGGAAACAGGCAGTCCATTCCCCTGGTCACCCTTTTGAAAACTGTCACAGTTTTCAGTTTCAGCAATTCCACATTGTTGGACTGACAAGGTAAATACAGATGAGGCAGTCCATTTGGCCCATCTTAGTTCATTCACCTAGAATCCTTCCAACTTTCTCCATCACAACATCTATGAAAGTGATTCCAAGGTTTTGCATCCATTACCCTTTCCATAAGTCCATTCGACTTTTTGATCAATCTTTGCATGAAGCATTTCTTCCTGATGTCTGTCCAAATTGTCCTCTTGCCATTTTTAACTATGCTGTCTTATTCCAACATCTTGGTTTACCATCAAGAAGTGCTACTGATTTGCTTTCTCTATGTTGTTTAATTTCATATACTTCTATAAATGTCCACTCTTATTCTCCTCCTCGCTAGAAGAGCCCAAGTTTCATCTGCACAGTAGCAGCAGTGTGTACCATCTACAAGATGCACTGCAGCATCTCACCAATTTTCCTTTGATAGCACCTTCCAAACCCACGACCACTACCATCTAGAAGGAGAAAGGCAGCAGATAGATGGGAACACCACCGCCTGGAAATTCCTGTCCAAACCACACACCATCCTGACTTGGAAACATATCGCCGTTCCTTCACTGTCACTGGGTCAAAATCATGGAACTCCCTCCCTAACAGCACTGTGTGTGCACCTACACCACATGGACTGCAGCGGTTCAAGAAGGCAGCTCATCACCATCTTCTCAAGGGGCAATTGGGGATGGACAATAAATGCTGGCCTAGCCAGCAACAGCCACATCCCATGAAAGAATAAATAACTTAACTCTTTGCTTCAACCTTGTGGCACTTCTCTCTATAATTTCTCAGTACCTGAAATTTTCCCTTGTGGCTCCACGCCCAAGATGACCAACGTACTCGAGATGCAATCTGACCATAGAACTGCACAATTTAAATAAAATTATTTTATTTTAAATAAGACACCCTCTGACCAGTGGTTCAGAAGTGAAGTCCAAAATATCTGACGCTCTTTTTCAGCACTATGTAAGGAGTACGCTGATGATGCTAGTCATTGATGCAAAGGGGTTCTCCTCAATATCCTGGGCAATATTTATCCCTCAGCCAAACAAACTAAAAGCAGGTTATCTGGTCATTATTACCTTGCTGTTTGCGAGACTTGCTGTGAACAAACTGGCTGCCTGCCTTTCTTAAATTACAAGAGAGACTACACTTAGATAGAAAGCATTTGTTTGGCTGGAAAGCACTTTAGGAGACCTTGAAATATGCTATACTCTTTCATCTTCTTTCTTTCAGTTTAAAATATAGGTGTTTTGGACCTTGACATTTCCATATATCATACACAGAAGCCAAGTCAATGAATGAGTCAACTCCAATCTTGCACGGTAAATAAGGCAATTTCAGAAGAACTTATTGTATTCCAATTCAAATTATAGGACCATCTCTAATAGCAGCCATTACATCACTGGTTTGTATGGGCTGATAGGTCCCAAGGAGCTTCTTATAGCAGTGGTGTCACTAGTCTCCTTTACTAACTGGCTGTCAGAAGTAAATGCTGCCTTGGGATCTTTTACTTTCACCTCAGAGGGCAGACAGGGCGTCAGTTTCAGATCTCACTCAAAGGCCAACACTCCAACAGTGCAGCACTCCCTTAGTACTGTACTGGAGTGTCAGCCTTGGTATTTACATTTTTGAGGGAGACAATGGCATAATGGCAATGTCACTGGGTTAGTAATCCAGGGGCCCAGGCTAATGGTCTGGGAACATGGGTTCAAATCCCACCACAGTGGCTGGTGGAATTTAAATCCAATTCATAAGAAAATCATTTAAATTGCAGATATATCATTAACAGCACTGTTGTTATCAGTGGCACCCTCCATGATGAATGCGTTCATGCCTTTCAAATCCATGTACTCAAATCCCTCCATAGCCTTGCTCCCTTTCTCTGTGTCCTACAACCCTCTGGGATTTCTGTGCTCCTTAAATTCTGGCCTCTTGCACAACCCCAATTTCCACCATTGGTGGCTGTGCCTCCAACTGTCTTGGCCCTAAACTCTGGAATTCCCTCCCTAAATCTCTCTCTGTCCTCCTTTGACACTCCTTTAAAACTATTCATTTGACCAAGATTTTGGTCACCTATCCTGATATCTCCTTGTGTGGCTCTGTGTCAAATTTGAATCTGAGAAGCTCCCATAAATTGTCTTGAACATAGGAATAGACCATTTAGTCCCTCGAACCTATTACGCCATTTCAGGAGATCATGGCTGATCTATAACCTAACTCCTTATACTCACTATAGTCCCATAAAATCCAAGATCAACTTTGAGTTTAATGTTTTAGTCAAAACTGCTGTTTTTAAAAACTGATGAGCAATTAAGTAAAAGTGTAAATTTTTTTACAAATCCATAATACCTTTAGACCATAAGACCATAAGACATAGGAGCAGAAATTAGACCATTCGGCCCATCGAGTCTGCTCCGCCATTCAATCATGGCTGATAAGTTTCTCAACCCCATTCTCCCGCCTTCTCCCCGTAACCTTTGATCCCCTTACCAATCAAGAACCTATCTATCTCGGTCTTAAATACACTCAATGATCTGGCCTCCACAGCCTTCTGTGGCAATGAATTCCATAGATTCACCACTCTCTGGCTAAAGAAGTTTCTCCTCATCTCTGTTCTAAAAGGTCTTCCCTTTACTCTGAGGCTGTGCCCTCGGGTCCTAGTCTCTCCTACTAATGGAAACATCTTTCCCACGTCCACTCTATCCAGGCCTTTCAGTATTCTGTAAGTTTCAATCAGATCCCCCCTCATCCTTCTAAACTCCATCGAGTATAGACCCAGAGTCCTCAAACGTTCCTCATATGTTAAGCCTTTCATTCCTGGGATCATTCTCGTGAACCTCCTCTGGACCCTCTCCAGGGCCAGCACATCCTTCCTGAGATACGGGGCCCAAAATTGCTCACAATATTCTAAATGTGGTCTGACCAGAGCCTTATAAAGCCTCAGCAGCACATCCCTGCTTTTATATTCTAGACCTCTCGAAATAAATGCTAACATTGCATTTGCCTTCCTAACTACCACGTCAACCTGCAAGTTAACCTTAAGAGAATCCTGGACTAGGACTCCCAAGTCCCTTTGCACTCCAGATTTCTGAATTCTCTCCCCATTTAGAAAATAGTCTAAGCCTCTATTCTTCCTACCAAAGTGCATGACCTCACACTTCCCCACGTTGTATTCCATCTGCCACTTCTTTGCCCATTCTCCTAACCTGTCCAAATCCTTCTGCAGCCTCCCCGCCTCCTCAATACTACCTTTAGCTCACAAAAATCTATCAATCTCAGATGTAAGATGAACAATTGATCTGGCATCAATTGTCATTTGTGGAAGAGAGTTCCAAATTTCTGCCACCTTGAAGAAAAGTTTCTGAATCTTACACCTGATAGACCTGGCTCTAAGTTTTTGACGATGCCCCCTAGTCCTAAACTCCCAACTAATAGAAATAGTTTCTCTTTATCTATCCCATCTATTCCCTAAGCTACATCAAAAGTGACATATAAATGCTCAAATCTGTGCCGACAGTTAAGGATGGCGGGAGAGCCATGGTTACTGGCAGTCTTGGGACCTCTCACCATCATTACTATAGTTGAAATAACTTTTGTGACACTTAGCAGTTCCTTGTTTCTTGAATATAAAATTGAAAATTGGCCCTTCCTTTTTTTTGAAGGAAATCTTCCAGAAATATAAGAATACAAGAATATAGTGTGTATATATATATATTGTATAGAGTAGGTTATGGCACTTTAAGTGCATATCCAAATATTATGTAAATGTGTGATGGTTTCTGTCTCTACCACCCTTTTAAGCAGCAAGTTCCAGAAGCCTGTCACTTTCTGGGAGAAAAGATTTTTCCTCAACTCCCCTCTATTCTTTCGGACAATTACTTTAAATTAATGCCCCCTGGTTATTGACATCTCTGCTAATGGAATCCATTCCATTCATAATTCATAATTTTGTACACCTCGATTAAACCTTCGTTCAGCCTCCTCTGTTCCGAAGAAAACAAACCCCAACCAGTGGGAATCTGCTTTCTTCACTTTACCTGCTGGAGGGAAAGAAGGTGGGGTGAGACAGGGGCAAAATATTCACTCACCCCATGACACCCAAACAAGATTTTTTTCAATGGGTTCAGCAAGTGGAGTAAAACCTTTCCCCTCTTCTCTGCCTAACCCTGGTGTCAATGGAGGTTGCAAAGGAAAAAAGACCTTGCATTTCTACCGCATCTTTCACCACCCCAGGATACTTCAAAGCACTTTACAGCTAACAAAGTACTTCTGACCTACAGTCAATATTGTAATATAGAAAACACCACAGCCAGCTTTGAGCACAGCAAGCTCCCACAAATAGCTCTGCGATAATGGTCAGATAATCTGTTTTATTGATGTTGGTTGGGGGATTAAATATTGATCAGGACACCAGAGAGAACTTCCCTGCATTTTGTTTCTCAAAAAGTGCCACAGGATCTTTCAAAGCGGCAGGGCAGACAGGGTCTCGGGGTTTAATATCCCATCTGAAAGACGGCACCTCTGACAATGCAGCGCTCCCTCAGGACTGCACTGGAGTGTAAGACTGGGTTCTGTGCTCAAACCTATGGAGTGAAACTTGAACCCAAAACTCACGGACTCAGAAGTGACAGTGAACCATGGATGGGGCAGTTGCCTACCAAACCACTGTAATTTCGAACGGAATGGAGCTCTGGGTTCAGTCAACTATAATCATGTTAAAAACTTCACTTTGGGTAACTGAGTAATACCGGGATGGTGTGGGGAACCTTTACCTTTACAGAATGCGCACATTCAATTCATTGAAGATTTCCACATTCACTGTAAGTTAGACGTTATAAATACTAGTGCCAACAACCTGCCAAGTCCTTTTTTATTCTGGATAAATAAATATCAGCAAATACCCATGCATTTCGCACCTTGCACGCTTTAAAAAATAATAATAAATAGGACAGTCCATGAGGAGAAACAAATTGCCAATTTCCTTTTACAGTCAGAGGGCTGCAGCAGCCGGTAGTCATTCTTAACCCAGCCTAAGACCTCCTACCTTGAAGAGAAGTACTGACACCGACAGCCCACTCTTCCACCCCCACCTTCCCAAAACACAAAGCAGACTTTCTGTTGTGAATTTTTACAAGCTTGATTTGTCTCTCTTTAAGCATGAGTTCTGGATATCTGGCTGCAGGATTAATCGATCCTCCCCCTCCTCCAACCCTCGCACCACCACCGCCCCCCCAACCCCCCCCGACGCCTCCCCCACTCCCGCCATTGCTGGAGGTAAACTGATCAACCCTGGAGTTAAGTGGAGTTTTAAGTGATGCAATTGTTTTTTTTTGCATTCATGTATAATGCAGCTTCGAAAGGGGGGGAATCAAGTCAAACTTGGGTGACCAAGGCATTCCTGTTCGGAGAAATAGTGGATTCCATGTTTCCGCTGTCAGTGGGGCAAAAACCATCCAACATGTCACTTTGTCGAGGTGCGCAGAAATTGTCGATAAGACCATCTTCCACTTCGGTGCTTTTCCCAGTCACTGATTGTGTTTTGGGACTTGGGGGCAGGTAAGGACATGTCGTCACATGTGAATAGTGGTTTTGATCCTCACTTTCGATCTCCCTGTGGTAGAAATAACTGAAATTGGAGACAATCACAGGTACAGGCAAGGAGATGGTGAGCACACCGGCAATGGCACAGAGAGATCCCACGATCTTGCCTCCGAGAGTAATTGGGTACATGTCTCCATAGCCCACGGTGGTCATTGTGACAACTGCCCACCAAAAGGACTCGGGGATGCTGGTGAAGGTGGTGTTTTTGTCTTCTGATTCAGCAAAGTAGACAGCACTAGAGAAGAGGATTACCCCAATGAAGAGGAAGAAAATGAGGAGACCCAACTCTCTCATGCTGGCTTTCAGAGTCTGCCCCAGGATCTGCAGTCCCTTGGAGTGTCTGGACAGTTTGAAGATTCTGAAGACCCTGACTAGACGGATGACTCTGAGGATAGCAAGAGACATGGCTGGTTGTGCCACCCCGCGCTGTCTGGCCAGCTCAGTGCCCAGTGCCACAAAGTACGGGATGATGGCCACAAAGTCAATGGTGTTCATGATGTTCTTGAAGAATCCAGGTTTGCTGGGACAGACGATGAACCTCAGGAAGAGTTCAAAAGAGAACCAACAAATGCACATGGTCTCCACCACAAAGAAGGGATCGTGGAAGGGGTTGCCCATCTCCTCTAAGTGGGTGCTGTTCCCTCGGTGGGGGTATATTGGCAACGTAGGGTCCAGCTCATCCCTGAATTCGGGCAGGGTCTCCAAACAGAAGACCACGATGGAGATCAGAATCACCAGTACTGAAATGATAGCAACAACCTTGGCAGGGGGCGAGCTCTCGGGGTATTCGAAGAGTAACCAAAGCTGCCTTTGAAACTCGTTGTTCGGCATTGGCCTTTCCTCTTCCTTGATGAATCCCTCATCCTCGCGGAACCGGGACATCGCCTCGTCCCCCAGCTCGTAGAACCTCAGCTCCTCCATGAAGACCTCCAGGGAGACGCTGTTGGGTCTTTTCAACCTCCCCCCGGACTGGTAGTAGTACAGGATGGCATCGAAACTCGGGCGGTTCCTGTCGAAGAAGTACTCGTTCCTCAGCGGGTCGAAGTAGCGGATTCTCCTCTGGGGGTCGCCCAGCAGGGTGTCCGGGAACTGGCGAAGCGTCTTGAGCTGGGTCTCGAAGCGGAGCCCCGACACATTGATGACCACCCTCTCGCAGCACTCCGGGTGGCCCTGACCACACACATCATAGCTTTTCTGATAGTTGCTCAGGGACTTTTCCATGGTCTCCAAGGGTGGGTGGGGTGGGTGGGGAGGGGGGTAGAGGAGGGGAGGGGGACCTTCCTTCCTCCGTGAATCAGAAGCGAAGAAGCCTTTAGCTTTTACATGTTGCTGCTGTCGCTGCTCCAGGTCCTCTCGGTAGCACTGAGGCAGGATCTCTGCATGGTTTCGGAAGAGAGCTGGGGACTGGGGTGGGTGACAAGAGCTCCTTGTGTGTGTGTGTGTGTGTGAGTGTGTGTGTATGCATGGGGATTTTTTTTTTGCAATATTAAACAGTATATCGTTTTGCAGCCAGCCCCTCCTCGGGATCAAGATCAAGTTTTCAGCCAACTCTAGCTGATGGCACAAAAATAAACCCGCCGGGAGCCGCCTCTTTAACACTGTCGGTGCTTTATTCCATCGACTCCCCCAGCGCCCAAGAATCACAAGCTCCCTGGTAACTGCATTTAAATTACACTCGCTGTCATCTTTTTTTTATATATATATATATTTCCCTCCGTTCATTTCCTCCCTCCTAGATTTACTTACTTAATTATTTATTTTATTTTTATTTTATTTTTTCAATTTTCCAGTTTTCCCTTTTCCTCGTCTGCTTACTTTTTTAAAATCCTGCTTTTACTCTGACAGTCTACTTGGCTGTCTCTCTGCAGCTGATTGTCCCTTTTCTCTCGCTGCACTCTTGCTGGTATGTGACATTTCAAGTCTGGTTCCTTGCCTGCTTTTTATTTTCAGTTCTGAAAAATGTGTGTGTGTATATATATATATACACCTGGACACCTTCTCTCCCCTAAATCAAATGATTCATTTTCCTTACTTTTCAAAGAAAAACCTGGATAGGGCAACAGAAAGCCCAATCTCCATTGCAAAGTTTGCACCTGGCAGCTCAGCTTAGATAACAAGGCTGTCGTTTGGGAGTGTGCTCGTGATAAACACATCAGATTTTACCTGCAGTCACTGCCCATATTAGTAATAGCTGTGTAGGTCGATACTGAGATCGATTACATAGAATGGAATGCACAGGAAAATGCCATTCGGCCCATCTGGCCTATGCCAACATTTATGTTCCACACGAGCCTCCCTCCACCCCTCTTCATCTCACCCTCTCAGCATATCCTTCTATTCCTTTCTTCCTCAAGTGTTTATCTAGCTTCCCCTCAAATTCATCTACACTATTCACCTCAAACCTCATTCCTTGTAGTAACGAATTCCGCATTCTCACCACTAATGAAGTTTCTCCTGAAAATTCTACTGGATTTATTGAAGAACCTTACATTTAGGGCCCCTAGTTTTGGTCTCATTGTCGTAAATCATCTCTCCAACATCTTGCATTTATATAGCGCCCTGAACGTAAGAATGATCCAAGGCGCTTCACAGGAGCGTTGTAGAACAAAATTTGCCACTGAGCCACATAAGGGGATTTTCCACTCATGCCTGTCCCTGGGATCGTCCGGTCCCACTGAAAGTCAATGGATTTTTGGCTGGCCTGCTGAATCTCCCATGGTGCGTCCTGCCATTGATGGTGCTGGAAAATCCTGGCCAAGGTGATATCAGGGCATATGACCAAAAGCTTGGTCAAAGAGATAGGATTTAAGGAGAATGTCTTAAAAGAAAGGAAGAGAGGTGGAGAAGTTAGGAAGGGAATTCCAATGCTTGTGGCCAAGACACCTGAAAGGGTTGAAGAAATTGGGGATGCACAAGAGGCCAGAATTATTCACAATACTTAAGGCTCCACACAGAGCTGCTGAGAAATTCACACAGAGTTGGTGTTTGCCAATCATGGCGTAACATACATGGGGGAATCAAGAACAAGGCGGTAAGATTAGAGTTAGGCTATTCAGCAACAAAAACAACGGAGTGAGAAGTTAGTCAAAATCTTGGAACTCTCTCACAAAATGCTTGGGCATTGAATCTTCCAAACCTGAGATGTAAGGTAAGGGTGTTGAGGGATATGGAGCAACAGTGGGAAAATGGAGTTGAGGTGCATTCATGATCTATTTGAATGACAGAGCAGACCATCTTCCTATGTTCCACTTTCAACTCCTCTACTCCCTGTCCTTCCCAAAGAGTCAGACCCACACACCTAAGTGCAGAATGTCTAGGAGCAGTCAAGTCTTATGAACTCCTAACTATGCACTGGGATATCGCAGTACGGTTTGGTTCGAGTATTGGATTGCAAAGTTGCCGTGGAGGGTTAGATGAGATATTAAATTGGGGCCCTAGCTACCTGTCCATCTGGATGTTAAAAGCCCCATGATGATACATTACAGAAGAGCAAGAAACTGGTGCCTTGGCCAACAGGCTTCCATGAATAAATACCATCAAAAACAAATTAATTTATGTTAATTGGGAGGCTCATGTGGAACATAAAAGTTCACTTATCTAATTGCAGCTTGTAGGATCTTGCTGCATGCAAAATAACTGTTGCATTTGCCTACATATGATTCATTTGATGCGAAGTGCTTGAGGACATTTCTGCGAGATGTGTTCAGTGCCATTTTAATTCAAGTCCTTTTCTTATTTGTCACATTTACATAATTCAGAGCCTCTTGTCTGGGAAGTTTGACACTCAGCGGGTGCGTGTCCTTTTCTCAAAGCCCCTTACAGGAGGACCTGACTGCTAAAAGAGGTTGAGATGAGGAGAATTTTTTTTTTAAACACGAGTTATAATCCAGATTCACTGCTTAATAGGGTGGTGGGAACACATTCAATAGGGAATTGGATGAATACTTGAAGGAGAGAGAATTACAGAGCTATGAGGAAAGAGTAGGTGAGTGGGACTAATTAGATACAATTTCCAAAGAGCCAGCATAAGCACAATAGGCTGAAGGGCCTCCTTCTGTGCTGTAAGATTCTAATTGAAGGTTGGTGGCACCATCTGTGCTACTCCAACTCCTGTCAGACCATCGTGCATTTTTCTTGAGTCCCACCATTGGCTACTTGCAAGACACAAAAATTTATAGTTTGCACTAGTGCCAGTTCATTGTTATCACCCATATGTAAATATACTCTCAGGCACTGTTAATGCAGTATTATTCCTGATTATTTCTGGTGAGAAAATTCTGACTTATGTATTGGATAGTTGGCGTGAAAAATACATGATAAGTCAATACCAAGTAGCTGCACTTGCAAGCAACAGCACATATGGATTATATTGAATCGATGTTTACAGACATCTTCTCCTTAACTTGACTATACTTCCTAGGCAATAGAATTGGGTCTGATTCTTACACTAGATGATCAGACATGTGTGATGTCCTCTGGTTCCCATGAGTTATAAATAGTCACACATTAATTACCAATCAGCGTCCATCTGCCCACCTATCAGCACGCTCTTCTCATGTAGTACAAATTGTTGTTCCCCCATTACAGTTTGGTAATTTCTTGCAAGCTACCCTGATGAATGCAAGATGAAAAGCTTCGCTAGCATGTCACTTTTTTCAGCAGTACTCAAGCTCTGTACTACCAAGTGACTATTCCACACTTTAGACTTAAAATGCAAGCTCGAGTGTATTTCTTTTAGCTCTCCATGTGGCTGGTAGATTGATAGACTGATACATTATTACTCAGCACATGACTGCAATGCAACAGTGAATGTGGCATCCTGGGATATATATTCATGTAACAATAAGTTCCTAGCTCTTTATAAATAATCTCACAATATAACACATTTGTTTGCGGCTTTCGTTGCCACTTGGCCAAATCTATTATCATGCAGAACTTAAAAAAACAATTATTGGCCACCACATGTTTATGATGATCTCCAAAGGTTGATCTGACAGCCATTTTGATTAAGAGCTTCCAGCTCTGTTGTTAAAATGAAGCTCAAAGTTAAGAGTCTGGACTTCAAACATCTGTCTAAATAAATCTATCCCAGTCTCTTAACCAGCTGGCAATCATTTCGCCTACATATTGTTTCTGCTATTCCAAAGTACATATTTAATTTATAAAATATTATTACTATGTTAAAGATTATGTTGTAAATTACCCAAAGTGGCCTTAATGTCAATGCAAACAGAAAGATAATTTAGTTTCCATTTTGAATCTGAACCAAGAGGGTGTATATGCTTCTGTGCAGGCAGGCGCATTCCCCATTTGCAATACATTCAAACTATGTTGTGCCATGACATGCCATATCATACCTTGCTTCCACAGAGAACTGAAATTCATTTATGAGATTTAAATGCTGGAAACTGAACAGAAGGGCCCTGAATTTCTTGGGGTGTTTTTTTTGGGTTGGACCCGGGTTGGGTGCAACTTTCCATCTGCCCCATGGGCGTGCCCTGATGCTGCCTCAAATTAGAGGGACCTGAATGCATTAGGCAGGTGCCCTCGCCATTATCAGTACAAGAGGGTTGCCCACCTCAGGAGGTTCAGAGTGAGCACCATTCTGGTGTTTAAGGAACAGCTTCAGAAAATATAAGATAAAGGTACTGATGCCTTTGTCATATGCTGGCTTCAATTTGAAGTGGAGAAACTTTGGCCTTTTACATTTTAGTGCCCTCTGACTTTCTTTAGCGGTGCTGGACACAAGGGATGCTTGCACAGAGAAGAAATTTGGCCCAAGCTGCTGAAATAGATGTTTGTCAATGATGTATAGGTTTTGTTACGTCTCTACCCCAACGTTACCCTTCTTTTTCCCTCTTTATAGAGCTGCTCTGCATTTTAAGCATTCCCTGTTTTTCACTAACTTATTCCCTGTTGGATGAACTGTGTGGAAAGGAACCATAAGAAATCTGTACTTGTTTTGGTCTTTAACTTGCATTAGGGTTAAGCTTAAGGGTCAATAAATAAGGTTTCACCTCAGCTCAGATCAATTGTCATATCGCTGCATTAAAAAAAAATCTAAGCCTTGAATTTGTGGAATGAGTTACTAGCTTAATGTGCTCATTTAAAATGCTTCTCTGCTTTTTAACAAACTGGCTTAAAATACATAATTTAACACTTTAACTCAGAAAAAGAGAGGAATTAAAGATGAACATGTTAAATATCTGTCAATTAATGTTCTGTGGTGTCATTCCAAGGCTTTAGACTTTGCAAGAAGAGAGCACTTATACAGAAGGCCCAAGAAAGTCAATAGTTTGGGCGTGTCTCAAGATTGGAAATGGCTAGAGTGCACCTGCACATAGATGTAGATGGAGCAAGAGGCCAAGGAAGAGCTGGATCGACAACGTCAAGTGTGATCGGTCACGGAAAGGGAAACCAATGATCAAAGCTGCCTGGTTAGTTCAGAACTGGCAACAGAGGGGGAATGAATTCACTCGGCCCATTGTCACTGCGGGGCTGATGGGTGAGAATTTAGTTGAACTGTGCAAGTAGAAAAAGAATTGATAAGGGTTCTGCTGCCGTCTTCGTCCTTGTACTAATGGTTGGTTCTCCTTATATAGCATATTACTGTCTTGTCCTTGACTCCGACTGAGTTTCCTTGCTCAGTCGTGGAACTTTGTATTACAGAGGAGATCATTCAGCCCACCACACCAGAGTCGGATTGTGAAAATACCAACAACATTTTCTTGCTGCTTCCTCATGCTGCTTTATAAAGGTGAACCCCTTTGTGGTAAATCCCTCTCATAATTATCCTCATATCAGGTTTGTTAAAAAATGAAGATCATGGTATCAGAGATGAGAGCTCAGTTATGTAGGGAGACTGAAGGAGCTGGGGTTGTTCTCCTTAGAGCAGAGAAGGTTAAGGGGAGATTAAAGGGAGGTGAAGCTGGATAGAAGGCCAGTGATAGGTGGAGGCAAAAGAGAGATTGCAAAAGATGTAATAAACTTTTTCTCCTTTGCATCCACCTATTACTGGCCTTCTATCCAACTTCACCTGTCCCACCCCCCCTTAAACAGTATATATTTCACCATATTTTTACTTCTCTTCAGTTCTGAAGAAGAGTCATACGGACTCGAAACCCAATTCTGTCTTTCTCTCCACAGATGCTGTCAGACCTGATGAGTTTTTCTAGCACTTTTTGTTTTTCTTTCAAATTTCCAGCATCCACAGTATTTTGCCTTTATCTGAGTATTTTCATTGAATGGTTAGCAATCATACTTGCTCCTCCTTCGTCTTTGCCAAAGGTGCCTGATCTTTTGCGTCTTGCTGCAGAGTGCGTAACCTGATAGCACCATTGAGGTTTAAAGCTTAGAAGGTGGCCATTTGGTCCATTATGTCTGTGGCACCTCCTTGTTAGAGCAATTCAGAATGAACCCCACTGTCCCACTCTCTCCCCAAAGCCTGGTATCTTCCTGTGCCTCAAATCTTTATCCAATATTCTCTTGAAAGGTGTAGTGGTGTCTACCTCAACTATGCCCTGTGGTAAACTATTCTATGCTCTAGCAACACTATCCTAACCTCTCTCCGCACTTTCAGTGCCAGTTATAAATTGATGACCCCCACCCCCAGCCAATGGCTCCTCTTGCCCTAATCACCCCGATGAAAACCCATCATGATTTTAAAAGTCTCAATTAAATTTCTTCTTGATCCTCCCACTCAGATAAAGATAGTCCCGGTATCTCAAATCTTTCCTCATAGCAATGGTCTCCTACACCTAGCATCTTCTTGTAAATCGATGCGAAATACTGCCTTTCTATGAAAACTGCGAGCTGTGGCCTGAGCAACGTTTTATAAACATTAATTTTTTTATCCGTTGAGATCTATCTCCCCATTTGCAAAAAAGTGCTGCTAATTATTTTTATGGCCTCACCTTCCAGACGCATAACCACTACCATCTAGAAGTACAAGGGCAGTAGATAAAAGCAAAATACTGCAGATGCTGGAAATATGAAACAAAAACAGCAAATGCTGGAAAAACTCAGCAGGTCTAGCAGCATCTGTGGAGAGAGAAACAGAGTTAACATTTTGAGTCCATATGACCCTTCTTCAGAGCAGCACATAGATGGGAACACCACCACCTGGAAGTTCCCCTCCAAGTCACTCGTCATCCTGACTTGGAAATATATCACTGTTCCTTCACTGTCACTGGGTCAAAACCCTGGAACTCCCTTCCTAACAGCACTGTGAGTGTACCTGCACCACATGGACTGCAGCAGTTCAAGAAGGGAGCTCACCACCACCTTCTCAAGGGGAATTAGGGATGGACAATAAATGCTGGCCCTGCCAGCGAAGCCCACGTCACGTGAGTGAATTAAAAAAAATCTCTCTGCACTGATAATTTCAGGCATTTTACACTCTTTACTAGAATGGTACCAGTGATGAGGGACTTCAGTTTTGCAAAGAGACAAGAGAAGTTGGGGTTTCTCTCCTTCAAGAGAAGGTTTAAGGGAGATTTAATAGAGGTGTTAAAAAATCATGAAGGGTTTAGGTAGTCTAAATTAGGAGAAACTGTTTCCAGTGGTAGAAAGGTTAATAACCAGAGGACACATATTTAAGGTTATTGACAATTGAGCTAGAAGGGAGATGATTTTTTTTTTCTGAGCGTATTATATGATCTGGAATGCAGTACCTGAAAGAGCACAGGAAGGAGATTCAATAGTCACTTTAAAAAGAGAATTGGATTAATACTTGAGGGGGAGAAATTGCAGGGAGATGGGGAAAAAATAGAGGAGATGTGTGACTAATTGGATAGCATTTTCCAAGAGACAGCACAAGCACGATGGGCCAAATAGCTGCCTTTTATACTGTAAGATGCTGTGATCCTTTTTGCGCATCATAATTCATCTGCCATTACTTAGCACAGTCACTTAATTTGTCCCAATCTTATTGAGTGGTATCGTTGTTGGTTACTTGCCACATGGCTTAATGTCATCAGCAAATTTTATAATATTGTTATGTCTTCCTCCACATCGTTTATCAAGCCTGAACATTGGGTCGAGACCAATCTCCACTGGAATTCCATTAGACACTACCTTGGTACTCAACCCTTTCCATGCATCATCACTTGTATTTTCTGTTGCCAAGCCAATTTTTGATTAGTTTGCCATTAACATTATGGACTTTTATCATCTTTGAAAGCCCTTAGCAACTAATTTAATTACTCTCACAGTGAAGCTTGTGATGCCTGACCTATTGGTTCTAAAACTATGCTGACTATCATGTATATCATTGTGCTTTTTGGATCAACGTTGATTGTGTCTGGTAAAGTGGTCTGTGAGACTTTATCTGACCGATGTTTCTCTTTGAAGTCCATTTGTAAAGTACCATCTCATATCCTGCGGCTTTTTTATATTAAAATTACCTCAGTTAGCCTTCCAATTTTCAGTGCACCCCTTGCATTTATGAAGCTTCTAAAATATTAATCAGACTTCTGAAGACAACATTGAATTGGACTTTTGCTCTAGTCCTTTCTTTTATTTGTACTAAGCAAATTGTATTTTAATGCAATCATTCGGGCCTTTGCTCCCTCTTCTAGCCTTTCTCTTGAGCTTTTTCTCTCTTTCTCACCTTCTCACCATCCTCTGTGATAACCACATGAAAAACTTTGCCTGCAGTTTTTCTCACTTATTTAAAGAGAGTTGAATCCACCTGTTCACTTTGAACTGGCACTTGGTATTAATCACCAATTAGTACACTTGACCTTATCTTTACTAATTTCAGCTCCAGTTGTTATTGGTGTCTGCTCGTCCATGTTATTCCAGTTCCTCTTTCAATAGCTTTTGCATCATCTTTCACAATTAATGTTCTTCCTCCAACTGGCTTAATAGATCTATCTTTGGAGAACGTTTCTCAGTTTCGCCATGATAGAGCGGAAATAACTCTTGGTGATGTTATGATGAAAATGTTAGTGCGCTTGTATCAAATTCATCTCCACTATTTTAATAGAGCCATTCATCAATTTAAAACAAATGAGTTCACAACTTTGTTAAAAATAGTTTTGGAGTGGGGTGGTGTTGTGCGGAGAGGAATTTAATGCAAGAGTGTTAACATCTCTGACAGTTATTTCTACTGTTCTGATTAATGTCAACCATGGCTCAGTTGGTAGCACTTTTGCCTCGGAGTCAGAAGTTTATTGGTTTAGAACCCCTTCCAGGACTTGAGCACAAAAATCAGTGCAGTGCAGTACTGAGAGAGTGCTGCACTGTCAGAGGTCCTGTCTTTTGGATGAGAAGTTAAACTGAGGCCCTATCTTCCCTATGGTAGATGTAAAAGATATCTTTGGCTCTATTCTCAAAAAGAGAAGGGAAATTATCCCTAATGTCCCAGCCAATATTTATCTCTCAACTTCCCAAAAACAGGTTATCTAGTCATTAACCCATTGCTGTTTGTGTGAATTTGCTGTGTGTAAATTGGCAGCTGCATTGCTACATTACAACAGTGACAGCAATTCAAAAACTACTTCATTGGCTGTAAAGCGCTTTGTAAGGTTCCGTGGTCATGAAAGGCACCATATAAATGCACGTCTTTTATTTTGTCCACATATTTTAGTGTTATTGGTTCAACCCCTCCTTCTGCAACTCATTAGCTCTTATATCTTTTACTTTTTGCTCCTGAAACGTGTCTTACTGTCAGTTATTTGTTTTGCCTCCTTGTCAGAATGTTTCTTTATTTACCTCTGATTTGGTGGTCTGCGAAGTAAAGGTGTTCACTGTATTGTCAGCTTCTGAAGTTGTAGAGGATGAAGCAAAGTCTCAGGGGACTTCTGGTACTCACAGATTTTCTAGTCTTTCCAACTCAGTTTATAATTCAGCTCCAACAGCCTGCCTGTGTTTGGAATGGACAAGCACTCCCACATCTCTAACCAAGTTCTCCCTTGCCTGATCTGCTGTTTGTGCCGACATTTGGAATGGACAAGCACTCCTACTTCACCCTAACTACACTATTCCTTATCTGGACAAGCCTAAATGTGAACATTTGCATTCTCAACATCATGGGGACGGAGCTGTTGCAGTTGTACTGTGCACGGCACCAACATAGGGTTTGGGGGAGTCATGTGCAATGGGATAAATGTGTGGGTTAGTTGCGATGGGGTAAACGATGACAAATTGAAACCTCTATTAGTTGCCACCTCAAGTAACCATGAAAGTGAATTGTGGAAAGCCAGATGTTCACTGTACATGCTAATGAAGCAGAACTATGCATTTAAAATAATCGCTCCAGGGAATGTCAGCTTTGTTCAGTTGGTTCCTGTCCTGATAGTGGAGTTATTGTTCTTAGAACTTTATGGAGTCAAGCTCCACTGTGACTCAGTGGTAGCACTCTCACTTTGGAGTCAGAAGGTCATGAAGCGCCACTCCAGAGACTTGAGTCCATAACCTAACGCAGTGCTGACAGAGCGCTACACTACCAGAGATGCTGTCTTTGAGATGAGACATTGAACCAATCTGCCCCCTCGGTTGGATGTAAAATAACCCATGCCACTTTTTGAAGAAGGAAAGGGAAGGTCTCCCAGTGTCCTGGCCAATATTTATCTCTCAATGAAAGTCACGAAAAACAGATTATCTGATCAATATCAGATTGCTGTTTGTGAGTGATTGGTGTGCGCAAATTGGTTGTAATGCTTCCTACATTACAACAACAATTACACTTCAAAAATTACTTAATTGGTTGTGAAGTGCTTTGGGATGCCCTGAGGTTGTGTATAAATGTAAGTCCTTTTTTACTTTCTGTGTGAATGCAAGCTCTTTAGGCCAAATTGGTTAACAATGATTCACTTATGATAATTCACACTTAATGATAGACAACGTTTGTAAGTGGCAGAAGGTGGCACCGAAACTTGCAAACATCTCAGGTCAATATTCAGAACACAGCACAAGCCTCTGGTTGCCAGATCCAAGTGGAGCTACTACAATCAGATGTTGTCTACCTGCTTCCACTGTATCTTCTTCACTGCAGCAGAAACCTTGGCTTCATTCTTCACACGGTGAAAGGAAAGTCTTTCCAGAGGTTGGGAGCTGTGGCCAACCCGTGCTGCTGCACCATTGTGTCTGCAAGCAGACCTTCCCATCTCAGATAACGTTTGCTCAACTCTTTCCATTGCTATTTCACGTCAGAGAAATTGGCCCACTTTAATTTCCATGCGTACAGTGTGCTTGAGTCACTTATTCTGTCTTAACATGATGGAAAGATTCAATGCTCTTAACACCAGCTATGGGTGAGCACAGCTATAGAAATGTTTCATTAAAATATGTGGGGGCAAAATGAGGGTTCTGCATTCGGAGAAAGGGAGGCAATGTATTAATCCTAACTCTTTTTTAGAAATCTAAGTGACTCAGAACTCAAAGGGTTACAGAAGTGCTCCCAACTGAAGCCATCCCCGGTTTATATTTATGGGAACCTTACATCAAACGTCTTGAGGTGATGTATAGTTTATCTATACTGATTCATGCTGTTACTAAATTAGGCCATGTGAAAGGTTTAAGAGATGTAACTGTATAGGGGTGTATATCACCGGCCAGCAATCTCTTACAGCAGAGGGGGATCGCATGTCCACTTCTACTGCAACTTGAATCTGCTCGTACACCATTGAAACAGATTCAGCTTTGAAATGTTTCGTTTGCCGAGCTTCTCGATGGGCTCCCAAAGCTCATGGGCCTGCCCATGATTGGAAATCTCTGCAACTCACTTTCCCCTGGTGAGTGAAATTTAGGGAGAAAGTCTTCAAGTGTAAGTAATTTTGCTGGCCCAGAATGAGCAACAACTTGCATTTATATAACGCTTTTAATTTACTGCTGAAAAGAGAGACATGTTGCTGAAGCTTTTTGTCTTGCACTCATCAGGACAAATATAAGAATGCAAAATTTCAAATGATCACAATTTGTACCACAGGAGAAAAGGGTGCTGGTTGGTTAGCAAGTCGATTCTGATTGGACGAAGCATTGCCAAGGAGAAAGCAACAGGGCACTATAGGCTCTCCAAGCTCCTGGGTAATTCAAAGGAAGCTTGAACATATTCCTTTTGTTTGCAGAGTATGCATTCCTGTGTATGAATGTATATCACTTCTAGCAAGCGTAAATGAGCCACATTATGAGCTCGGCTAATTATCTTAAATTGTTTATTCGTATCAGCAAGTGCTGCAAAATCACAGAAACACATCTAGATGTTTTGTTTTTGGTTTTGCAACTCCAGGCTGGTTGAGTACAGTCTGTATTCTGCCTATTACCAACAACCAATAGGAACATGTTGCTTGATTCAATCAGCCAACCATTGTGACTTACAGCCTACGTTGGTATCACATAGGTGCAGAAGTTCATACACAACGTTGCTCAACTGTGTGGTAGGGCGATGCCTTTTTGGACTGACGGCAGCATCCTATTAGTGGAAAATACCACTCACGTAGCCACTGCATTGTAGCAGCTTGAAACAGCTTTCTTAATGTGTTCAAATTTTTGCGATACTTTACCTTGCCAGGGTAATTTGAGGTGTCAGGTTTTTCAGGTCCAAAAGTGGCGGCCTTTGGCCCACTCATAAGTTTGCGTGATACACAGCAAACAATGATCTGATCAAGATAGCCATTGTCCCACAGTTTAGCTTTGATGGGCTCTATTTCCCCATCAAGCTTGCAAGGGGAGCAAATGGCTAGGACCCTATTTACAAGATTGCTGATAAGGCCAATCTTATAGTGTGTGACGCTATACAAATCCCAATGTGTATATTGACAGGTGAAGGTAGGCTTGCGGTAGACAGTAGTGAAGAACCTGTAAACAGATTTCTCAACTAGCCCATCGAGGAAAGAGAGCGCATCAGACTGCTCCATCTCAAAAGTAAATTTCAACATGGGATGGAGCGTATTGTGTAAGGAAATCCTTACACACGACTGCAGATTTAAAGATTGTGAGCATATCATCATCTACATAATCGGAAATATGCACGAGGTTGGAATCGGAAATATGCAGGGGGTTGGACACAAAGTCACATAAGGAGATGTTAGGGCAGGTGACCCAAAAGCTTGGTCTGAGAGGTAGGTTTTAAGGAGAAGTCATAAAGGAGAAGAGAGAAGTACAGAAGCAGAAAAGGTTTTGGGACAAAAACAAAAATAGCTGGAAAAACTCAGCAAGTCTGACAGCATCTGCGGAGAGGAACACAGTTAATGTTTCGAGTCCGTACGGGTTTTGGGAGGGAGTTGTCAGGTTTAGGAGCAAGACAGCTGGAGGTGTGGCTGCCCATGATGGGCACAAGAGGCCAGACTAGGAGGTACATAGAGTTCCCATAGGGTTGTCTGGCCGGAGGAGGTTTACAGAGATGCTGTGGGCAGTGGACGGATTTGAACACAAATTTAACAATGCAATGTAATAAACAACAAAACCATCAACATTAATTTATAACATTATCAACGGGTGCCCATTGCATAATGAAAGCAGCTGTTAGGGTCAGTAACCTGGGAGGATTCAATAAGCCATTTCCAAGTTTTGGAGTATTGGTACACCCTTTTGTCTTTTTGGCCCCTGCCTTCTCTCCTGAAGATGTTGATTCCTATTGTGCTAAAGGTCCATGAAAACCAGCAGTCTCCTGCTACCTCACCCAGGTGTGCAATTCTAGATACTGTCAGCTGTTGCTCAGTTGGTAGCATTGTCACAGCTGAGTTGGAAGGTTGCAGTTTCAAGTCTTACTCCAGTACATTTATTTTTTTATTCTTTCATGGGATCTGAGCACCACTGGCAAAGCCAGCATTTGTTGCACATCCCTAATTGCCCTTGAACTGAGTGACCTGCTAGGCCATTTCAGAGGGCAATTAAGAGTCAACCACATTGCTGTGGGTCTGGAGTCACATGTAGGCCAGACCAGGGAAGGACAGTAGATTTCCTTCCCTAAGGGATATTAATGAACCAGCTGGGTTTATATTACAAAATATGGTAGTTTCATGGTCACCATTGCTGAAACTAGCTTTTAATTACTAATTAGATTTAAATTCCACCAGCCACTGTGGTGGGATTTGAACCCATGTTCCTAAGTCATTGGCCTGGGACCTCTAGATTATCAACCCAGTAACATTACCATTATGCCACTCTCAACCAACAATACAAAAATCAAGGCTGACGCTCCAGTACAGTACTAACGGAGTGCTGCACTGGTGGAGGTGTTGGCCTTTGCATGAGATGTGAAACTGAAGCCCTGCCTGTCCTCTTAGGTGAAAGTAAAAGATCCCATTAAGGCAGCATTTACTTCTGACAGTCAGTTGGTAAAGGAGGAGATCAGAAATCAGCCTTTACTCAGTTTTAGATTCATTCACAAGGTGGAACGTTACAAATGCATAGCTCCAAATTCCACAACCCCATCAGTGTCAATGAGTGTCTCTTTGTGCACAATAATTATCCAATGAGTGCCCCACCCATATACACTTAGCCTTCATTTAATCAATTAACAATATTTTGAAGAAAAGTGGGCAAGTTATATCTGGTATCCTGTTCAATGTTTAACCCTCAATCAACATCACAGAAACAGATTATCTGGTCATTATCACATTGCTGATTGTGGGATCTTACTGTGCACAAATTGGCTGCTGTGTTTCCTAGAATGAATATAATTTAAACAAAAGCTACTTAATTGACTGTAAAACACTTTGAGATGTCCGATGGTCATGAAAGGTGCTACGTAAATATAAGTCTTTCTTCTTGGTCAATGTTGACAGACTGTTCAACTGTAGAAGGTATCACAGTCCAGTCAGAGCTTGTCCTCACCCGACACCCACACATGGACTTGATATCAGAGATTATTGATGATGATCAGGAGTTGGGGTTCTTGGCTGATTCTTAGCCAAGGGTTCCTAGATCCAATTTAGGCACCTAATCATAACTCTGGACGTGACCAGCTAACTCAGTGGCTGTCTGGCTTTGTGCTGCACCAGGCAATGCCTTTACCCACTAAGCATTAAGGGAGCTGTGTTTCCAAACATTGAATGCAGGCCAGCTGTGAAATGAACTCAAAGCTGTTGCTAATGTGACAAACACATCACCAAACTAACAAGAGGATGATAACAAAGGAGTTCTGTCCTTTCCTGTTGGCAGTCAGAGAAGGAGGTTGGGGAAAGTCTGACTGTTAACCATTGAAGTGAAGATGGGAACCAGAGTAGGCCATTCAGACCCTAGAGCCTGCCCCACCATTCAGTTAGATCTCAGATGATCTGTATCTACCTGCTTTGGTTCAATATCCCTTAATCAACCTCCTCCTCCAGATTCCGTGCCCTAAGAGGGTGTTGGTGACCATGGACTTCCATTGGATTGGCCCATGATTGTGCTTGGCAAAGTACTGCAGTGGTTTGCCATTGCCTTCTGCTGTATGGCTGACCAGGAAGCTCTCCCGCTCTTACTGCCTGCCATCAGGCATACTGGAAGAATTTACAGGCTGATAATCAGCCTGTTTGGCACCTTCCATTGCCACCAAGTCCTGGAGTCAGACAAACTCAGAGCTTCTGGCCCAGAAGTAAGAAACGCTACCCACTGCGCCACAAGACCACCTATATCCCTTAATACCCTTACCTAAAAAAGATTTACCTATCTTTGTTTTGAAATTGTCAATTGACCTCCCAACTTCAAAAGCCTTTTAGGGGAGAGAGTTCTAGATTTCCACTTCCCTTTGTGTGAAGAAGTGCTTCCTGACCTCACTCTGTTATGACCTGGGTCTAATTCCAAGGTTATGCTCCTTGTTCTGGATTCCCCAACCAGAGAAAATAGTTTCTCGTCACCTATCCTATCAAACCCTTTAATTATCTTAAACACCTCAATTAGATGACCCCTTGATCTTCCATTTACAGGGAAACACAAGCATAGTCTATGCACCCTACCCTATAATTTAAACCTTTCAGCCCCGGTATCATTCCAAAGCCAGAAAAGACATTGTCTTATCTGACCAATACACTTGGACTGATCATATCAATCTCCTATTCTTGTGAGAGTTACGTGTGTAAATGCGTATTACCTTTCCTGGCTGGCCACCATGTTCTAGCCTCTGTAAGCTTAGGGTCACCCAAAACTCTGCTGCCCATATCCTAACTCACACCAACTTCCATTCACCTATCACTCCTGCGCTCGCTGATTTACATTGGTACCCAGATCTGCAATGTCTCAGTTTTAAAATTGGCATCCTGCTTTTTTGAAATCCCTCCATATCTTTTCCCCCTCCCTATCTCTGCAATCTCCTCCAAGTCTACAACCCTCCAAGAACTCTGTGCTCCTTCAATTCTGACCTCTGGTACATCCCCAATTTTCATTGCTCCACCATTGGTGGCCATGCCATCAGCTGTCTAAGGTCCTAAGCTCAGGAATTCCCTCCCTAAACCTTTCATCTTCACCCCCCCAGGACCACCCCTTGCTCTCCCCCCGCCCTCAGCGACATCCATCCTGCAATCACTAACTGTGGCCTGGTTCCCTTGGTGATCCTGGGCCTCCAGTGGGTGCATTACCAGCAGTTGCCACCACTCCTGTTGGCATTGCGCAGCTGCTGGCCTTGGATTGGTCAGCAGTTGTCCATTCCCATTATCACTGATCCTGGGGTAGGCCCACCTGTTTGGCATTTAATCGATGGGCCTTTCCGAGAGGAAGTGACGCAGGTGTCTCACCAGCTCTCCAACCAACGGACAAGACCCCATCGCCTCCAGTAAATACCACCCATTAGCGGGCAGGATTTTATGTCCAGGGGCAAGAAACAGAGGTCAGGACTTTCTCTGGGTTGCCGAACCCCCCTTGGAGGGAAGCAGTCACTCATTGCGAGTTTCACAGGGCACCCCCTTAATTGGCCTGGAGACAGCCTCTTGCTATCCATTGTTGGATACATTTAAGGCTGGGATAGACAGATATTTGGTTTCTCAGGGAATCAAGGGATGTGGGGAGTGGGCGAGAAAGTGGAGTAGGAACCCAACATCAGCCGTGATTGTAATGAATCCCAGAGAAGGTTCGACAGTCATATGGTCTATTCCTGCTCTTATTTCTTTTGGTTCTTGTGACTTAGAGAAAAGAAGGAGTGAACACCAAGACACATTTGGAGGTAACATAGTGTAATTATTGAAAGGGTGCATGGAAACCAAAAAGTTTTGTGATTATTGCAATAAGAGCACATTTACTACAAATTATTTTATTTCAAGAGCTAGAACAAGCATGATGGGCCAAATGGTTAGGATCTGGAATGCATTGCCTCGAAGTGTGGTGGAGGCAGATTCAAACATGACTTTCAAAAAGGAATTGGACATTTATCTGAAGATAAAAAAAATTTGCAGAGCTACAGAGAAAAGACGAGGGAGTGAGAATAGCTGAGTTGCTCTTGCAGAGAGCTGGCGCAGATATGATGGGCCAAATGGCCTCTTCCTGTGCTATGTCATTCTATGATTCCAGGAAAGGAGAGGGGAACATTATAAAAGGGCTTTGTCACTACAGTGGAGAGTGAATGTCATTCAGTCTTGATGTGGCCTCATGGAATTTACCAGGAATTTGTAAAAACATGACTCATTTAATTGCTTTTAACCACATTGTAGTCATCTTGCAGACTCTCCTTTAATTGTCAGTCTCGACTCTTGTATCCTTTCATTGTTTTGATTTTTATTTATGGGCGAAAATGTTTAGTATACAATCAAATAATGCGCAGGTACTTCATATGTAAAGGTAAAGTGGGTGAGTGCTTTGTGTACAGTGTGCTCATCCTTTGCATGCATCGATATGTTATGAAGATATTTTGTGCTCAAATCCTTAGCGTGTTTGTGTGTACAAATTGTGCAGGTGCATAGTGTGACTCTTTGTAATGTGTAAATGCAGAGTGCACAGGCTGTGCAAATTGCCACTTGTTCCCTCCTCAATAATGGCAGAGCTGGAGTTGGCAGAGCACCTTGCCCACAGACTGAAAGCTCAATTGAGCAATCATTTAATTGAGGACTGTAGTTAGTGGATGCGGAGGAGAGCTCACTCCGATTGATTTTTAACAGGCTTTCTGACTGGGTTTCCACTTGTACTTTTATTCACCACTATGTTTTCTGTTCCTCTGTTTTCATTCCTCACTGTGGTCCTGACAGAGAGCTTCTGAAACTGGGAGATTAATCTTGAACAGGAAGTTCAGTGCAACTGACAAAAATCACTTAATCACTGAGGGATCAATATAAGCATACTAAGAAATTGTTTTTAATGGAAACAGGTTTAACCCCTGAGATCCCATCACACAACTCAACGAAGAGAAGGGGAGTTCTCCCCAGTATCCTGGCCAATACCTATCCCTTAGTCAACAGGCAAAACTAATGATCAGATCATTTATTTTGGTTTGCTGATTGTGGGAGCTTGCTGTGAGCAAATTGGTTCCCATGTTTCCCACATTACAAAAGTGATTACACTTCAAAACTACATTATTGACTCTTATCCACTTTGGGATGCCCTGACGCCATGAAAGGTGCTACATAAATGCAAGTTCTATGTCTGTAACCATTAGATTGCCAACAACAAAGTTAAAGGAGCGACACTCAGCTGGATTTTCCTTTAAAAAGGCTTCTCTTCATGCAGGGTAGACGTGGTCTGGCAATTAATTAAAATGGGGCAGATAGACCTTCTACTAAAACTCCGTGCCTAAAAGGTCAGGCGGGGTGGGTGGAGTGTGTGCTGACAACCTGGCCAGGTATTCTCTGAGATTTCTATTGTTTGGAGACTGTGCTTTTTAAAGATACCATTTCTAATTGTTCTTTTTCTGGCTTGGATTTTTTTAAAAACCGGAACTCTCTAGAGACAATGCTGAAACTGCTCAGACTGCTACAATGCACACAGTTTCACATTCCACAGAGTGAGATGACAAACAGATGCTCAACCCCCTGGGGTTTTATGAAATGACCGCATCGAGACCAGCCAAGGAACAGCTAAGCATATACTCCTCTGTCTTATTTTTCATGAACTGTAAAAATCTTATAGGCCTGTCTCTTACGTTGCTATCTGTACTGGTGTGTGTGTGTGGGCCCAGACCAATAAATGTGTTGTATGAATGAGAGACCCCCATCCCTTGTTGGTTTCACACCACCCTGAGACTTTTCAAATGTTTCTGAATTGAGACATCAAAATGTCTCAATTACCTGGCTCTGAAACAACAATTGCAGCAAACATGAACTCAGAATTTCTCTGGAATATGCAGCCAGCAAGGTACTTTAAGGGACTGTTTACCAAGCAAGAGATAGAGAATAAAAAACAATGCTGCACTGAACATAGGCTGTTTGAAGCTGTGTGCCCCCCCTGCCTGTCTCTCTTTAGGAAGCGTTGTGCCCGGTTTTGCAAAGTAACCATCCAGAGAAGGGAAATTTACTGCCAGACCTTTTTGGGAATAAAATATGGAAACCTGCTCCATACAACTACACCCAGGAAGGCAACTAAACAAAATGGCAGAAACTTGGAATCACTGCATCGAGACCAGCTAAGGAACGGCTAACCGTATACTCCTCTGCTTTATTTTTCATGAACTGTAAAAATCCTATAAGCCTATCCTCTTACTCTGCCATCTGTACTGGTGCGTGTTGTTAGTTCCACTAACTGCATGTTGAGGAAGAATGAGTCTGAAGCTATCCTGTACCTTAAAGCAGGTTTATTTCCAAGACAGCAAAGCACAGCAACAAACTCATCTTGTAGCCTTCCAAGTAGAACTTCATCAAATGCTTCTTAGAAAGTTATGTAGAAAGAAAGAAATTGCATTCATATAGCACCTTTCATGATGACCACAGAACATCCCAAAGTACTTTACAGCCAAGTTAATATTTTTGAAGAGTCATCACTATTGTACTTGCCTCAATTTAATCTCTCATCCAAAAGGCAGCACCTCTGGTAGTGCAGCACTCCCTCAGTACTGCACTGGAGTGGGAACTTGATTTTTGTGCTCAAGTCTCCGGAAGGGGACTTAAACCCAGAACCTTCTGACTCAAAGGCAGGAACGAAGCCATGGCTGACATTACATTTGTATAATGCCTTTCAAGCCAAATTTGTATAATGCCTTTCACGAGCTCAGGACATCCCAGAGCCTTTAAAGACAATGATGTGCTTTAGAAGTGTTATCACTGTCATAATGTAGGAAACGCAATAGCAAATACACAGCAAGCTCCCACTAACAGCAGTGAGATAATGACCAGCTTTTGGATACACTAAGTCATCGGGTTTGCTTAGCACAGTCTGCTTGGGTGTCAAGAGGCCGAGAGGCAAGAGGCTGCTGGCTTGGCTAGATCGACACCTTCTCAAGCCATGTTAATTGCTGTTTACTAGGTTGTTCCAAAGATAATCCTCAAGATCACTGATAGTTGATTCTATCCTTTCATATAGAGTTGAAATAAGACAGCAGGATTGTGATGGATTTGCCAGCTGTATTTCTGGGATTAACCTACCAGGTCACGGTTGTTTGGTGAAATAATACAGTTTGTCCTTCAGGAATAAGCCACAGAGCAGCGAGAAATTGATGTAATATGTGGGAGTAAGGTGATGCTTCCTGGCATTAGTGTGAACAACTTATCCTCTGTTTATGTATCTGTGATTATTTTCGTGTCATTAAAAATTAAAAATCCATTTCTGATCTATTGTAGTTTCACAAGTCATTGCTGGAAATAGCTCCCACTCCTATTGATGAAGTTGGTTCCCCCCACAGTGTTTTAATCAAGTTTCAACTGAGATATGTAATAATAAGGCTTCCCTAAGCAATGCTGGGTATCCCCTGGTCCAGCAAGGCACTGGAAGTAGGCTAGCTGTATTTTTGGAATCGCTCAGGTTTGATATTATTTTGATACCCGTATTGGACTTTCCATATGTCCTTGCCATGAATGTCAACACAGTGTTCCCACTTCTTAGTCGAAAGTCATGGGTTTACCCCAAAGATAACATGGACTTGCTCAAGTGCACCGTGCCTTAGTTAGGGAAAGATTTGCCAGCACCCCCAGGAGCTGCTTAAAGGCGTGCAGGCTACTGTCAGCTGATCTATTTTGGGGTGAGAGAACACAATGACAGCTTGCACCCACCGCCTGACAAAGGAGAAGTGATTGTGGTGATTCAGGAGTAGTCCAACATTCTGGTTGAGACCTACAACCTGCTGAGATCTTGACGTTCATCCAACTCTGCCCTCTTGGGAATCTCCCAATTCCTTCCTCCCACCATTGAAGGCCATGCCCTGAACCCTAAGCTATGAAATTACCTCCCTAAACCTCTCCTCCCCTCCACCCCACTTCTTTTAAGATTCGACTTAAAGCCTATCTCTTTGCCCAAGTGCTTGGCCATCTGTCCTAATGCCTCCTTCATTGTCTTAGTGTCAACCAATCCGATTACACTCCTGTGAAGTGCCTTGGGAAGTTTTACTATTGTTAAAGGCACAATATAAATGGTGTTGATTATCCTGTTTCTATCAGTGTGGGGATTTGTTGTGGTGAGTTTCCTGGAAAGAGGGAAGATAGAAAAAATAGTGGGAATAGAGCCTTTAAAATGTATTGAAGCATTGAAGGGTTGGATTGGGATTACCCAACAGCATCCTTCCATCTACATAAGATGATGGACATGCAGCAAATCAAATCCGTTGGGGATGGAGTAGCTTTTGCTAATGGCTGAAGAGACCAATCTGTGACAGGTAAGTTCTGCCACAAGTGCCACATTTGAGGTGGTTATCAGGTGTCGCACTGGGTGGTTGTTTTCAGTGTTGGCGCCTGTTACCAAGCCGCCATCATGGTGGCTCATGCCAGCCCACAGACGATGTCACTATTTCCCTCTGTTGCTGGCTAGTGACTCCCACGAAATGCCCAGAATGTGCCACAAACAGCAAAGTTGAAATTTGTTGAGCTTTCTTTTTTGATAGCTGTAAATTTCACTGCCATTTTACAAATTGCTGAGAACACAGGCCTCATAAACCAGCATCTTGGTCCGAAGAGACAGTTTGATGTTAGTCCAAGCACATTTTGTGAATCGGCCAAAGCGGGTAGCTGCTTTCCATAGGACGTGTATCAAATCAAATGGGATCTAATCCCATCCCAATGTGATTAAATAATGACGAATATTATCAGGCCTCCCTATTTCACTGATATCAGTTGCATTCTGCTGAAAACAGCTTCCTCTGCTGGCAAATGGCTGAATTACTATGAAAGGCTGTTACAGAATTGAATGCCATCCTGAGCATCCTCAGTAACATACAGGCTGGCATTTTTGATCAAGGAAAGCATTTATTTTGCATAAACTGGCCTGATTGTGACCCATTTTCCTTGCATCTTATATTTAAGCAGCCGGAAATACAGAGATTGAACTGTTTCTTTGCAATATATATCTCTGATACTGCACTCAAAATATTTATCTCTTAAAACAATACAGTGTGTTAGAGTCTTGTATATCAAAATGCTAGTTACCATTTCATGTAGTAATACTTCCTGAAATACGGTGAATAACGTAATGGGAAACACAGCAGGTATTTAATATTAGCGGCTCTCCGTAAATAGCAGTGAGATACACAATCATGGTGTGAACACTCCTGCCTCTGAGTCAGAAGATTATGGGTTCATGTCTCACCCCAGAGACATGAGCGCAAAAATCTAAGCTGACACTCCAATGCAGTACTGAGGGAATGCTGCACTCTCAGAGGTGTAGTCTATCAGTTGAGATATTAAACTGAGGCCCCATTTACATTCCCAGGTGGACATTAAAGAGCCCTTGGCATTTTTTCGAGGAAGAGCAGATGAGTTCTCCCTGGTGGTCTGACCAATATGTGTCCCTCAGTCAGCATCGCTAAGACAGATTATCTGGTTGTTATATCATTGCTATTTATGGGAGCTGGCTGTGTGCGAATTGGCAGCCACATTTCCTACATTACAACAATGCCAATACTTCAAAAGTACCCATTTGCTGTAAAGTGCTTTGAGATGTCCTGACGGTGTGAAAAGTGCTATAGAAATGTAGGTCTTTCTTTTTAAGTCTGTTGGGATGTTGGTTGATAGGAAACATTGGCCAGAATTTTCGGGTCGGCGAGCGGGGGCATAAAGTGACTGTGCAGTAACGTCGGGTGTGCGTCCCGACGTCACCGCGCGTCATTCAGATCTTGAGCTTGGCGGGTGCACACCGGAGTCGGCTGTGCACCCGTCGAACTGTCAAAGGCCTATTAAGGCCATTTAAACACCAATTAAGCGAATTAACTGAGCTGCCCATCCAACCTTACAGTTGATGGGCAGGTGAAGAGCCCAGGCGGCCTTCACATCTATCATGAAACCTCAACCACGGGCGGGATGAGGTTTCATGAAGGTTTTTAAAGTTTAAAAAAAAATTTTAATAAAATTCATAGACGTGTCCCAGCTCATGTGACATGAGAGGACATGTCTTAAAATTTTTTTTTTTCTTCATTAAAGTTTTCAGATATCAAACTAATCTCCCTGAGGCAGCTCTGTGCCTCAGGGAGATTTCTGTGCTCTTTCGCACGCATGCGCAAAAGAGCACAGGCCCTGACTCAGCCTCCTCCCCCCGCCCGCACAGGGAGTGCTTCTGGGTGCGCATCACGCTGGGCGGTCCTTAATTGGCCCACCCATGTAAAACGCGCCCGCCCGCACCCGCTCCCGCCCAACCCTTCCGACAGGGAGAAAGTTCTCCCCTATGTGTCAGAACACCTTGTTCTTCTTTGAAAAATTCCATGAGCAGACAGGACCTTAGTTAATTGTCTCATCTAAAGCATGTCAATTTCCTTCAGTGCTGTAGTCAATGTAAACTTAAGCCTTGATATATAAAACTGAATATAAGATAGTAACTAATAAACCCAATAAGGTGTTCAAGAGAAACATCTTTATCCAGAGAGCAGTTCGAATGTGAAAGTTCCTCTCACAGGGAGTAGCTGAAGTGAATAACATAGACACATTTGAGGAAGCTGGATAAGTACGTGAGGGAGAAAGGAAAGGAAGGATATGTTGATAGAATGAGATGAAGTAGGGTTGGAGGAGGCTTCTGTGGAGCAGAAACACTGGCAAAGACCTAATGGGCGGATGGCCTATTTCTGTATTGTAAACTCTGTAAAGGATGGGATTTGATCCCTTAATTTTTTGACCTAGAAGCAAAGGTGCTACTATCTGAACCAATGAAAGAAACTGTAGATAAATAAATGGGGATTTTGTCTTAGAAGAAATGTACATTACTTAGGCTGTTTTGGGTCTTCTCATGGACAATTCCTTGAACTCTTTTGGACTCATCCCCATTGTTTAATTTGCTCTATTCTCTCTCCCTTTAGGTTATCCCCACAGGATTGTGTGCACCACTCAGGTGGAGGTGATACAACGGAACATGCCGCCTTCCTCTGTCACTATTGATACTTTGCTGAGTTACAGAGACTCAATGAGACTGGCAGTCGGGTGATTTCCTGGACGTCACTAATTATTGCACTGTGGATGTTGGCCGTGTGAGAAATAAAAAATGCTGTCCAGCAATTTGTTGCAAAGGTATGACATTAGAGGGACTAAAATATCAGTTTAATTGATCATTGTGAAAGGATCCAGTTGAGTTCAATAACCATCCTTATCTCATCCCTACTGTCATTGATGAAATAGCCCTCAGACTCTGGGCCTCGTATTCTGAGACCCTCTATATCTTTGTGGCCCCATCTCAAAAAAACCTAATTAACATTTGCATCTCTCCACCCCACCAACTCCCCACCACCCACCCCCACCCCCAACCGCTCCAATCCTACTTCCTGTCCTAATTCTGCTTTGGTTTCACTCCCAACTCGGAGATATTTTCTGCTTTAAAACTGCAACGTAGATGTATGTGGTAGTTATAAACTGTGTTTATAACTGGACTGACTGTCCAGTACTGACTATGTCTATAATGAGACTTGACTGTCCAATATTGACAGTGTCTATAACTGGAAGACTGTCCAGTATTGACGTGTCTATAACTGGACTCACTGTTCAGTCCTGACTGTATCTATAATTGTCCGAGCAATATGTTGTGTAACTTTCTAACAATTTCCTGAATCTCAAATTTGCTTGTCCGCTCTTAAAGTCCATTTTTAATGTTATCCCAATCATCACTTCCTTATTTATCTTGTCTTCTCTTTCAAGTATTTGAACCATGGTGACATATCACACTGATATTGGCCTTGAAGCAGTTTCTTAAATAATAACATTTACACTTTCCACAATGACAAGAGTTTTTCTGATTGTGAACGTATCTGACTTCGGGTTCCTGCACTTTGATGCAGCACAGAAACTGAGAATTATTGGACAAACTATCAAAATTCTCTTCAGCTCCATTTTTTTTACCCACAACTCGGTCTCAAGTGGTTAGTGTGCAGGCTTGGCCAGAAGATGGTGCTAAGCTACAACTTTCAACTAATGACATACAGTACGTTTTTGTGACTCTCGTGGAGGTTTTTTTTTAAGTTTGGTTAATAGGAACTGTTGGGGTGTCCCCATTAAAAGGCTTCTAATAACTGAATGTGTCAACCAGGAATAGGGCAACATTACAAGAGTCAGTTGAGAGACGGCTTTTTTCTTGCAAGACACCTTAAACACGGTGCACTTACTGAGGTCATGTGTGAGTTGGCAAGGTTCTCCTCCAGGGAGCTGTGACTTCTGATTTTAACGTTAACTCTCATCAAAAGAAGTGACTCATTTTTGAACCCAATCAGCAGGGCATACAGGAGCAGTGCTGGTTTAGCTTGGTTTGATATATACCTTTGTGTGTCCCTCGCTATCTGCTTTATAATAAACTGGACTGACCTTTCCACTAGACTTTAGAAAACGCCCAGTGACGTCGGCAGGTGAACTGAGCCAAAGGCTAGTGAAAAGAGTAACTAATAACAGTTATGGTGTCAACTAATAACACAATAGGTTGCACACGACAAGATCAATGCACAAGAACAATATATCTCCTTATCCACCAGCTTATCTGTTCATATGCATGTTTTTTCTAGATTTATATAATTTTGTGCTGATGAAGGGTGAAGGATATCAGTGATGGGGAATGGAGCATGTTTTGCTGCTCATGTCAGCATCGAGTGCTCCCTAAGTCAGAATCATAAAATTTACAGCACTGCAGGAGGGAATTTGACCCAACACGTCTGTACTGGCTGACAAGTAGCCATCCAGCCTAATCCCTAATAGCCTTGTTGGTTACTCCATTTCAAGTGCATACCCAAGCATTTTTTTAAATGTTATGAAGGTTTCTGCCTCTCCAACCTTTCAGGCAGTGAGTTCCAGATCCCTACCACCCTCTGGGGTGAAAAGAGTTCCCCTCAGATGCCCTCTAAACTTTGTACCTCTTACCCTACATCTTTGCCCTCTGGTTATGGTCCCCTCAACCAATGGGAATAGGGCCTTCCAATCCACTCCATCTAGACCCCTCAAAATATTATGCAGTGCAATAAGGGGAGATGGTGGCACAGTGGTAATGTCATTGGACTAGTAATTCCCCCGGCCTAGGATAGTGATGTGGGTTCAAATCCCAGCACAGCAGTTTGTGGAATTTGAATTTAGTTAATGAATTAGGAGTTAAAGCTAGTTTCAGTAATGGTGACTGTAAGACTCTATCAATGCCCCTTTAGGGAAGAATGCCCTTATATTTTATGCCTTGGCAAAGAAAGAACAGGGGTCGAGTGTGAGCTCAGATCCTAGCTCTGCTTGAGCATGAGCAGCCACAAATGGACATAGGTGAACCTTTTTTATGATCTCCAGTGGCTGCCCCTGGGGCTGTTGAATATGATTGGCCACTTTGGCTTTGTGGAATTCACAGCTATTTGGAGAGCTGAGAGAAATTAAGATATTTCAACACAGGAACCTTTGCAGTTACCGAAGAGGAACCTTTTGTTCTATCAGTCTGTGTCAGATTTGAACTCATGCTCCAAAGAGCAGTATCAAACCTATCGGATAAATCAGTCTTCATCCCGTAACAACTTGAACTTATGTAGCAAATTCAATGTGGGAAAACATCCCAAGGCACTACACAGGAGTGTAATCAGCCAAGGAGTCACATAAAGAGACATTAGGACAAGTGCTCAGTCAATGAGGTAGATTCTAAGGAACAGCATAAAGGAAGAAAGAGAAAGGGAGAGATTTAAGGTGGGAATTCCAAGCAGCTGAAGGCACAGCTGCCAATGATGGGGCTATGGAAATCGAGGAAATATGAGAGGTCAGAATTGGAGGAATGCAGAATTGTTGTCGGGATGGAGGAGGGCACAGATTTAAGGTGATAGATCCAACTCTTTGTGGATTAACAGGGAGCATTCAATGTATTTTGTGACTGCTCTGAGATATTGAGCCAAGTTCCTCAGTTGTTGGAACCAGTGGTGATGAATTGGGGATACTGAATTACCACCAGCACCCATCTCCATTGTTACAATGCCCAAGAGACCAGTAACTTTAAAAAAACAAATATACAACTTCCATTGATAGCTGGAAGGATGACACAACAAGATATCATGTTTTAAGACTTTTACTGCAACAAACATACTAAAAGCACTATTGACTAAACACTATTACTGCAGGCAACTTATACTTTAAACTACAGTACAGAACTTTCCCCTTTTACTTTTAACACAACCAAAAAACCCACTTCATAGGTACACTTTACACTGCCCCTTAAGTAGTCATTTGAATTTTCCAGAGCAAGTCCACAGCGACTTTTAGCTCTTGAGGGTTTACTTCCATTCCTTTCCTTTCCAAGCCTGGTACTTTTAACCCCATATCTGCCTTTCACAATGTGGGTTTTTTCCTGGTGAATCTTCCAGCCTCATTTCAAATCCTCACGAATTTGGTCTTTTCAATCCGAGCATGAGTTCCCACCCCCAATCCTGCATGGTGAACCATAGAGAATTTTGCCCTCTAGCTGCTCCCTCTCTCCCAGATCCTGGCAGGCTACCTGTATATGTGAGTTTTCAGAGATATCTTAGAAACCCTTCCCCTCTCAAAGCTCACCTCAATGGCAATGTGAATCACAGGGGTTTTGTATCCTGGTAGAAATGCTGAATAACTATCAATCAGACCCCAACTCTGTTTTATCTTGGAAGTAAATGGACATTTAAAGCATAACTGTTTACAACCTGACATTCTCAACACCTTCCTGGACGTTGGAGACTAGGGCCTGAACTTTTGTTCAGACATAGAAGCATCTCTTTGTGAAAATGGCACAGAGGTCTGACTCCGACTCCAGAAGTCCTGCTCCCAAACCTAGCCACCACCATTTTCACAGGGCAGGGGTAATCGGAGTGAGTCTAACTTTGGACATTGTGGTTCATGGAGGCAGCTGCACATGTTAAGCTGCAACTGCCTTCAGTCTGTCTCTTGACCTGAGGGCTACCATTACAGGATTAGTGCTGCATGACTGATTTCACACCCTATCATTATCTCAGTGGGGCACCTGTCAGTTCACTGTTTGATTGACAGCTCCAAATGCTTATAAAATCTTTGAAATGGGACTATGGATACAAGTGCCTATTCTTATAAGGGATTATACAAAGTTAAATATAGTGAATAGGTTCTTATTAACATGTGTGTGTTTTTTAATATCGAATTCATCAATAGACATCTAAGAACTTACTTAATCTCAGCATGGGTCCTGAGGTCTTCCTATGGTGGATAATGGGTGAATTGGCATGGAGGGTGTAAAGGCAGAAGGTGGTGGGTGGGTCTTGGCATGAGTTGGCACTAAGTTGACATAGGGGCTATAAAGGACCATGGGGCATGGTGTGGAGGGGCAAAGGTTGATATGAAGAGCATGAAGCCATAAGGTGGGTGGGTGGGGGGCCTAGGTTGGCATGATGGTATGAAGGGCCATGGGTTGTGTGGGTGTAGGTTGGTATGGATGGTATAAAGGGCCATGGGTTGTGTGGGCATAGGTTGGCATAAAGATATGAAGGGCCATGGAGTGGGTGGGCATAGATTGGCATGGAAGGTATGAAGGGCCTTGGGGGTGGGTGGGGGGCATGAGATGGCATGAGTTGGCATGAATGGGGCATAGGGAGTGTGTGGTATAGTTTTAAGGACATTCAGGACTGAAAGGGTTAATGTGGGACTGGAGAATCAATACCACCCACATGATGATGTAAAGGGAGTTATTTAACTAGTAGTAGTTTGATGATAGTCTGAATGGAGATAGCTCATGGCTTGGACTGAAGAAGCCTACTGACTTGTATATCTGTACACAGTTGTGTTCTGCAATAAATAGTTACTGTTCAGACTCTATGCCTCTTAACCTCTTCCTTAGAGAACTACAACAACATACAACATGGCGGCAGCAGGTGAAGGACCTGAAATCCTCCAAAAGTGAAAATGGAAAAATTCGTAGTCTGACCTGAAAAAAGACGCGTCAAAGTGGAAGAGTTTGGTGAAACAATTGGAAATCACCAGAAAAGCTGCATAACGGATGAGAAGGCTGAGAGGCAGAGAAAATAAATCAACTGTGCAGCTCTGTAAGGACTCCACCATAGCACATGGAGGTCTGTTGAAAATCCCGATCAAAAAGCAGAGTCAAAGAACCAATCGCCAGCCGAGGAAGGGTCGGCAAACTTTTAAAAAGGCTTAAAAAAGCTTCTAAACTAGGCCCAGTAACCATGAAGCACCAGGAGACAGTTCATTTTTAAGTGCACAGCTTGAAACACACCACAGCCCGGCTCCAGCATCGGCGCCATCACATGTGGCGTGGTTAAAAAAAAGAAAAAAGCAGCTACTAAATTCGATCCTCCAGTGACAGCCAAGCAACTAACCGGCCTTAATAATCATTGCAATGATTTGGAGAGGGTTTGAAATGCTTAGTAACCGCGGCAGGTATCCGCAAAACCCCGATCAGCACAGGAAATCTCTGCAGCATCATTTTAAAAATTCAAAGCGAGCCTCTCCTGAGCTGAAAACAGCAATAGATTCAAAATTTACTTCGCCAAAATGATTTGGGCAGATGGGAGGGGCAGACCAGACACAGAATTGGGCAGTATGGAGGAAGAGATTTTTAAGATACAGGATTGTGTCAGGAATAGATAATAAATCACAGGCTGAGCAAGTTAATACGTTGTTGTATTCAATTGGTGCAATTGCTGACAAAGTGATAGCCAGACAAGGCATTAATGAATCATCTAACAAATTTGAAGGGGTCATAAAATCCTTTGACAGTTACTTTGACCTATGGAGTAATAAAACTTTGGAAAGAGCAAGGTTTAATAGAAGTGTCCAAAAGCCTGGAGAACCTGTGGACACCTTCATCAATGACTTGTATTGTTTGGCTGAAGGCTGTGAATATGTTGATCTTAAGTCTGAGCTGATATGAGACCGCATAATAGTTGGGGTAACTGACAATACCCTCTCTGACTTGCTTCAATCCAAAGAAGATTTAACTTTGGAGAAGGCGACACAGATTGTCAAATGATCTGAAGTCTGTCAGCAAAATAGATCCATATTAAGAAGGGAGTATAAACCATGATACAAAGCACCCCCAATGATGGTACAGCTCGTTAAACAACAAAATGCTAAAGACACTCCAGGGCAAAGAAGGCTGTATGCAATTAAAGATGGCAGCAAAACCATGCCAGCGCTGTGGTGCCAAAAAGCCTCACAGGCACCAAGTGTCCTGCAAGCACAGCAGAATGTTTCCACTGTAAAAGGCTGGGGAAATGTGCAGATCAAAAACCTCCAAACATATAGAGGATCACCAACGAACCTTTGCCAAAAAGCCATCAGCGAAATAGAAAAGTCACAGCAAGATGAAGAACAACAATGGTTCCTAAAGTTCCCAGATATACCTTCTGGAATACTGATAAATGTGTCAATAGGCATATTACTAATTTTAAATTAGACACGGGAGTAAGTGTGACAGCCCTGTCCGATAGAGAACCGTGACCAGCCAACCTCTGGCTGCAGACAACAGACACGCCATTATATGGCCCGGGAGGGATCAGACTACCAGTTACAGACGTGCGTCTAGAACCACTCCAATACGGGAACAAGCAGATTCTGGAGACGCTATGTGTGATTCGAAATCATGAATTTTCTCTCCTGAGTCGAGACGCCTGTGTTGCCCTCAACCTCATCGAAATAACGGACAAAGTCAAGGAACAAAAAGTCACTGAGAATGCCAAGTTGGAGACCCTCAAACCATCCAACAGCGCTGATTGACCTTGATTGGGACTTCAATGCAGAATTTTCAACACTCTTTGCTGAGGCAGATAATCCAGCTCCTTTGCAACAGATGAAGGTAACCTCCTTCGGTCTGAAGAGGAAACAGACCAGCTGGAACAACGAATACCTGAGTGCGACCATGATTCTTCATCACTTGGTGAATCATCAGAGAGGATTGAAGTCGAAACCCAGGTGATAGGAGATGCTGGTACAATCCCGCATTCATCTGTCAATATTGACCCCTTAGTAAGTACATCCACACTGATCCATCCACCAGAATTGATGGCCCAGGGTGCGAATTATTAAATGGCTTCAGATCTAGAAACAAAACCAAATCAGAGGAGGTCCACCTCTTCTATGTTACAAAATACTGACCTTCCTACTGCATCAGAATTACTGCAATTGGAGAGACAGCGAGACATTAATCAAATGTCTTTCTCGCCTCAGGAGACCAGAATCCAGGATTCCCCAAAACTTCAGGAACCAGGGACTATGCAGAGTCATCGCTCTAAAGGCAAAGCATGGCGGACAAAATTGTTAAAAAAAAAACAGCCAATTCAATGAAGAAGGATAGCGAGCATAGTCAACGTAAAGAAAGGGATAAACCCGTAACATCCGACCATGAAAGGGAAACTTGATAGAGAATAGTACAACAGCAAGGAGAGGAAGAAAAGGATCAAGAGTTGAACTTCAAACAAATAAAACACCAAATATTGCAGCTTCTACTGAAGAAAGTCAAGTCAGAACAAAGAAATCCAAGTTGAGACTATCAATCCTCCAAGCTTCAAAAGAACACGATTAGGGAGAGTCGTGAAACCTCCAGACTGGTTAAACCTGTCAAGTCAGAGACTTGGGGAGAAGGGGTAGCATGTAAATATAAACGTAAATTTATTTGGATAAAGACTTGAGGGGAGGTATAGTATGAGGGTGTTCAAGAGTGAAAGGTTAATGTGGGACTAGGGAAACAGTACCACCCACATGATGATGTTAAGGGAGTTATACGACTAGTAGTAATCCATTAGTAGTCTGAGTGGAGATAGCCCATGGCTTGGACTGAAGAAGCCAACTGAATTGTATATCTGTACAGAGTTAAGTTCCACAATAAATAGTTACTGTTCAGGCTCTATGCCTCACAACCTCTTCCTTGGACAAGCCATCCAAATTACAACGTGTGGGGGGGGTGAGGGAGTGTGAGGATTGAACAGCTGGAGAGCTGTTTTTTGTTTGATTCTATTTGTACAGCTGATGCAAAGTGCCGGAGCACCAAGGTAAGCCTTTCACCCAGCCCGCTTCCGTACCTGGCAGCCTCCTGCACACCGTTTCCAGGAGTGGCGGGCACAACTCCCATAAACACCACCACCACCCACCCCCCAGCACCACCCCCAACACCAACCACTGCCCCCACCCCCACCCCTCAAGTGAAGATGAGAACTTCAGGGGTGCTTTTCAGGAGTCGGGTTTGCGGAGTCGAGAATTCTCCCGACTCTGCGCACCCAATGCAAGAGAGAAATTTCAGGCCTAGCGGTCTAACCATTGTAAACACAGATGCTGATGTCATCATCTCCAACCTTACACCTTCTTCCCAGGGAAAACAACTCGGGCCTCCCTTTAACAGCCAAGTCACCCAGGCCTGTTTTCAACAGGCTTCAGAACTGTTCACATTTACCCCCTTCATTTCAATCCCAAACTAAAGACACAGGGCGACGTGTTATGTGCCCCTGCTGGGCTTGTTTTCAGCAGAGGGGGGGCACATAAAATTGGGCAGGTGCCCATTGCACTGCCTCCCCACCCACCCCTGAGCTCCCCGCCCACAATCGCTGAAATCGGCAGCCCCCGCCCCCACCATATTTAAATAGATATTCAAGGGTCAATTAGGCTTGTTACCAAGTCAAAAACAGAATTACCTGGAAAAACTCAGCAGGTCTGGCAGCATCGGTGGAGAAGAAAAGAGCTGACGTTTCGAGTCCTCATGACCTTTCAACAGAACTTTTAGCTTTTTGTTGTTACCAAGTCAATTGGCCCTGATAATACATGACCCGCGCCATAAAATGTTTGGCATGGGCAGTCAGGCGGGAGCGGGAAGACCGATTTTTAAAATAAGTTCTTCAAAGTGTGGGAAGGAAGAGGGGGAGTTCTATCTTTGGGGGCTATCCTTTGCCGATTGTGGGGGGTGAACCCCTAAAATAACTCTTTCTTCCTACCTTCCCACAGCCTTCAATCCACCACCACCACCCTGCCTTCGGTCCATCACCCCACCACCTCTCTACCTAACCTGCCCAAGACCCCCAAACTTACCTGGCTTCCAGACCGATGGGCCTCCTTCCACGCTCTGACTTTGGTTCCGGGGGAGCGAGCCACAGTCCCAAAACATAGCCATCTCATAAACCCTCGTAACCGTACCACCATTTCCAATTCAACCTGCAAGCAACTGCAAGGGCTTGGTTCCTTGGCTGCCATGCTTGCCTGGATCAGCAATTGCCACCGGCATTGACTCTCAAACAGTTAAGATCAGGGTCTTATTAAAACACTTCGGTTTGTGTGGGTTTTCGACATCATTTTTCAGAGAGTAATGAGACTTGGAAACAGAGAACTCCATTAAGCCGAAAGCTTCAATTAATGTCATGGCATTAGAGAGATCAAAGCAATTTTCTGGCTTGTCAATTTTTTTTTTCCCAGCACTGTAATAAGCCGTGAAGACTAATTATACCGTCAACGCTCTCACCTTTCGGCAACACTTCAATTAGTGTGTGGGGAGAATGCCTTTCTTATTGAGAAATTTGTTTGCGCAGGGAAAATGTTTAAAAAAAGAAAAGCAAATGCTATTCTCACCCCCCTGGGTGAAAATATTGCCCTTTCTGTGCCCATGCCATCTGTGGGTGGAAGTGGCGCTTTGTGTGAATGGTGAAAAGGAAAAAAAATCTGCATTTTTAAAAATTATTTCCTCAACAATGGAAGAAGAAACGGCAGAGCCTAGCTCCCTCCCTGTTGTGACAGTGGGGGGTGTATAACGTTAAACTTTGACTACAGTCTCTCTGTGGAATTTTTCACATTTTTTTTGTGACATTATCCACAAAGAGAGCCGGGAGAAAGTTTCCAGGTTTCAGAGTGGGAGGGTACTCAGTCTCTCAGGCCCGTTATAGGAGGGGAGGGGCCGCAATATTTTGGGGGGAAAACTGGATTAGTGAGATTGAATGTGAGAGAGCTGGCTTTGCGAGTCTGTCTCTGAGAAATCTGGGCCGGTGCCTGTGCGAGTTTTACCCAGCTGGGTTAGTAGTAAGGCTGATTTAGTGAGTCTCACAGCGTTAGAAAGTTTGGTCGGCCTCACGGCGTTAGAAAACTGGTTTAGTGAGTCTCGCAGTATTAGAAAGCTGAGTTAATGAGTCTGATAGTGTGAGAAAGCTGGGTTAGTGAGTCTGATAGTGTGGGAAAACTGGGTTAGTGAGTGTGATAGTGTGGGAAAACTGGGTTAGTGAGACTCAAGCTGAATGACTGAGCCCCAAATCTTGCAACTTCCATATGTACCAATCACCCTCCAGTACGTAGCACAGTATGTTTTCCACAATATTGACTGTTGGATGAAGCATCAGAACTGAACCTGATCGAGTACTGATCTCTGGTCCACACACACAAAGGGTGGGTGATCTGCCCCACATGGTGAAGGTGAAAATTACCCCCTTAGATTTTACAATGGGAGGCACTGAATAATACCGGGCAGTGGGAACCCAGGCTGGCTTTGCTTTCTTGCCCAGGGGAACTGGAACTGTGGCTGCTGCAGCAAAACCAAGCGGCTCAGCACAGATTGGGGATTGAACCCGAGCTGTCCTGGTCTGGTGGCTCAATTTGTCAGCAAGCTTTACAGTCTGGCAGGACAACTGGTTTCTCTTTAATGGAATAAAGGCATGCATTTAAATAACTCCTGCTGCCCTGTCTCAGAAACATCTCAAGGCGCACCACACATCCTTAGACAATTGTAAATCAGGAGGTGGAGGGGAGAGAGGAGCTTGGTGAAATTACAATCACTAGGGAAGCAGTACTGAGCAAACTGATGGAGTTGACATGTCTCCCGGTCCAGATGAACTTCATCATAGGGTCTTAAAAGAGGTGGCGGATGAGGTTGTAGTTAACTTTCCAAAATTCCCTAGATTCTGGAAAGGTTCCATCAGACTGGAAAGTAGCAAATATAGGCCCCCTATCTAAGAAGGGAGGGAGGCAGAAAACAGGAAACTACAGGCCAGTTAGCTCAACGTTCATCATGGGGAAGATCCATCATTAAAAAGGTTACAGCTGCACACTTAGAAAACCTCAAGGTAATTGGGAAGAGTCAGCATGGTTTTACGAAAGGAAAAATCATGATTAAACAATTTATTAGAGTCCTCTGAAGGAGTAACATGCGCAGTGGATAAAGGGGAGCCTGTAGACATACTGTACTTGGATTTCCAGAAAGCATTTGATAAGGTGCCACATCAAAGGTCATTGCTGAAAATAAAAGCTCATAATGTAGGGGGTAACTTACTAATCTGGGTAGAAGATTGGCTGCTTGGCAGAAAACAGAAAGTATGCATAAATGGGTCTTTTGCCTGATTGGCAGGATGTGACGAGTGGGGTCCCACAGGGGTCTGCGCTGGGGCCTCAACTTTTTACAATTTACATCAATGACATAGATGAGGGGAGTGAAGGCATGGAAACTAAATTTGCAGGTAAGACAAAGGCAGGAAAGTATGTTGTGAAGAATACATAAGGAGTATATAGACAGATATAGATAGGTTGAGTGAGTGAGCAAAAATCTGGCAGATGGAGTATAATGTGGGAAAATGTGCACTTTGGCAGGAAGAATAAAAAAGCAGAGTATTACTTAAACAGCGAGCAACTGCAGAATTCCAGGTTGCAGAGGAATCTAGGTGTTCTTGTACAGGAGTCACTAAAAGTTAGTATGCAAGTACCGCATGTAATCAAGAAGGCTAATGAAATGCTATCCTTTATTATGAGAGGAATTGAACATAAAAGTAAGGATGTTATGCTTCAATTATACAGGGCATTGGTGAGACCGCATCTCGAATACTGTTGTTTATGTTACTTATTTAAGGAAGGATGTAAGAGCTTTGGAGGCAGTTCAGAGAAGGTTTACTAGATTGATACCTGGAATGAATGGGTTGTCTTATAGGTTAGATAGGCTGGGCTTGTTTCTACTGGATTTTAGAGGAGTGAGGGGTGACTTGATTAAAGTATATAAGATCCTGAATGGTCTTGACAAGTTGGACGAGGAAAGGATGTTTCCTCTTGTGGGTGAGTCCAGAACTAGGGGTCACTGTTTTAAAATTAGGCGTTGCCCTTTTAGGACAGAGATGAGGAGAAACTTTTTCTCTCAGAGGGTTGTGCGACTTTGGAACTCTCTGCCTCAGACGGCGGTGGGAGGCGGGGTCATTGAATATTTTTAAGGCAGTGGTAGATATATTCATGTTAGGCAAAGGGAATCAAAGGTTACTGGGGTTAGATGGGAATTTAGAACTCGAAACACAAACAGATCAACCATGATCTTATTGAATGGCGGAGCAGGCTCGAGGGGCCGAGTGGCCTACTCCCACTCCTATCTCGTATGTTCGTATGCTTGTACACATCAAAGCAGCACATGAGATGAGTGGAAAAAAAGAAAGGCTTACATCTATATAGCACCTTTCACAACATTAGGATACCCTAAAGCACTTTTTGTAGCCAATGACTTACTTTTGACGTGTAGTCACTGTTATAATGTAGGGAACACGGCAGCCAAAAACAGCAAGCTCTGACAAACAGCAATGAGATAATGACAGACATTCTGTTTTAGTGATGTTGATTGAGGAATAAATATTGGCCAGGACACCAGGGAGAACTCTGCTGCTTCTCTTTGAAATAGTGCCATGGGATATTTTACATCCACCTGAGAAGGCAGACGAGACCTTGGGTTAACATCGCATCCAAATGACAATGCAGCACTGGCATGTCAGCCTAAGTTTTGTGCTCAAGTCTCTGGAAAGTGAAACCAGGACCTTCGGATTCAGGTGAGGGTGCTACCCATTGTGTCACAGCTAACATAAGTGATCAGTTAACCTGCTTGGTGATATTGGTCAGGTAATTAATATTGGCAAGGTTACAAGGAGAAACACCTGACTCTTCAAATAATATGACATTATTGTTAAAGATCCACCCAAACCACCAGGCAGACCCTCAGTTTAACAGCTCACACGAAGATCAGCACTAATGACAATATAGCACTTCCTCAGCACTACATTAAAGTGTCACCTTGCACTATGAGTCATGATGTTGGGCTTGAACTCAGGCCTTCTGACTTAGAGGCGGGAAGGCAACTAACTAAGCAAGGTTAGAATTCAGTCTACCTTCAATTTCATTTTTCTTAGAATCAATATCCTTCATGAGCAATGCTATTGGCAGCCATGGAACTATGGCAGAATTCAACATAATAACCAAAGGATTATTTTGAACTAATATCATAATCACTGTCTTATTATCTGAGGACTACATTCCTAGCCACAGCCCCTAAATGTTATGATGCTTAGCAAATATTTTGATATGTAGTTTCAGCAAATCTATTTCATTTCTTGCTATTCAGAGTTCTATAGCTGTGCTGTAATGTGCTTATTATTGGCAAACTCTGGGTTATTAGAGGTATATATTATTTGGTTCAGGTACTAACATTTCGCAAACTTGTACCAAGTCTTTCTGTGTGGTGTTTCATGGAGGGTGTTAATCTGTGTAACATAGACTGAGTGCACTAGCATTTGTAGCTGAAATTCACCGATCAGAAAATGTACCCCTAAATATTTCTGGGAGAATTTGCACCTGCTGTTTCGCCAACAATTTTTCTGTTTCCCATCCAGGCAAAACTGTGGGAATCCACATCGCCAACAGTTCCAGGGGATTTCACGTGAGTTTCAAAAGGAGCAAGTATGAGTTTCAAAGAAGCAAGTGTGTGTTTCAAAGCACTTGGGCAGGACAAACAAGGCACGGGAATATGCGATGAATGGTAGGACCCTAGGAAGTACCGAGGATCAGAGGAACCTTGGTGTGCATGACTACCGGTCCCTTAAGGTAGCGGGACAGGTAGACAAGGTGGTTAAGAAGGCATATGGGATACTTGCCTTTATTAGCTGAGGCATAGAATAGAAGAGCAGGGAGGTTATGCTGGAACTGTATAAAACGCTGATTAGGCCACAGCTAGAGTATTGCGTGCAGTTCTGGAATCCGCATTATAGGAAGGATTGTGATTGCACTAGAGAGAGTGCAGAGGAGAGGGCTGGAGTGTTTTAGTTACAAGGAGAGATTGGATAGACTGGGATTATTTTCCCTGGAGCAGAGGAGTTTGAGGTGTATAAAATTATGAGGAGCATAGATAGGGTAGCTGGGAAGGAACTTTTCCCCTTGGTGGAGGGATCAATAACCAGGGGGCATAGATTTAAGGTAAGGGGCAGGAGATTTAGAGGGGATGTGAGGAAGAATTTTTTCACCCAGTGGGTGGTGGGAATCTGGAACTCACTGCCTAAAAGAGTGGTGGAGGCAGATACCCTCAAAACATTTAAGAAGTATTTGGATGTGCACTTGCGATGCCATGACATACAAGGCTATGGGCCTAGTGCTGGAAAATGGGATTAGAATAGCTAGGTACTTGCTTGACCAGCACAGACTCGATGGACCGAAGGGCCTTTTTCTGTGCTGTAGACCTCTGTGACTCTATGACACTAAGGAGCGAATGTGAGTTTCAGAGCAGCAGGTGTGAGTTTCGGAGCAGCAAGTGTGAGTTTCAGAGGAGCAAGTGTGAGTTTCAGAGCAGCAAGTGTGAGTTTCAAAGGAGCAAGTGTGAGTTTCAGAGCAGCAAGTGTGAGTTTCAAAGGAGCAATTATGAGTTTCGGAGGAGCAAGTGTGAGTTTTGGAGGAGCAAGTGTGAGTTTCAGAGGAGCAAGTGTGAGTTTCAGAGGAGCAAGTGTGAGTTTCAGAGCAGCAAGTATGAGTTTCAGAGCAGCAAGTGTGAGTTTCAAAGGAGCAAGTGTGAGTTTTGGAGGAGCAAGTGTGAGTTTTGGAGGAGCAAGTGTGAGTTTCGGAGGAGCAAGTATGAGTTTCGGAGGAGCAAGTGTGAGTTTCAAAGGAGCAAGTATGAGTTTCGGAGGAGCAAGTGTGAGTTTCAGAGCAGCAAGTGTGAGTTTCAAAGGAGCAAGTGTGAGTTTCGGAGGAGCAAGTGGGAATTTCAAAGGAGCAAGTGTGAGTTTTGGAGGAGCAAGTGTGAGTTTCAAAGGAGCAAGTGTGAGTTTCAGAGGAGCAAGTGTGAGTTTCAGAGGAGCAAGTGTGAGTTTCAGAGCAGCAAGTGTGAGTTTCAGAGCAGCAAGTGTGAGTTTCGGAGGAGCAAGTGTGAGTTTCAGAGGAGCAAGTGTGAGTTTCAGAGGAGCAAGTGTGAGTTTTGGAGGAGCAAGTGTGAGTTTTGGAGGAGCAAGTGTGAGTTTCAGAGGAGCAAGTATGAGTTTCAGAGGAGCAAGTGTGAGTTTTGGAGGAGCAAGTGTGAGTTTCAGAGCAGCAAGTGTGAGTTTCAAAGGAGCAAGTGTGAGTTTCAGAGCAGCAAGTGTGAGTTTCAAAGAAGCAAGTATGAGTTTCAAAGGAGCAAGTGTGAGTTTTGGAGGAGCAAGTGTGAGTTTCAGAGGAGCAAGTGTGAGTTTTGGAGGAGCAAGTGTGAGTTTCAGAGGAGCAAGTGTGAGTTTCGGTGGAGCGAATGTGAATTTCAAAGGAGCAAGTGTGAGTTTCAGAGGAGCAAGTGTGAGTTTCGGAGGAACAAGTGTGAGTTTCAGAGCAGCAAGTGTGAGTTTCAAAGGAGCAAGTATGAGTTTTGGAGGAGCAAGTGTGAGTTTCAGACCAGCAAGTGTGAGTTTCAAAAGAGCAAGTGTGAGTTTCAGAGGAGCAAGTGTGAGTTTCAAAGGAGCAAGTGTGAGTTTCAGAGGAGCAAGTGTGAGTTTCAAAGGAGCAAGTGTGAGTTTCGGAGGAGCAAGTGTGAGTTTCAGAGGAGCAAGTGTGAGTTTCGGAGGAGCAAGTGTGAGTTTCGGAGGAGCAAGTGTGAGTTTCAAAGGAGCAAATATGAGTTTTGGAGGAGCAAGTGTGAATTTCAAAGAAGCAAGTGTGAGTTTTGGAGGAGCAAGTGTGAGTTTCAAAGGAGGGGATGTGAGTTTCAGAGGAAAGTTTCAGAGGAGCAAGTGTCATCTTCAAAGGAGCGTATGAGTTTCAAAAGAGCAAAAACGAGTTTCAATGTTAAGCTTCAGAGAAATAAGTCTGAGTTTCAGAGGAAATTGTGGTGCATTTCCAAAGGAGCTAGTTTGTGCTTCAGAGGGGTTCATAATGCTCCTGTTTTCTGTTTAAAAAGTAACATTGGCAAGCATTTTCAAACTAGTTAACTTCCTGTTCTCTTGACCAGGAGCTAGCGTAAAAAAAGAGGAAGGAGAAGAAGACAACCATGGCTGATTCTGCCACCTCCCTCCTCTCTGGGGCTATTTTTTATTCATTCATGGGCTTCACTGGCTGGGCCAGCATTTATTGCCCATCCCTAATTGTCCTTAAGAAGGTGGTGGTGAGCTTCCTTCCTGAACTGCTACAGTCCATGTGGTGCAGATACACCCGCAGTGCTGTTAGGGAGGAGAGTTCCAGGATTTTAACCCAGCGACAGTGAAGGAACAGCGATATAATTCCAAGCTAGGATGCTGAGTGACTTGGAGGGGAACTTCCAGGTGGTGGTGTTCCCATCTATCTGCTGCCTTTGTCCTTCTAGATGGTAGGGGTCGTGGGTTTGGAAGATGCTGCCTAAGGAGCCTTGGTGAGTTCCTGAAGTGCATCTTGTAGATGGTACACACTGCTGCTACTGTGCGTCGGTGGTGGAGGAAGTGAATGTTTGTGGATATGGTGCCAATCAAGGGGGCTGCTGCGTCCTGGATGGTGTCAAGCTTCTTCAGTGTTGTGGGAGCTGCATCATCCTAGGGATCAGGACCTTGGTCAGGTTTCTTAGAAGAATGTTCAATGGGCGAATGGTTCCAACCCACTCAAAAAAAAGAAGGCAGAGGTGTGACCTGATAGATGTCTTTAGGTTTATGAAAGGATTTGGTAGGGTGGTTATAGAGATGTTTTCACTCATGGGGGAGACTAAAACAAGGGGCCATAAATATAAGATAGTCATTAATAAATTCAATAGAGAATTCAGGAGAAATTTATTTACCCAGCGTGGTGAGAAAATGGAAGTTGTTACCTCAGGGAGTAGCTGGGGTGAATAGCCTAGAGGTATTTAAGGGGAAGCTAGATAAACACATGCTGGAAAAAGTTATGCAAGGATATGTTAATAGAGTTAGAAGGAGAGGGGTGGGTGGAGGCTTGTGTGAGCGTAAACGCAGGCATAGTTGGGTCAAAGGGCCTGTTTCTGTGTTATATATTCCAGAGTAATTCCATGTAACACAGCCTCCTGACAGCAGTCAGAGTCAATTAAAAAGTTAAAGTGATCCAGCAAATATCAGTCAGGTTGCCTGCAGCCCTGCCTTATCTTTGATCTTTTACATGTAAACTTAGGCTTTTTTCCTCCTCTTACTCATCATGTTGAAAAAGATTTGTGTGTACGTTTTTGTGTGTGTGTGTGTGAGAGAGAGAGAGAGAGAGATTGCAGGGGTTAGTGTTTAAATGGGCGAATGTTTACACATTTCAATGGACAAATGTTTTCAAAGTGACTACTTGAAAATGCAGAGCACAGCTGTAATTAATTGTTCCGGTAATTTCCACAATACTGTTTGTGTGTTAGACTGCTTTATACTTGATTGAATTCCAGGGTGTTGATGTGACACACAACTGCTTGGAAGATTATCGCATGCAGCTCAATCATTAATTATCTTGTTTCATTAGCTCCTGCCTGTGGCACATGATGAACTAACTGAACCCAAAGAAGTAAAATCAAAACTGCCAAGTTTAATCCTTAAGTCACCAAGGATGGATCTGGTACAGAATTGGTAAGTGTCTATAACACAGCGATTGGGAAAGCATAATACTTCAGATTAAATTGGTGCCATTGGTATAGCCAGAAGCACCTCGGAACCAAAACATTACTGCGAATAAAATAAAATTGCATTAATAGGGTGATTATATGCCATGACTAAAAGGCTCAATTCTACAGCTTAATCTCTTTATTTAAAAGCTTTAAATAAAGATTGTGCATTTTTTGGAAGAAGAATGTATATTGTACATTACAGGATACAGTAGCACAGTGGTTATGTTACTGGACTAGTAATCCAGACGCCTGGTCTAATAATCTGCAGGTAAGAGTTCAAATGCCACCATGACACCAGCGGAATTTCAATTCAGTTAATTAAATAAATCTAGAATTTAAAAAAAGATAGTATCAATAATGATGATTATGAAACTATTGTCATAAAAACCCATCTAGTTCATTGATGTCCTTTATGGAAGGAAATCCACCATCCTTACCCATATGTGACTCCAGGCCGACAGCAAGGTGGCTGAGTCTTAACTGCCCTCTGAAGTGGCTTTTCGAGCCACTCAGTTGTATTCAAGGAGGTAGTTCACCATCACCTTCTCAAGGGAAATTAAGGATGGGCAATACATGGTGGCCTTATCAGTGATGCCCACATCCCATGAACGAATTTTTTTTTAAAAATGTAGTTGTTTGGTAGTACAGAACTTGAGTATTGCTGAAAATGAGACATTTTTTGTCAAAGCTTTTCATCTTGCACTCATCAGGACAATTTGCAAGAAAATATCAATGTCAGGGGAACAGCATATTTACACTGTATGAGAAGTGACTTGGTTGGCAAGTGGACTCTGATTGGTAGAGACATTGCCATGGAGAATGCACCAGTTGATGATAACTGACAGTTAACTGCCAAGCTTCAACCCCCCAAAAAAAGTATCTTTTTTCAGCAACACTCAAAAATTAAAGTGTTCTACCTGCTGTTATTTTACTCTAATTTAGACTAAACAGAACAGATTCCTTGGGGACTTCAGTACCAACAGTGACAAAAGCCCATACTTTCCAATTTACAGGTTACTCGAGTACCTGCTCCTCTTTCCTTGCTCCCAGGAGTGCTTGACATTCCAATCTGCCATCTGGTACTATGGTGAGTTTATAATAGAAGGATTATGTTACCCCCGTATTCAGTAGAGTTCAGGAGGCTCACCAAGAAAAAGAATATTCCAATACCAAGCAAGTTGAAACATATTGGGAGTGTCTTCGTGGAATGCAGATTAAGGCACTTTATTATCTCATTTGCTAACCACTTTGGGTTTTGTTAAACAGGCTTTATTGTACAACTGTACCCATGATAACTAGGGATCATAATTGGAAAATAGTCATAAATAAATGCAACAAGTAATTCAGGAGAAACTTATTTACTCAAAGAATGTGGAATTCATCATCACAAAGAGTTGAGGAAAATAGCACAGATGCAATTAAGGGGAAACCAGATAAACACATGAGGGAGAAAGGAATATGTGCTGAAAGGGTGAGATGAAGTAAGGTGGGAGGAGACTCTTGTGAAGTATAAACATACACTGGTATAAACATATACTGTAAGAGCTTATGTTGTCTAGGGTGACCTTGGTCACATAATGACTCTGATCTCAGTGTCATACAAATTTGCTTACTTCACATGAACAATTATATAAAAAAAAGACTTGCATTTATATCTCCTTCTGGCAGGAGAAGGAGGACACTTTCCACAGAGTACAGCCCATGGCAAGAACCTGCACGTGGAGTCTTTTAACATAGGGAGGCTGTTGCACTGCAGCTACCACCATGATTCTGACTGACCAGGAGGGCCTGCTCACCGTATGCATATTGACAGGATTTACAAGCTGATAATCAGTCTGTTTGGCTATGTCATGAACAGACCTTCTGTGGCCATCAAGTTCTAAACCCAGAACTTCTGGTTCAGAGGCAGATACACACTGTGCCACTGTGCCACAAGACCTCATCTTCTACTTAAATACTGCTTTTCATGACCATTGGATGTTTCAAAGCATTTTACAGCCAATGAAGTACTTATGAAGTGTAGTCACTGTTGTAATATAGGAAATACGCAGCCGATTTGTGCACACCAAGCTCCCACAAACAGGAACGTAATTATGACCAAATAATCTGTTTTTGTGATGTTGATTGAGGGATAAATATTGGTCAGGTCACTAAGGATAACTCCCCTCCTCTTCTTCAGTAGAGCTCCTGTCTGGCAGCTCCTGTTACTGCAGGGACTAGAGATCTGCTGGCCAATCAGATTGGCCAGCAGCTCTCTAAGTCTGGACTTCCTCCCGAGTGAGGGGCGGAAGTCCTGCCTGTAGCCAATTGATGCTCATTCGAGCTTGAAATGGCTGTGGGGCAGTCAGAGTCGGTGGGGATGTGTTCCCCACCAACTCTTTGGATGGCAGGAAGGGAACCCCTGCCATCTGAAATAATCAGGCCAAAGTATTTGTATTTGAATTGAATCACTAGTATCTCCCTTGGCATCCTGACCCTGTAGCCTAAGGTTTTGTGTATAAAACACAAACTTTTTCATTTTCTGCAGTGAACAAGATTTTCAACCCTAAGTGAGCGAGCTGTCAGCCATTCTTCAGTTGGTAGCACTCTCATCTCTGAGTCAGGATGTAGGTTCGAGTCCCACTCCAGAGACTTGAGCACATAATCTAGGCTGACATTTCAGTGCAGTGCTGTGGGAGGTGTCTTTCGTTAAACTGAGGCCTTTCAGATCGGCATAAAAGAAGCCCTGCCACTATTTGAATAAGAGCAGGAGAGTTCTCCCCAGTGTCCTGGCTAATCTCTCAACCAACATCACTAAAACAGTTATCTGATTGCTTGTTTAATAGCCATTTGTGGGAGCTTGCTGTGAACAAATTGGCTATCCAGTTTCCTTACATTATAACAATGAGGACGCTAAACAGTGCTTCACTATCTATAAAGTGCTTTGGGATGCCCTGAGGTTGTGAAAAGTGCTAGGAAATGTTTTAATATAGCATGCACACTAATACATAGGTACACACATGTGCAGACATGCACTCAAGTACAATACACAATCTACACTCACTCACCCACACCCTACACTCAGATTAGCAAATGTCTCTAAGGTTTCATCCATATTGAAGGAGCCAAGCATAAATTTACAGGACTAATAATCCAGAGGCCCCAAGTAATGCTCTGGAGAACTGAGTTCAAATTCCACCAGGGCAGTGGGGAGAATTTAAATTCAATTAATAAATCTGGAATGTATAGTTAGTCTCAATAATAATGATCATGAAACTACTGAATTATTGGAAAAGCCCATCTGGTTCATCAATGGAACCAAGGGAGGAAATCTGCCATCCTTACCTGGTCTGGCCTACATGTGACTCCAGACCCACAACCCAATGTGGTTGACTCTTAACTGTCCTCTCAAATGGTCTAGAAAGCCACTCAACTATATCAAACAATGCAGAAAATGTAGGTGTACCTACACCACCTGGAGTTCATGAAGGCAAACTTACCACCACTTCTCAAAGGCAATTAGGGATGGGCAATGCGGTCTCCTCTACATTGGAGAGGCCAAACGCAAACTGGGCGACCACTTTGCAGAACACCTGCAGTCTGTCCGCAAGAAAGACCCAAACCTCCCTGTCGCTTGCCATTTTAACACTCCACCCTGTTCTCTTGCCCACATGTCTGTCCTTGGCTTGCTGCATTGTTCCAGTGAAGCCCAACGCAAACTGGAGGAACAGCACCTCATCTTCCGACTAGGCACTTTACAGCCTTCCGGGCTGAATATTGAATTCAACAACTTTAGATTTTGAACTCCCCCTCCCCCCATCGCCATCCCGTTTCTTCCCCCTCCCTTTTGTTTTTTCCAATAATTTATATAGATTTTTCTTTTCCCACCTATTTCCATTATTTTTAAATCTATAACTGTAATGCCCTGTCTGTCTTCCCACCCCACCCCCACTAGAGCTGTACCTTGAGTGTCCTGCCATCCATTCTTAATTAGCACATTCTCTTAGATAATATCACCACCTTTTACACGTCTTTGTTCCTTTGTCTGTGACATCTTTTGATTATCTGCTCCTATCACTGCTTGCTTGTCCCTACAAACACCCCCCTCAACTTCTCTCTCCCCGCCCCCACACCTTAAACCAGCTTATATTTCACCCCTCTCCTAACTATACTCAGTTCTGCTGAAGGGTCATGAGGACTCTAAACGTCAACTCTTTTCTTTTCCGCCGATGCTGCCAGAACTGCTGAGTTTTTCCAGGTAATTCTGTTTTTGTTTTGGATTTCCAGCATCCGCAGTAGCTTTTTGTTTTTATGGGCAATGAATGTTGGCTTTGTCTGTGAAGCTTACGCCCCAAAAGTGAATAAAAATACTCTGAGCCACAGTTGACACTGTGCTTCTGTGAATGTATCCGTTTTCCTGATGGATCAGAGATCAGGTGAGATAGACAGAGACTGTGACGAAAAATATAACACGGCATTTGGGAGGTTAAACTGACCAGCTTTATCTTTTAACGTCGCTCCCTAAATTAGCATATGTACAAATCTCTAATCGGGCAGTGCGAAGATTTCCAGTTCAGCTATGAGAGAAAAATTGGAAGTCAGAAATTAAATTGCTGCAAATATACAGCAGATCTGTCGGCATATGTAAAGAGGGAAGACAGGATCATATTCTGGGAGGAGATTTTTCAATAGTTCTGTCCAAGAGACTCCACTCAAAGCATAAACCTGCCTTTTCCTTTTCTGTTTCTTTTGCGTCTGTTTCTGTTTATTTAATTGTTTTCATCTTTTTGGCGAATAGATTTTCATGTAGGTGGATTATCCGCCTTCAGGTTCATTATATTCCCCCGTGTGTATAATTAACAAATCAATGGCATTTAACACTGGACAATAATTCCGGTAATAACTTAATGGTGTTTTTTAAAAAAAAAGCACTTGACAAACTACGGTCGATCGCTATAATATTGTGTCATGCCATTTTTGGAAGTTGATGTGCTTCAGAAAACAGGTTGCTCCCTCTGCAAGCTGTGAAGAGGGCCGAGGCATTTTTGACAGAAAGAAAGGGGGGTAGTTGGCTGCTCAGTTTCCTCTTTGCCAGCGCTGTGAGTTCACTCCTCCTCCCTTTCCCACCCTCGGGGAGGATGGTATAGTCGAAAGGATGAGCCGAGTACATGCTGTCTCCTCCTGGGTTCCCTCCACCCCCCACCCCCCAACCTCACCCCCCACCCCTCACCGCCCGCACCACCCTTGTTACTCTGGATGCTACCGAACCCCATCAAGCGGGATTTACAGCACCTCCCAGCTCTGGACAGCTCCAACTAGAGTCAGCCTCAGCTGAGCGAGAGGGAAAGGCATCATCCTACCTGTAGCGTCAAGCTCGACTGAACAATTCTTTGAAAAGAATCGGTGCCGGGGGGGAGGAGGAGGGGGGGGGAAAAAAAACTCCACAAAGATCACCAAAGGTAAGAGAAATGGGCCTTTTGTATTAAGCAGCTGCCTAGCAACCAAATTATTCGCAGCAACTTCTTGCTAAGCGAACAAGCTAATTTCTTTGGTGGAGGGTTGTCAGTGATGTGGTTTGATGGCTTTCGCACAGATACATTCTTTTTAAAGATATAGAATGTGCTGTTTAATCGGCCACTCCCTCAACTCGAGTTCTTTGTGAGGGTTTTGGCAAAATAACACGGTCGTTATTAACCCAGTTTTATATATATATATATGTGTGTGTGTGTGTGTGTATATATCATACATATATGACACCGCCCTCCCTCTCCCAATAATACCTTGTCGACTCAGGGATAGAAAAAAGATTTGGGAAGAGGTACTGAGTGTAATTATTTTCAGATAGGCGTCCTACCGCATGGGTGGAGCTCTCGTACGTAACCTGGGCATTGTTCAATTTACTTAAGTCGAGCCCAGCTTGTTAACAAGGCACCAGGGAGTAGAGTGCTGGACAGAGCCAGGTGGAGCGTTGTTTGGGCGGGATCCTGTCCCCCGGGTTAGGGCTCTGCCCTGGCACCACCACCACCACCACCAACAAATTGCATTTAGGTAGCACCTTTAAGGTTGTAAAAGGTCCCAAGGTGCTGCTGGGTGAGGGCGGTGCTACTGGCATGGGAGCTGCATTGTCGGGCATTGGGCACTGTACTTGTTGGATGGCAGGTTGTCGGGAGAGTGCAGTGAGTTCGGGGGAGCGTTTAGTGAAAAATAAATCGGGATCATTCAGTGAATAATTCAGTGGCCGCTGCCGTGCAGACTCTTTTAGTTCTGCTCTCTGTAAACTTGGGAGACTGAAAGGCTACAAGTGCAGCAGTGAAAACTAGGACACGGTTTTGATGATTGCCACTTGGAAGATAAGTGTCGAGAATCTGAGACTTTAAGATCTTTATTGTACTTCAGCCTGACTTCTCAACACTCAGCCTCAGCACTTCACGTAACGAACTCCCTCCCGCCCCTCAGATTCTATATTTTGTGCCCGTTATCGAACAGACATTTAACTCTTTCGCTGCTGGATTTTGGCGAACTTGACAAAGTTGCAGAAGCTCAAACTTCATGGGATTTTGCGCGCTGGGGACGTGGACAGCAGCAGCTCAACCAATTGAGCTCATTGCCCCCGAACTAGGGATGGCGTGGGCGGGGGGGGGGGATAACATTCCCATCCGGATCAACACCCCATCCCTCCCCAGGTGCTGAGGGGGTTGAGTGAGCAGGGACATCAATCGGAGAGACCAGCAACAACATTTGGCTATGATGCCCGCACAGTTGAATAGCCCGTTGGCGCTTGAATTCTAGGCTCACGCTTGATGCACAGCCACTTGGGCGAGGTTAATGCCGCTGGCCCATGTGCGACCGACACCCGGCATAGGTCAGAGCCTTCAGAATGGGCGAGACACCAATGACGATAACACTTGCTGAGGTCAAAACGAGACATTTTTATTCGAGGGATATCCAGTTAGTCAATTCTCCATTATGGGACGCTTCAAAATTAGTGTTTAACGTGAGCAAGGATAAAACACGACTGACAACTTCATTTTGTCATGTTCCCCTGTCTAAAGCCCTGGGCAATTATTGTGATTTAATGGTCTGTATTTTTGTGGTGCAGATCACTGCCTGATAATCTGTCTCTTGCAAACAGGAAGAGGACCATTTTAAAATTCAAATTTGTCCATAGCCTCGCCCCTCCCTGTCTCTGTAACCTCATTCAGCCCTGCAACCTCACAAAGGTCTCTTCGCTCTTTCAATTCTAGCCTCTTGCGCTCCTCCTTCTCATTGCTTCGCCATTGGTGGCTGAGTCTCCTTGAGCCTTAATTCCTGGGAATTCACTCTCCGTCTCCCTGCCCCTCTCTTAATTTGCTGCTTAAAACCTATCTTTTTGACCCAGATTTTAGTATCCATATCTCAGACGCGTAGCTACTGTTAGAATTATCCCTACGGTCTGGTAACAAACATGATCATCTTGTGTTGCCAATCGGAATAACATTGCCATGTTTGAAGTAAGTATTTCATAAGGCTCTGTGACACAAAGTTGTGCAGGTTAGAGCGTGAACCCCAGGTCAATTGCCTCCCAGCAGAGTGCTTGAAGATTTGCAGGGAGAATTACTCCCAGCCGCTATCACACACCTCCCAGAAATTGGTTCTCGGGGCAACGCTGTTGGGGGGGTCCCGCAGTCTCGGGTCGACGTGTGACATAGGAAACCAAGAGGAGTAGGTGGCCTTGCAAAAATGGAACATTAGCCCTAAAAGAATACAAACAGGAAAACAGCGCTCCTTACCCTGCTGAATAAACAACAACTCCTTACAGTTAAATTGATATGACTAATTCTTGTCCTGTTGACTAAACAGAAACTTTTCAGTTACGTACGATACGTTACCCCAATCCTGCCGAATAAACAGAAGCTCTCATACAGACACACAATGAGTAATGCTTGATGTCATGAATAAGTTGTAACTCCGTAGTTTTTTTGGTGAGTTACTTGTTACCCTCCGGGATAAAGGACAACTCTGCACAGTTACACAAGTGACCCCAATCCTGATGAATGTCTGGACCTTTTTTTTGGATGAGACGGTAAATCAATGCTCCATCTGCCCTTTTGGATGAATCCCCATTCACTATCCCAAAGACGAGCAAGGGAGTTCTCCCCGCTGTCCTGGCCGCTATTTAACCAGCAACCATCACTGATAAAAAGTCATTATCACGTTGCTGTTTGTGGGACATTGTTGTACGTAAAATGGCTGCCACATTTCCTCCATTACAGTGACTATACTTCACAAAGTACTTCAATGAGTGTAAAGCACTTTGGGGTACCCTGAAGTAGTGAATGTCATTATATAAATAAAAGTCTTTCTTTTCCTTCTCTGTACACAGTGAATTACAGTAGCTGTAATAATAATTAGCTAAATGGGTAAGAAAAACGTCTCAACAAAGATCTGTTTCTCTGAAGATATCAATGATATTCTTTATATTTATCCCAATTCTTATCATTCTTCTCCTTTTCCACTGAAAGTTCTGCAAACCCCCTCCACCTCCACCAACCCCCCAAACCTTGAGTGTGAAGATCTGGTTTTCGACTGCTGGGTGCATTTTCTAATCTAATATACACGGTAGACCAGGTTCCCCACCATAGGTGGGAACTCACAAAGGATAACCTATTGTCTTCACCCGCAATGATCATGAATAGCTATGAGTTTACAGTCAGGCTTGGTGTCCTGCACAATCCTAAAATGACAATCAAACACCACACCCAGCTCATCACCGAGACTGCTCTTTTCCAAGTCCAGTGTGTCACCTGTCTGTGCTCCGAACTTAACTGCTCCATTTACAATCATTCATGAAGAGTGCAGGAGGGCATGCCAGGAGCAGCACCAGGCATACCTAAAAATGAGGTGTCAACCTGGTGAAGCTATAAAACAGGACTACTTGCATACCAAACAGCATAAGCAGCAAGTGATAGACAGATAGACAGAGCTAAGCGATCCCACAATCAACAGATCAGATCTAAGCTCTACAACCCTGCCACATCCAGTCATGAATGGTGGTAGACAATTAAACAACTCACTGGAGGAGGTGGCTCCACAAATATCCCCAACCTCAATGATGGAGGAGCCCAGCACAGCAGCGCAAAAGATAAGGCTGAAGCATTCGCAAAAAGTGCCGAGTGGATGATCCATCTCGGCCTCCTCCAGAGGTCCCCAGCATCACAGATGCCAGTCTTCAGCCAATTCGATTCACTCCACGTAATATCAAGAAACGGCTGAAAGCACTGGATACTGCAAAGGCTATGGGCCCTGACAATATTCCGGCAATAGTACTGAAGATTTGTGCTCCAGAACTTGCCGCGCCCCTAGCCAAACTGTTCCAGTACAGCTACAACACTAGCATCTACCTGGCTATGTGGAAAATTGCCCAGGTATGTCCTGTACACAAAAAGCAGGACAAATCCAACCCAGCCAATTACCACCCCATCAGTCTATTCTCGATCATCAGTAAAGTAATGGAAGGGGGTCATCAACAGTGCTATCAAGCGGCACTTGCTTAGCAATAGCCTGCTCACTGATGCCCACTTTGGGTTCCTCCAGGGCCACTCAGCTCCTGTCCTCATTGCAGCCTTGGTTCAAACATGGACAAAAGTGTTGAACTCCCAAGGTGAGGTGAGAGTGACTGTCCTTAACATCAAGGCAGCATTTGACCGAGTGTGGCATCAAGGAGCCCTAGCAAAACTGGAGTCAATGGGAATTGGGGGGAAGCTCTCCACTGGTTGGAGTCATACCTAGCACAAAGGAAGATGGTTGTGGTTGTTGGAGGTCAGTCATCTTAGCTCCAGGACATCACTGCAGGAATTCTTCAGGGTAGTGTCCTAGGCTCAGCCATCTTCAGCTGCTTCATCAATGACCTTCCATCATAAGGTCAGAAGTGGGGATGTTCACTGATGATTGTGCAATGTTCAGCACCATTCGCAACTCCTCAGATACTGAAGCAGTCTGTGTCCAAACGCAGCAAGACCTGGACAATATCCAGGCTTGGGCTGACAAGTGGCAAGTAACATTGGCACCACACAACTGTCAGGCAATGACCATCTCCCTCAAGAGAGAATCCAACCATCATCCCTTTAGGTTCAATGGCATTGCCATCACTGAATCCCCCACTATCAACATCCTGGGGGTTACCATTGACCAGAAACTGAACTGGACCAGCCATATAACTGTGGCTACAAGAGCAGGTCAGAGGCTAGGAATCGTGCGATGAGTAACTCACCTCCTGACTCCCTAAAGCCTGTCCATCATCTACAAGACACAAGTCAGGAGTGTGATGGAATACTCTCCACTTGCCTGGATGAGCACAGCTCCTACAACACTGAAGAAGCTGGATGCCATCCAGAACAAAGCAGTCCACTTGTTTGGCACCAGATCCACAAACATTCACTCCCTCCACCACCGATGCACAGTAGCTGCAGTGTGTACCATCTACAAAATGCACTGCATGAATTCACCAAGGATCCTGAGACAGCACCTTCCAAACCCACAACCACTACCATCTAGAAGGACAAGGGCAGCAGCTAGATGGGAACACCACCACCTGGAAGTTCCCCTCCAAGTCACTCACCATCCTGACTTGAAAATATATCACCATTCCTTCACTGTCGCTGGGTCAAAATCCTGGAACTCCCTTCCTAACAGCACTGTGGGTGCACCTACACCACATGGACTGCAGCGGTTCAAGAAGGCAAATCACCACCACCTTCTCAAGGGCATCTAGGGATGGGCAGTAAATGCTGGCCCAGCCAGCAAAGCCCACATCCTGTGAATGAATTTTTTTAAATACTTTTGTTACTTCCAGGCTTGATATTTCCATTGCTATACTCCTGAATTGCACCTTATATAAACTACAGCTTTAGGTGTTAGCCTTGGTTCATCAGTACTCTTGCCTTTCAGCCAGAAGCTTGTGAGTTCAAGCCCCATTCTAGGGACTTTATTCAGAATCTAACATGGTACTTCTCTGCAGGACTGAGGAAGTGCTGCACTGTTAGAGATGCCCTGTTGCGCATGAGATGTTAAATTGAGACCCTGTTCAGCATCCCAGGTGGAGGATGAGGTCAAGTGCACTCTCAGTTCCACCAGCTCAGATGCACATAAAATATCCCATTATGCTCTTCAATGAAGAGTAGAAGAGTTTGCCCAGTCTTCTGGGCAATATTAATCCCTCAACCAACAGCACTGAAAAAAAACAAGCATCTGGTTGTTTATCACATTGTTGTTTGTGGGACTGTTCTGTGTGCAAATTGGTTGTCACATTTCCCGATATTACAGTAGCAATTGTGCTTTAAAAAAAAAGTACTTCTATGACTTTAAGCTTGGGCTTTAAAACTGCTGATATCATCAAAAATGTTTTTTTGACACAGATTATTCCTTCTTTCTTAACTTAACCAAAATTCTGCAGTCCATGTTTTATCCTGAAAACTCATCTGGTTCACAAATGTGCTTTAGGGAAGGAAATCTGCCGTCCTTATCTGGTCTGTCCTACATGTGACTCCAGGCCCAGAGCAATGTGGGTAACTCTCAAATGCCCTCTGAAATAGCCTTCCAAACCACTCAGTTGTATCAAACTGCTACAGAAAATTGGATAAGGAATTAAACCAGATGGACCACCCGGCATCGAGCTTGGCACCAGAAACAACAATGCCAAATTCAGCCCTGTCGACCCTGCAAAGTCTTCCTTACTTGGTGGCTTGTGCCAAAATAGGGAGAGCTGCCTCACAGATTAGTCAAGCAGCAGCCTGACATAGTCATACTCACAGAATCATACCTTAAAGATAATGTCCCAGACACCACCATCACCATCCCTGGATATGTCCTGTCCCACTGGCAGGGCAGACCCAGCAGAGGTGGTGGCACAGTGGTATACATTCGGGAGGGAGTTGCCCTGAGAGTCTTCAACATTGACTCCGGACCCTATGAGGTCTCATGGCATCAGGTCAAACATGGGCAAGGAAACCTCCTGCTGATTACCATGTACTGTACCCCCGACCTCAACTGATGAATCAGTACACCTGCATGTTGAACACCACTTGAAGGAAGCACTGAGGGTAGCAAGAGCACAGAATGTACTCTGGATGTGGGGTTTCAATGTCCATCACTAAGAGTGGCTCGCTAGCACCAATATGGCTGAGTCCTAAAGGACATAATTGTTAGACTGCTAAATGGGATAGGTTTCAAACAGATCTAGCAACTCAAGACTGGGCATCCATGAAGTGCTGGGGGCCATCAGCAGCAGAATTGTATACAACCCCAATCTGTAACCTCAAGGCCCGGCATATCCCCCACTCTGCCATTACCATCAAGCCAGGGGATCAACCCTGGTTCAATGAGGAGTGCAGGAATGCATGCTAGGAACAGCACCAGGCACACCCTAAATGAGGTGTCAACCTGGTGAAGCTACAACTCAGGACTCACAACTCTTGCGTGCCAAACAGCGTAAGCAGCATGCAGTACACAGAGCTGAGCAATCCCACAACCAATGGATCACATCTAACCTCTGCAGTCCTGCCACATCCAGTCATGAATGGTGGTAAACGATTAAGCAACTCACTGGAGGAGGAGGCTCCTGGGAGCCAAGGACATCAGTGCAAAAGATAAGGCTGAAGCATTTGCAACAACCTTCAGCCAGAATTGTCGAGTGGATGACCCATCTCAGCCTCTTCCAGAGCTCCCCAGCATCACAGATGCCAGTCTTCAGCCAATTCGATTTACTCGAGTGGTATCAAAAAATGGCCGAAGGCACTGGACACTGCAGTGGCTATGGGCCCTGACAATATTCCAGACATAGTACTGAAGACTTATGCTCCAGAACTTGCTGTGCCCCTAGACAAGCTGTTCCTGTACAGCTACAATATTGGCATTTACCCAGGTATGTCCTGAATACAAAAAGCAGGACAAATCTAACCCAGCCAATTACCACCCCATCAGTCTGCTCTCGATCATCAGTAAGGTGATGGAAGAGGTCATCAACAGTGCTATCAAGCGGCACTTGCTTAGCAAAAACCTGCTCACTGATGCTCAGTTTGGGTTCTGCCAGGGTCACTCAGCTCCTGACCTCATAACTTGGTTCAAACATGGACAAAAGAGTTAAACTCCAGAGGTGAGGTGAGAGTGACTGCCTTTGATATCAAGGCCACATTTGACTGAGTGTGGCATCAAGAAGCCATAGCAAAACTGGAGTCAATGGGAATCAGGGGGAAACCTCTCTGCTAGTTGAAGTCAAACGTAGCACAAAGAAAGATGGTTGTGGTTGTTGGAGGTCAATCATCTCTGTTCCAGGGCATCACTGCAGGAGTTCCTCAGGGTAGTGTCCTAGGCCCAACCATCTTCAGCTGCTTCATCAATGACCTTCCTTCCATCATAAGGTCAGAAGTGGGGATGTTCGCTGATGATTGCACAATGTTCAGCACCATTCGCAACTCCTCAGATACTGAAGCAGTCCATGTCCAAATGCAGCAAGACCTGGACAATATCCAGGCTTGGACTGACAAGTGGTAAGTAACATTCGTGCCACACAATGTCCATCTCTAACAAGACAGAATCTAACCATCATCCCTTGACATTCAATGGCATTACCATTGCTGAGTCCCCCACTATCAACATCCTAGGGCTTACCATTGACCAGAAACTGAACTGGACTACTCATATAAATACTGTGGCTACAAGAGCAGGTCAGAGGCTGGGAATCCTGCAGTGAGTAACTCACCTCCTGATTCCCCAAAGCCTATCCACCACCTACAAGGCACAAGTCAGGAGTGTGATGGAATACTCTCTACTTGCTTGGATGAGTGCAACTCCAACAACACTCAAAAAGCTTGACACCATCCAGAACAAAGCAGCCCGCTTGATTGGCATGTCATCCACAAACATTCACTCCCTCCACCACCGACACACAGTGGCAGCAGTGTGTACCATCTACAAGATGCACTACAGAAACTCACCAAGGCTCCTTAGACAACACCTTCCAAACCTATGACCACTGCCAATTAGAAGTACAAGGGCAGCAGATACATGGGAACACCACCGCCTGCAAGTTCCCCTCCAAGCCACTCACCATCCTGACTTGGAACTATATTGCTGTTCCTTCACTGTTGCTGGGTCAAAATCCTGGAACTCCCTCCCTAACAGCACTGTGGGTGTACCTACACCACAGGAACTGCAGCGGTTCAAGAAGGCAGCTCACCGCCACCTTCTCAAGTTGCAATTAAGAATGAACAATAAATGCTGGCCTAGCCAGCAATGCCCACATCCCATGAATGAATAAAAAAAATCCTGAACAAAATCCTGGTCACCTATCATTCACTCCTTGCCAGCTTCCATTGTTTCCTATTCCTTACCACATTGATTTCAAAATCTTCATTCTTGTCTTCAATACTCACTATGGCCTTCTCTTTCCTATCTCTGCAACTTCCTCGCATACCTGTTTGCATTCCACCTACTCTAATTGATTATACATTCCAACCCTGTCCCACCCACTCCTCTGCCAACCACTGCACATTTGTCCCACTCTACCATCAGTGCCACAGCCTTCAGTCATTTCACCCCACACTCTGAAACCTCTTTATCTAGGCACCTTGATCTGCCTACATCTATCTCCACCAGCGAAATCTTCCTTAAAATCTCGTTGCGCTTTCAGCCATCTCCCCAGACCCCCTTGTGCTCCTGTTCATTTTTGGCACACATTCTGTGAAATGGAAAATTCCAAAATTAAAGACACAAGTGTTTGTTTGTGAAGAAGTTTTGGTTGGAGCTAATATATTAGAAAAACTTTTCAAGTTTGAAATGTAAATCGTTTGGCTCAGCTGGGTATACTGATTTCTGCTACCTTTGTTGGTTAAACACTCTTGTACCTAGTGACGCATGAGGTAACCCGCTGCTGTCTGTCCAGAGCAGGATATTTATCTCCAGTGCCATACATCCAGCTGGATCTCCACAATTGCTGTTTATATTTGCAAATCTGCACAGAACCATCTTTTCTCTGGGTTGTTTGCATAACAAAAGGCATTTTTACATGAACACATAGCTACCCTGACTCCCCTACCAAGACCAGTGGTGCCTTTAGTCTGGCTCCTATCTTTCAACCTATCTGGATTGGGCATCCCTACCAGGAGTTATTCTTCGTGCCACTACAGCGCTCAGGATCGTAGGAGCACACACGCCTTGCCGCCACATCAACGTACAGTCCCTTGGGATAGTCATCTCACTGGGTATGTACAAAGTCTCCTGCCGATGATTGTATATTATTCCCCTAATTCCCCGAAGATGGTTGAAAAGATATGTCACCAGGGGTTTAATTTAGGATTTGAAGGATTTGAAGAAATGAAAGCAATGGGTTAAGGTGGATTTAAATTGTCAGATATAGAAACATGAAATGTGTGTACAATGAATTGGTGATTGGATATGGGTGCTATCTTTGACTAAAGGGTCACTTACAAGGAATTAAAAAATACTGGATACTCTTTGGAATCATCTGTTAAATATGTTTATTTTGACCGCTTATAACTCAGCGGAAATATCTTTGGAATCAAGAGGTTGCTGTTGGTAATTTTATCAATCAGATGCTTAATACATTCATGAGACATTCAGCTCTCTGCTATTTTAGAGAAGGCATTAATCTATTTAAAATAAGTGGATTAGTGTTTGCATCAGAAACAGGAAACAGAGGGCAGCTGTAACTAGAAACTCTTCAAGCAGAAAGTAGTTACAATTAAGGTACCCCAGGAATAAAAGAAAATGCTGGAAATACTCAGCAGGACAGACAGCACCTGTGGAGAGTGAAAATCAGAGTTAATATTTCAGGTCGATAGCCTTTCATCAGAATATCAACCAGAAACATTAACCCTGTTTCTCACATCACAGACACTACCTGACCTGCAGAGTATTTCCAGAATTTTCTGCTTTTGTTTCAGATTTCCAGCATCCACAGTATTTGTATTAAAGTTACCAGGAATTGGTGGGTAGCCCCGGTTATTTGAAACATTCATATAAATGATATTTCTATTCAATAACAAGCTCTCAGCGTTCAAAGTTACCCTAAAATTGGTCTCAATGGGCCCAATTTTAACTCTTGTCTAATTGAATGGGTTTTGAGTGAGTTAAAATCACACCCAATCTGTTCAAACCACAAAATATTTGCTCGGTGCTGTATTGGTCTGTTCTCCAGGGCTTTCCTTCGATGTCTGACATTACAAATAAAATTAAAGACTGGGCAAATAATAAGGAACAGCTTTAGCAGGATATTTGAGAATGCTGTGCTAGTGGATGCAAATATTGCTCGGAGTGGGCGGATATAAAATGATTGGTGGGTAAGTATTGAACCAGATTGAAGAGCTAGTGTGGAGTAGAGCAGTCGCACGGCATATTATATGATGAGGGTCGTTAGGATCTGGAATGCGCTGCCTGAGGGTGTGGTGGTTGCAGGTCCAATTGTTGCTTTCCAAAGGGAATTGGAAATGAACAGAAAGGGCCCTCAGGGCCACAAGAAGGGTCAGGGAGTGGAGCTGGTTGAGTTGCTCTTGCAGAGACCCGGCATAAATACAAAGCGCCAAATTGCCTCCTGCACTGTAACCATTATATCATTCTATAAAGATCAGGGAAGGGATTTGGGTGCAGTATGGGAAAAATCATTGAAACCTGCAACCCAGCACACAGACCCAGCAATAGGAAAGCAAGTACAGTCTGGGACAACTTGGGTGATGCCAGGTCTCAGCAATTTAAGTTGTTATGCCTTTCACTCTTCCATCTTTCCTTTTATACCTTCCACACTTTACTAAGCCATTTATTCTTGTTGCTCTATTCATCAGTTATTCAATAATTTCCTTTTGATGTTTAGTATTGTCATTGTTTTATGCAAATACTTATGCAAATAGAAATTAAGAACTCCAAGCCATTTTCTGTGTACAAGGCTTGTAACTAAGTCTGTCTAGATTCACTTCAATGAGTCCATGAATTACATGCACAGAACCCCCACCCCTCCACTTACTCTCCTCTTTTATGTGTCAGTCTCCATCTACTGTCACTTTTGCACAACCTTCCTGTACATCTGTGCTGTCATATTAAGATTTCTCAAAGATCAAGAAACACAAAAAGGGATTTGTAAAGGAGATTCATTTTCAGACAGTTAATTCTTGCTAATTAGGGATTATCACATTTCACTGATTGCTCTGGGAGCCTTACTGCCTTTGAAGGAAGAATATTTACAAATGAGAAGCTCATCGAGATGCTGCACAATACGTCTCATGTGGAAGCCCCCATGGCTGTTGCTCCTTTATTAATTCATATTGTCCTATGTGGGGTTATTCACTTTAGTTTATTAAGAACTAACGCTTCCATCATTTGCTCCTACTCCTTGTCACTTCTCATCATTATCATTTTCTTGTTGGTCAGCTCTCTAGGAATCATAATGTACAAAATCAATTGGCCGCAATGATCATGAGGTACAAATGGCTTCCGCTCAGATGTTTTCTGAAGGTGCGGACTCGTTGTTGGAGCAGAACTTGGTTGCTGTTAGTTAATGCTCTTTGACTGGCAGATTGAAGGTGGCACTGAAGACATGTTTGTTTTAAACATGCAGACTGTTCAATGTCCTTTTGTTCTACTGCTGGCTTTAGATTTATTTTTCTACCTTGTGGCCTTTGTGTTGGTCTCATTTATACTACAGTCAAATTTTGCAAATCAACAACCAGACAAGTACATGGCCACTTCCTCCAGGCAAATTCCTCCCTTTTACTCCACATTGTTACTATGTGGGGTCCAATTCTGGGAGGGTGAGTAAATGGGGGAGAGGCACTGTGTGGAATTAAAATTGTGTGCTGCTAGAATGTCTACATTCTCCAAACTCTAAATTGCTCCAGGATTACAATTGACCTCAACCAACTCACAGCCCAGATGCGCAGCCCAGGTGCAATGCCTGAGTCTGAGTTCTGCAAAAGAGTGCTGAAGTCAGAAAATCAACAGTAATTCTAAATTCTGATTACACAATTACACTCTCTCTAGCTAATCAATAATCCCCCTCCTACAGTTCAAGCTGCACGGTACTGTGAATTTCACTGTCTACGTTGCTTGAGAATGACTGAGATCGTTAAACTAGGTCTTCAGAAATATCGTAGATTATTCCTCATTTGCGTCGACATTTCTCTAACCATTAAAAATTGATTAACTGAAAAGTTAAGAACCCATAAATGTTTCTGTTTAACCCCTCTCACTCCAGGATGGCAAGAAGAGAAAGGGGAAAAAAACACAGCATAAAACCAAAGAAAGCTTCCTTTAATAGTTTTGTTCCAAGTTGTCCAGAGCCACATCCTTGTTGAGGAAAAGGATTCGATTTTCCGCCCACTTATAAAAGCAATAATTGTGGAAGATGAGTGGAGGAGCAAGGCAGAGGAAGCTGACAGCACTGGGAGCAGCTTTATTGGAGCTGCCTGTTGGTCTGCCTCACATACACGTGTCTAAATGTGACACAAAACAAATTTACACTGAGGAAGCAGATCACTTATCAGCTAAGCAAGTGCTCAATTTGGAAGGGAGACAGTGCAGCCAGAAGTATTGGATTATGTGATGTCTGTTCCATATATCTCTGTTTAATTTCCTTTTCCTACAGGCACACAGAGGGCTGAAGCCTTGCTTGGACACACCATAAAAAATTTTTTTTGCAAATATAAATGTGGCTGCTGAGTTAGATTTTTAACTTCTTAAGTGCTGAAAGTATTTAGAATTGTCCTGTAGTCCATGCATTTTATAAAGTGAGGGAATTATTAATTAGCTTTTGGGGTGTGGGTAAGGCAACATTCTATCCAACTTTACCTGTCCCATCCCCCTTAAACAGTATATATTTCACCACATTTTTACTTCTCTTTAGTTCTGAAGAAGAGTCATACGGACTCGAAACGTTAACTCTGTCTTCCTCTCCACAGATGCTGTGAGACCTGCTGAGTTTTTCCAGCAATTTTGTTTTTGTTTCAGATTTCCAACATCCGCAGTATTTTGCTTTTATCTTAATGTTTGATTGACTGCCACTTCTCTTCCAGGAATGCCTACCTTGAAGAAGCACTGCTCTTCTCTCCAACAGAATTTCCGCTTGTTTCTTTTGCCTTGTTCACCTTCATTGCTTTCCATTTCCCTCCTGGTGTTTGACAAGGTGTTTACTAAACCTTGCTTTCACAGCCATATTTCCTTCCTCAGTGACTGTCTCCATCTCCGACTTACCCCAACATCCACAATATTTTGCTTTTAATATTTATCCCTAGTTGCACAGAGGGCATGAAGAGTGAACCACAGTAAGTGTGGGACAGGAGTCACATGTAGGTCAGGGTCATAGGTTTTCAACAATTCAGCAGCTTGCAGGGTCATTCCACAAAGATTTACTGAGTTCAATTTTAAAACTTGCCACAGTAGGATTTGAGTGGCCTCTCGGTTTCGAGTACGGTAATGACTGTGGCATCCTACCTTTATTGGTGGTGCTAAGTCTTTTGAAAGCTTCTGATTAGAGAGAAATTAGAAACAGATACGTTGTTCATTAATTTTCCCAATATGATGCTGTTTGTCTCCATAACAGCAGTCCCTGTGCTTCAGGATGTAATTCATTGTGTAATGGACTCAAGGAACTATTGGCATGAAAAGCACTATGCATACTTTTTTTTACTCATGGATCTAGACATGGACAAACAGGTAGAATTCCTTTTTCAGGTTGTTGTTGGATTGGAAATTCATAATTGCGCTAACAAGGGGGAGAACTGAAAACATCAACAAGGATAAACATTCCGGGATAGTCTTGGAGTCTGTTGCTAAAAAGATTGCATCTTGTGTTCTTGTTGCCTTACAACTCTCCGACATTTCTGCATTTCTCCAGTTTGGTCTCTTGCATGCTCCATCATAGGTAGCCTGCAGAGGCCCTAAGCTCTGAAATTATCTCCCTAAACCTCTCAGCCTTGCTGTCGCCCTCTATCCCTTTAAGATGCTCCTTTTGGTCACCTGCCTGAATATCTCTTTATGTGGCTACATGTTTAATTTTGCCTGATGACGCTTTTGTCCAGCACCTCACAAGAACACAAGCGCACCTCGGGATGGTTTTGCAATGTTAAAGGCGCCACATAAATGTGACTTGTTATTGTTTCTTGCCTCCATATTAATTTAGAATACTGTGTGTTCCTGGACAAGATTTTCTCCAGTTACTATATGGGAATAGCAAAAACATGTTCTATTAGAGGGAATCTTTTACCCCACTATGGTAAAATCTCTCCCCTTTGTATAAATAGTAGGTAGGTGGTGTCTGTTGCAAACTGAGTAATTACCCTGCAGCAACTTTGACTGAGGTAAAAAACTGATGCTGATGCACATGCGGGAAATATTGTGTGATTCTTAATATTGGGGAGGAGCAGTATTCTGAAGCAAGGAAATCATTACTGAATGATTCTTTATCTTACACCTAAAATTCTTCATCTGCTCCCTGTCACATTGTTGGAAGTGCCGTCTTTTTGATGAGACGTTAAACCGAGACCCTATCTGCTCTCTCAGGTGGATGTAAAAGGTTCCATGGCATTATTTTGAAGAAAAACTGGGGAATTTTTCCCTGCTGTCCTGGCCAATGTTTATCCCTCAACCAACACCACTAAAAACAGATTATCTGGCCATTATCAAGTTACTATTTGTAGTTTCTGGCTGTGCACAAATTGGCTGCTGTGTCCCCCAACAATACGACAGTGACTACATTCAAAAAGTGCCTCATCGGCTTTGAGACATTCTGAGATCATGAAAGGCCAGTTTTCTCTCTTTTTAAAGTTCATTCAGCTTAGTAGCAATGAACTTCGTTATAGTAGGTCAGGGTTAATGGAATTAATGGCCCTTTGAAGAAGAATAGTCGACTGTGATGGTTTGTAGCTGACATTAATTCAGAGGCTGTGGACTTCCCCAGAGTAAAGTGTGTCCCAGAGAGCATATCGCATGCACAATGCTGTAGTCGCTCATGTGAGGCTGCCTAGTAAGGCACCATTTAGAAGAGCTCTCATCCCATTACAGCCTTTACTAAAACCCTTATTGTGTTCCCTAATTAGCTGAATGCTCACAGGTCAGAGGAAGAGCAATAAATGCAATAACTCATGTTTCAAGCATGTGATGGGGAGAAAATGACAAGGAGGGATTAAAGCCTTTCCCACTACAATGGCAGAGAAATTCACCCACTCGACAGTGCAGATGGAAGGACAATAATAAGGTGGAAAGGGAGCCAGTGGAATGCGCTGTGCAAAGTGAGTTTGTTGCAATCTAATCCATTTTCAATTATCAGCAAATCCACGACACAAACTACCCATAATTCTGCATATATATGTAGACTCACCTCACATCCCTGAGATGGTTTCTGGCAGAAGCCCCACACAGTAAATGATAACCTTTAGAAATGGGCTTGAGACGCACTGTTGGGACAGCTTTTTGTTCATCTGAGAAATCTCATTAAGTGACAAGACTCAAGGAAGACATGTCAAAGTGTTTGTTAGTGAAAGCTAAAAAGGAAGTAATATGATAAAAGTTGAGTGATAGGTGGCGACTAAAGGCACATTCAAAGAGACTTACCCATGTCTTATGACACATGAGGCAGGCAAAGCACACATGCTTATGTCTTTTTCCATAGCTAGTTTTAGCTGGGACAGATCGCTAGCCTGTTGCCAGGGGCTGAAGCTTAAGGGGTGCCACTCCACATGACTGACCAGGTGACTCTCCCACTCTCACCAGCTGAAGGATATAATCAACCTATTTGGCCATGTTATCAACACACCTATTATGGCCATCAAGTCTTGGAATGGGACTCAAACCCAGAGCTTCTGGCTCAGAGGCAGGGACACTACCCACTACGCCACAGGACTTCCTTCATTTAAAGAGAAAGAGGAGGTAATTAGTAGCAGGGAAGGAGTTGACAAGGCTGAAGGAGAGTTTCAGAGCCAGCAATATCATGGCTGAACAAACATTAAGGAGTGGCTTTTTTCTTCAGAAAAAATAAACCCTTCGTGAAACCTCATTCACCCGTGGATGAGATTTCATGAAAAATGCGAAGGCCACCTGGGCTCTTCGCCTGCCCATCAACCTTCAGGTTGGACGGGCAGTATTCTTAACAACTTTAAGTACTTTCCTAATGGCCTTAACACGGCTGCACGCCCGTCAAACTGACGATGTAAATGACACGCGGTGATGTCGGGACGCACACCCGACGTCACCGCGCATCATTTTACGTGTCAGCGAGCAGGCCCTGCTCCCGCTCGTCAACCTGAAAATTCTGCCCGTGGAGTTAGGTCACAGATGAACCATGAACTCACTAAACGATGGAACTGGCTTGAGAAGCCGAATGGTCTCTTCCTGTTCCTGTGTTGCAATGAAACAGCCATTGAACGATTCAGTACGGGTAGCTTGAGGAAGAGACAATAGAGAGTAAAAGAAGTGGTCTGCCTACCAAAGGCAAGAAACAGAGGAGCTTGGTAGTGTCCTTCAGAAGTAGCAGATATGCTATGTCAGAGATCAGAGAAGAACTATCACAGATCCAACTGATGAAACAGAAAGTAGTCTCCAACTTAATCTCAGAATGCTTGATACTGACACTGTGCGTTAGGGTGGAAGAGCTCAATTTTCCACCAGAACCTCCCTCACAAACATTCATGGGCGAAAGAAAAACATAAATCTAAAAAAAGGAAAGGTCCTCAGATTGGAGAGAATGACAAATCATTTCACATTTCAGACACTTACTGCAACTGACTTGTGTGAGATTGCATAAGGAATTTCCCTCAATTCCAAAAAATCTCCATTAGCAGTAAAGAATCCAATTTCTGAAACACTGCGGGCCCAAATCAAGGCAGCACATTGGGCACACCACATTAAGCTCTACCACAGATCGGAGTCAGTGCTGAGGATGAACTCAGAGGTCGGCCAAGTTCCATTGTTCCGTAGCTCCCCTCCACACTCTGTCACCATGGCAATCTGGGAGCAGCCAGCCCACGACCATGTGGGTGGAATCAAAGCCTGTTATTAAACCCACCTGCTGAGAGCAAATGTACCAAAGTGAAGAAATGTCACTGTCAGATAAGCTTCTGTGAGCTGCAGCAATCAAAGGAAGTGGAGACAAGAGTTGTTGTATTTTGGAATGTCAGATAAAATGACCACTTAGGTACCAGTATTGCGGAGAGGAAAAAAATCAGACCATTGGAAACTCTACAATTATAGAGTGGGAAAATAAATCAGTGTTTTGTGAACGTGTTGAAGTGAATAGAGATTGAAGTATTGTTCTGCGATCAGAGACAGAAAAGAGAAGTGAGAGGAATATTTGTCAAACTTCACTCTGTAGGCAAAGCCTATTGATGGAATTTTCCCTCTCTTTATTACCAAAAGTGGAAACTATCACAAGTGCTTGGTTCCAGTTTTCATTTACTTAAGTGTATCCTAACTCTCACAAAGTCCTCTGTTGAAGGGTCATACGGATACAAAACATTTATAAAAACAAAGAACTACTGCGGATGCTGGAAATCCAAAACAAAAACAGAATTACCTGGAAAAACTCAGCAGGTCTGGCAGCATCGGCGGAGAAGAAAAGAGTTGACGTTTCGAGTCCTCATGACCCTTCAGCAGAACATTTACTCTGTTTCTCTCTCCACAGACGCTGCTAGACCTGCTGAGTTTTTCCAGCATTTCCTGTTTTCATTTCAGATTTCCAGCATCCACAGTATTTTGCTTTTATCTCGCAAAGTCCTGTCCACCTATCACCCCTATGCTCACTGGCCTACATTGGCTCTCAGTCAGGCATGCCTTGATTTTAAAATTCTCTTCCTTCAAATCCCTCCATGGCCTTGTCCCTTTCTTCTCTCTGTAACCTCCTCTAGTACTACCACTCTCTGGGACCTCTGTGCTCCCTCCCGTTCTGGTCTTCTGTGTGTTCCCAATTTTAATTGCTTCACCATCAGTTCCATGCCTTCAGCTCCTAATCTCTGGAATTCCCTCCCTAAACCTCTTCACCTCTCGTTCGTCCGTTAAGATGCTCCTTAAAATCTATCTCTTCTTTTGGTCACCCATCTGAATATCACCTTATGTGACTCAGCATCAAGAATTGTTTGATAAAATTCCACAGAGCAGCTTCCGACATTTTTACTAAGCTAAAGGCACTAATAAATGGTGCTGTGTGGTTTGCTTATTGCTCACAGGTGGGCTGAATGACATTAAAGCTTGGATCACCTCCTTTCTGTGGCTGGAATTAACTGCTGCGGTTGTCAGGACCTTTTTTGCTCGAGACTGCAGGATTGTGCAACGATCTAAGAAATGTTGCACTGCGAGTGGTGACCAAGTTTACCCGCCAATCATTACATGCGTGCGAGTCCTCCCTTGGTCGCCTGTCTATTTTGATAGGATGTCCTTGGCTGGACAGGTTGAACAGTTGCGATGCCTGTTATTTGAATGTACTTACATTTGTTCTGTTAATCTTACCTGTTCATAACTGAACTGCCAGTGGAACACTGCGCAATGGCAGGGTTTAGGGGCCTTTTTTTTTTAACTTTCCCCTGCTTTGTCACATATTGAAGGAAACGTAAGGCCACCTACAAAGTTGCTCCCCAGATCCCAAAAAGTATGCTAAGCAGAAATGCAGAATGTCCCTATCGAGAATTACAACTTATATTATTCATCTGAAACTTGTTGCCTTCCTTGGCGTGACATTTCTACGGTTTCAACATCACAGGAACCATCTGTTCCACATGGCATTTGGTTATCTATTTGTACTTATTCTTATCACCCGCAATCCTGCTCCTAACCAGATATTCATCTGGCTCTTTTTAAAGGTGTTGATCAGCACAGCAGTCATTGCTTCAACTTGGGAGTTCAGTTCCTCATACCCGCTACAAGAAACCCTCTGAAATCTCTGGTCTTGCTTTAGGTTTGTTAGTTCAATACTGAAGTCCTTTGTTTCAATGTTCAAAGCCCAAGTTGATAAAATACTGTACTGGCATCGATGTATCTATTCCCCTTTTATAATTCAGAAATATCTCCTCTCTGCCTCATTTTCTCGAATGAAAAGGAATTCCGTTTTTTCTCTGAGTCTTGCTTTTTTGGAACGTGAGGTTCTGAAATCATTCCTTGTCACTCCTGTCAGAATCATCTGCCCTGCATTTGAGCCACTTTCAAAGTAGGGTGACCAATAAATTACACAATGAGTGGGGGTATTGGAGGTGGGGTGCTGAGGAGGTGTTGGGTGGTTGGGGGGCAGGGGAGGTGTTGGGTGGTAGGGGTCGGCGGGGGGTGATAAAGAATTGTTCAGGTTCCTAAGAGTAGCAAAATCCCAAATGTCTTCAAAGAGAATCAAAGGGTGCAAGAATGGAATAGTTTCTTCGCTCCACAGAAGCTACCTGATCTCCTGGTGTTTTCACCATTTTCTGTGTTGCTTCAGATTTTCCAGTATTTTGTTTTTTCCTTCGATTTATTGGGAGCAATTTTAACACCCATTGGGAAACTGATGGGATCAGATGTAACGTTACCTTTCCACTTGCTCATTTTTACTCTCCATTGAAACTAACAGAGAACAATATTGGGCTGGGTATAAATCCATTATTCAAACTAATCCCACAAATTCCTGCCTGGCAAGTTAGGTTAAATTACTCCCAATGCATTTATAAAAGAAATAAAGACTTGCATTTATATATAGAGTCTTTCACGACCTTAGTCTCCCAAATACTTTACAGCCAATAAAGTACTTTGTTGAAGTGTAGTCACTGTTGTAGGAGAAATGGCAGTCGCTTTATGCACAGCAAGCTCCCACAAACAGCAATGGAATAATGACCAGATAATCTGTTTTTGTGATGTTGATGAAGGGATAAATATTGAACCATGACACCAGACAGAGCACCCCTACTCTTTTGGAATCATGTTCGTCATGGGATTTTTTGCACCCAGCTGAGAGGGCCTCAGTTTAACATTTCATCTCAAAGACAGAAGTGCTCCCTTGGTACTGCCCTGGAGTGTCAGCTTAAATTTTTGTGCTCAAGGGCTGAATTATACAAGGTGCTGGTTTCCCTGCCCACAGCTAAAAGGTTGGGGGGTGTGATGGTGGAGCCTGCTGAGGGGAACACTGACTGCCCTGCAGTCATTTAAAGGACAATTAGCTGTTGTCTGGATCAGGAAGTCCTACCTCAGAGAGGCTTTTTTTAATTCTTTCATGGGATGTGGACATCGGTGGCAAGGCCAGCATTCGTTGCCCATCCCTAATTGCCCTTGAACTGAGTGGCTTGCTAGGCCATTTCAGAGAGCAGTTAAGAGTCAACCACCTTGCTGTGGGTCTGGAGTCACAGGTGGGCCAGACCAAGTAAGGACGGCAGATTTCCTTCCCTAGTGAACCAGATGGGTTTTTAATGACAATAAATGATAGTTTCATGCACCATTGCTGAGGCTACATTTCAATTCCAGATTTATTAATTGAACTTAAATTCTACCAGCTGCTGTGGTGGGATTTGAACCAGTGTCAGGGCCCATTGTCCTACGCTGCTGCAGCGGACTCCAGATCAGAAAGGTGCATGTTCATTCATGAAGGCTCTTCTTTCCCATTGAAGCTGTCTTCAAGAGGGGAAAATGCAAAGCCCCACCCATGGAAATACAGCATCACTCTTACTGTGCCCTCAGCACATGCATGTTTCATGTTTCAATATGAGGAAAGCTTACTTTTATCTCCGAATTAAAAACCATCCACCATTCCTGAGCTCGGCCACTTAATTGGCACCAGGTCCATTTCAATATCATCACTCATCCCATGTTCCTCATTTGGCCATATAGCTTGAAATTATTAGTAAATCTTGTTATATTGAATGTTCATCTGTCGATCAATATAATAAAGCCTGGCATCTAGCAAGCCCATGCTACCTCGAGCAAATTCTATGTCACACTTCAGCATCTCAAATGTAATTTCCATAAAATAACAGTGAATGGAGCAACAGGCCTGTTGTTACGAATCAGTACAGATTCTCATGTTGAGCAAATCCATTGGGGATTCACTTGTGAATCATGTGGACAGCAAGGAGATCCAGACCAGCATGCTGTGCTCGTTGACCTATGTTGATTCCCAGCCTGACAGTGCCTCGGTTTAAAAATTCTTATCCTTGTTTTCAAATCTCTCCATGGCCTTGCCGCTTCCTATCTCTTGCAACTTGCTCCAGGCTGACAACCCTCCAAAGTCTCTGCGCTTCTCCAATTCTGGCTGTTGCTCATGAATGTTTCACCACTGGTGGACGTGCTTTCAGCACGTCTGGGCCCTAAATTCTAGAATTCCTTCCCTCAATGTCTCCGCCTCTCTCCCTCCTCCTTCGAGACACACCTTAAAATTCAAATCTTTGACCAAACATTTGGCCACCTATTCTTAAGGTGTCAAATTTTGACTGATAACGCTCCTATGAAGCAGCTTGGTACATTTTACTATGTTAAAGGCACTGTTCAAATGGAAGTGGTCGTGTTGTGTGTACACTCTTTTTAGGGATTCATGGGTTAAAGTGCCATTGTGAATGAAAACTTGTTCATTTCATGTATGGCACGCTGATCATGGGTTTATAGAAATATACTGGCCTGAGGATTGCAAATTTTAATTCAGCAAGGCCTGACATTTTATGATGTGTTATCTGTGTTATGAGGAGACAGTGACTGACCTCCATGTCTCCAGGCTTAGAATACACATGAATTAGAGGGATCAGTCTCACCGACAGCTGGTCTGGCATGATTATAGACAAGGAGATGCATTTGTTTTCCATGCAGCAGTGACGTACAGGCTACAGGGCCAGCTGGGGTTCGAGATGGTAATGTGATGGGGTCCAGAGTCTGTCAGAGACATGTCGTTATGCTATGGGTTCGGGCAGGTCAACACTGCTTAGAATGCACAAACTGACAAATGCATGAACACCATCCAGACAGGCTGCAGGATTTCTGCAATTGCATACAATAATAATAACCTATGGCTGCATTGACTCAGCAACTGGAGAGTTGCTGTGAAGAAGATTGAACCTATAGCGTGCTACCAAATTAGCTGATCATAACTGGATGAGGGAAGGTGTCTGAGTTTGGTGTTTCGAGGAATTCCAATTGCCCTCTGAGCCCCTGTGTTAGAGAGAGGATAACATGAGCATTGTGCCCACACCTGTTTGTATGTGTGTCTGCATGTTTGTGAGGTATATGTGTCTACGTAAGCAAATCAGATGAGGGCCCAAGAATGAAGAGGTTGAGCGTCTCAGCTCACATGTGCTGGTCACTTGGATGAGGCACTGGAAGGCAACTGGTTCCTTTGGAATTACCTCTGAACAAGGAATCAAAGCCTTGAAGAAAGAGGAATGGGGAAGGGAGGAAACCGATGAGGGAAAAAATAATTTTGACTCCGAGTTGTTACAATCTGGGCTGCACTGCCTGGAAAGGTAGTGAAAGCAAAATCAATGGGTAAAATCGCCCCAGCTTTGCACTAAGTGTGGTAGCGGACGGGTAAAACAGCGTTTTACCCGCCGGCCGCAATGGCGGCTTCTCACGCTGTATTGTCCCAAACCCGCCACATTAATTATGCATTCCCGGGAAACATGCCATTTCCACGGCGGGTGGGCTCTCATTCGTCTGCCACACCATTAGCTCGTCGCTTCATCATACAAGGCGCCATATTTAAAGTCCAACTGCACACACACCTCTCAGTGCTTCCAGCCCACGACTGCTGCAAAGAAGACATGACCCTGAAAGGCAAGAAGACTGCCTTTGCATACAGCGGAGGCTCGTCTGCAACCCCCACTCTGGCCTCAGGATGGGCAGCAACATCACCAATCCTGCTTGGGAAGCGGTGGCAGTGGTGGTCAGCGCCAACGCCCTGCAAAAGAGGACAGCCACCCAGTGCCAAAAGAGGATGAATGATCTCCTCCGTTCCGCCATCACACACCCACAGGGCCCTCACTCACTACCTGTTCAAGGGACATCACCATTCATTCTCTCACACTCACCGTCATTGTCCTTATCCCATCTGTGAGACCACTCACCACCCACACAAACCAGGCTTACTTATCATCTGGCCTGGCAGGTACCCTGCTCACACTCTCTCCATCTCTATTCATGCAGGACAAGCCGGCACACAACAAGAGGGAGAGGTCGCAGCCCATTGGAGGAATGTCTGAAATCAAGGACCTCACGGACTTTGAAAATAGAGTTATCCAGCTGGCTGACGAGGATCTGGACTGGTCCTGTGCTGACGGCGAGGTCGGCGCTGCTCTACCAAGCGAGGAACCAGCAATGGAATCTGGAGGCACCCTCCTTGAAGTCCCATCACAGCGCTCACCTGCACCCTCCACTAGCGCAGAGACACACCGCGGTGGGACCTAGCTTTAGGGTAGCCTTGAGATCACAATCTGGTGAGCACATCACACTGTCTGATCCACAGCAGGAGGTGGCAAGGACTTCTAAGGTGTCCGGCACTCGGAGGGCTGCTGGAGGCCAGAAATTTGCTGAGTCCGAGTCAGATGATGAGTCTCTGGACTCGGTCATGTCACAGTTGCTGGAGCTGCAAAGACAAACTCAGGAACATCAGGAAGGGATGTCCGCTGCACTCCTCAGATTGCAAGGCACGATGGAGGAGTCTGTCCGCCTTCAGGCTGAGGTGATAGCGCCGGCATGCCAACGCACTGAGGTCAACACTGGTCAGATGGTGGCTGCCATGGAGACCTTGGTCCAGGATGTCGCTCCTGCACAGTTTCGCGGGCTGAACCCCATCACTGACATATAGTCAGTGATAGTGTTGGTCTCCAGCAGTGTGTACACGAGAGGGGTGCGGTGCAGCCCGATCTCACTCCAGCTACACCTTTTCCCGAAGGAGTCAGCCAGAGGCCCTTGGGCACCCAAAGGGAGAAGGATCAGCAGGTGTACCCCATAGGGCCATCCATCCAAGTGACTCCGGGAGTGCCTGGCCCATCCGAATCCCCTCTTCCTTTGACCTCAGCAGCTCCAGTTCCACAGGCTGAGGAGGGTGCCACTACCACACAGCAGAACCCCGAAAGCAGGCCAGGGCCCTCCAGGTCTCGGCCCTCCAGAGGACGTCCGTTAAGGTCATCACAGACAGGGTGTCACAGTCATCAGGCTGCCTCCAGCTCCAGTGTGGGTGTCCAGGGAGCACCAAGACACGGAAGCAGGGTTAGGAAGGTTAAGAAGATGTAATTGCACAGCCTGGGCATGGGTGTTAATCACTTGTACATAACGTTCACTATTGTCAATAAACCCCCAAGAATGTCTCCCTGCCTTATTCTGATGAGCAGTTTCGTGTCACTCAGGTGTGAAACCTTTTTGCACAAGGTAAAGGCAGGTGTCTCAGTCCAGGGCCTCTTCCCTGTGCTTTGTGCAGTCTTCAGACCACAGTATGGTCCAGCCTCACACTCCCTGGACACATTACTGATGCCTGCACCTCGATGGTGCTTGTCATTGCTGCCAGAATGTAGTGTGCATGCACCACAGAGTTCCGTCATTCTCTCTCTGTGGCTCTCAGCACCTTTAAGGTGGGGCTGGCCCCCATCTCTTCAGCATCTGTGACCAGTGATGCTGTGCTCCTGAAGGGCTCGGGTGCTGAAGCTGGACAAAGGATCAGATGCTTTTAAAGTTTCTATGATATGACCCTGATTACAGAGCGCAAGTGAGCTGCACTCGGCCAGGAGTCAGACATTCTCAGAGGTTGTGTGAAGATCTATGGAGTGTCCTCACTGCATGTCGTCATCATCCTCCACAAATCTAGCAGTTTTGAGGGCCTCCCGAGTGTGCCTGCCTCTCCTGGTCAGTGCGAGGGCCTCATCCTCATCATCGTCACCTTCGAGGACCTCCTCACCCTCATCACCATTGACGTCCTCCTCATTGGAGGAGACCTCCAGCTCCTGCATCACCTCCTCAGCCAGCTCCTCTCCCCCATTGCAGCGCCAGGTAGTAAAGGGCGCAGCAGGCAATGACGATGCGTGACACCCTCTGTACACTATATTGCAGGGCCCCAACAGACCAGTCCAGGCACTGGAACCTCATTTTCAGCATCCTGATGGTTTGCACCACCAAGTTGCGAGTTGCAGCATGAGCGTCGCTATACCTTCGCTCTGCTGCAGTCTGAGGCCACTGCACAGGTGTCATCAGCCATGTCCACTTGGCGCCAAATGCTGCAGTAGCTGGCAGATGTGACCGACCACTTCTCTAGACATCAGCAGTCTCTGGTGACACTGGCTCTCGGTCATCTGCAGGAATGAAAGGCGGCATCTATGGACCCTCGTTCTAGCTAGGTGCCAACCAACGACTGCTCTCTGTGGCTTTTTGACAGCATCTGCGGGAGCCACAGCTGCCCATTCTTCCAGAGGGTGCTGCTCCTCCCTCTGCACGGCCAGGCGCCTCAGTTGCTCTCTCCTCCGTCGTCTTCCCACTCTGTACGCCACGAGATAAACAGCTAGTTCACCAGGCTCCATGCTCCTGATGTACTTCCCCTGCAGGATGAACAAGAGAAACGCAAGGGTTAGCATGGGTGTACTAAGAACCTCTCTTGGTTATGTGTGAAGGCCCCTTAATGCACCCTGAAGAGTGCTGGCCACCACTTGCATGGTCAGAGATTAGTGCGCTGCCCGAAAGCCCACCTTCCTCCATCCCACTCCACCAGATCGACTGGCGGCAGCTTTGCCCATTGGACTGCAGGCTGTGCTCTCAGCTTAGGCTCAGGCATTCTCCTAACCCACACTGCAAGGCCGCACTGTTAGCTTGAACCATGGGGGAGACTGGTCCAAACCGGGGTGCTGACAGTGCACAGGGGGTGTGAGCACCTCCAACAGTGACTGATCCATGGTCAGATTTAGGAAACAGATTGTACAATGTGCCCAGTTGTTCAACAGTCCTGCCATCCACTAAAACGCTCATTAGTTTGCAGTCTGTGCCCAAGGGGTGAAAAGCTCTGGAGCACTTGGTGGCACTTTGATGCCTCTGCATTGCTTGAGTGGGCAGATAAGCTAGAGGCCCGACTCCAATCATATCAATGTGGTTGTGCCTGAACCGTCTCAGCTGCAGAGGAATGGTCACTTTCTACAGGTCTCCCTAATGCATGACTGCTTCCCTCGCACACCACCCCGCCCCACCCCACCCCACATGTGCTTGTGCTGCCCTGTGCCTTCAAACACAGGGCAGCCCTCGCCACCCCCCTCCACCAAAGTCGCCTCAACCGCAGGTCAGCCTATTCTCACCCACCCCGCCAAAGTTGCCTCACACACAGGGTAGCCTTTGCACCCCCCTCCACCTTGAAGGCACCTCAGCCTTGAAGTCCAACAGAAGTCCCTCGCGTGTGCTCCGCAACGTTACTGTGCATTCACCTCCGAGTTTCCTTTAAAGTGCAGTCCGCCAAGTGCACGCCTTTTATATGCTGTTGTGAAACATGTTGGCGTGCAATCACACCGTCATGGGTGGACAATCCAGCGAGGGGGAATGAGCCTGGCGGGCTAGCCTAATGATGATATGCTGATATATTACAATGAAGTTCCCGATGTCCGATGGTGAGAAACACAGCCTGCCATCGACGGGCTTAGCGGATGATTGCAAACTGGTTACACGAAGTGAAACTGATTTTTGGCCTTCTCGCCATATTGTCCGCTCACGCCACCGAACACGCCCAACGCCAGCGGGCACGGAAAATTCTGCCGGATGGTAAGTTTCAAGTTGGAGTTGTATAGAACCTTGGTGAGGCCACAGCTGGAGTACTGTCTGCAATTCTGGTCACCACATTATAGGAAGGATGTTTCAAGGAGCAAGAAACTGAAGCTCAGAAGATGGCACGTTTGCAAACTGAAAGGGTTCATATCTTTTCCTGCCCTACTTGCGTGGCAGTTGATTCCACCTTGTCCGTGAGATACTGGCGCACACATCGAGGTGACTAAGATGGCTTTGCAGATATGTATCATCTTGAGCCCTGTGAGGGATGCTAAACTTTCAGTTAGATGATTGACCCAACCTGGTTCTGTGCTCCAATCTCTGATTAATGATCAATCATTTGCTCATGGTCAATGAGCGGATGCCCTTTAGCCCATTAGGAGTGTCAATTCTGGTGAACAGATGAAAAGCTTTCATTGATGGAATGCCATATACTATACAGCTGTGTCTCCCTCACTATTGCCTGAATTCTACATACCTATGTGTTACACTTGAGATGCAGCGACTGTGATGTGAAGCCACTGAGTTCTGAGTAGCCCTTTAACAGCGGTAATGAAGCCATTGGCTTTCAGTGGCTTTCATCACAAGGAGGTCTTCCTCCTTTCTTTCTAAGCAGACTCCTGCTCACTCCGGCAGCAACAAGAGGTTAGAGGGTGACCCAGAAAGGCCCCCCTCATGTTCGCCCTTCTCTCTCACTGCCATTCCACAGCCTTCCCTCCTTGTTGCCCCACCTCATATTTATCAACTCCACCCTCACCTCACAGCCCACCCCCAGTTGAAATGCTAGTCTCTGAAAGTGGATGAGTACCACAGCACAGTGGTGTTCCTCGGGACAATGTAGGCAAAGAGCAGGAGCAAACCAACCCTACAGCCCCAATAGAGCGGCATTCATCGCAACAAGACCGGCGCAGCGCTATGGCAGGTAGGCTATGTATGTTCCACTCGCATCGAAGTTACCAGTGAACCGAGGTCTGACTTCTGCACGCCAGCCCTTTTCAAGTGGGTTGGAGGCCAAAGTAATTTCCCGCTGGCGTGATGCAAGATTGGAAGGCCTGACAAGATTCCGGCGAGCAGCTGTTTTAATGAGCATTCATAGGGCAGAATTTTGGCCTAGGTTGGTGGGCAGGCAGCCGAACACCGCCGCCAAAATGGGGCCTGCAGCCATTTTGGGTGGGCGGGCCAATTAAGGCCCACCCAGCAGCCTGCCCGATGGGAAGTACTTCCTGTGCAGGGGGGCGGGGGAGGGAATCCCCAGCTGTCAAAATGCGCTCCTTCGCGCACTGCTCCCTGAGACAAAGTGCTGCCTCAGGGAGACTCGTGACAGGTAAGTAAACTCTAAAAACAGATAAATATTAAAATTATTAACATGTCCCCCCCCATGCGACAATGTCACACGAGGTGGGACATGTTAATAATAAACACATAAAATTTATTAAATTTTTAAAAAACGGACATGAAACTTCATCCCGCCGGTGGCCTTAATTGGCTATTGACAGGTGGGCGGGCGGACAGCTGATTTTGCTGTCCGCCCGCCTTCGTGAATATTTCGTGAAGTGGGGGAATGACTCCATCTACATCTATATAGCAGTGAAGCCGGTTCACGCCAGCATCTCCTCCAAGGCCGTTCGCAGCCTCCTCCCGAGTGCACGACAGATGAGGCTTTCCGCCCGCCCCTTTTACAATGAGCGTTTAACCATCAATCCCAGGAGGTCCAGAGCACCATGTGCTGGCTGCTGTCCTGGGGAGCTGGTGAAGCACAGGATGTCAGAGGGGACATGGCCATGACCAGGAACACCAGGACAGAGTGAAACTCGTGCACTGGGGGAATAAAACTGCCAGAGCAATGAGAAAGAAATAAAGACATACATCAATATAGCGCCTTTACGACCACTGGACATCTCAAAGCGCTTGAAGTACAATGAGGTACTTTTGAAGTGTGGTCATTGTTGTAATATAGGAAATTATGACAACGAATTTGCACAAACAGGAATGTGACGATGACCAAATCATTTGTTTTTTGTGTTGCTGATTGAGGGATAAATATTGGCCAGGATACCTGGGATACGTCCCCTGCATTTCCTCAAAGTAGCATCACAGGATCCTACATCCACCCAAGCAGGCAGAAAGGACCTCAGCACCTCCAGTAGTACGATGCACCCTTAGTAACAGCCCCTGGAGTGTCAGCCTTGATTTTTGTGCCCAAGCCCTAGAGTGCGGCTCAAACCATGAATCAGAGGCGGGTGTTGCCACCCACTTAGCCACAGCTGACGCACAATTGACATAAACACGAGGAAAAAATTAGCACAAAAACAACTCTGCCTCGTTTATCCCATAGCTCACATGTTGCAATGCCCCTCTCCGCATTGAGTGGAGACTTCCTTTAAGAGGCAGGTGAGGCTCCTTCTTCAGGTGCGTGAGTGGGAGCTTCTTATTTGCATACCTGCGTAGGAGGCTGCTCTTTGTGTATTAAATCGTTTTCCATGACTTCAATGGAAACAAAAACTGTCAGATCTATATAAAAGCCAGCATCTTTACAAATCACCCAAGATCAAAATTAACCCCCCGAGTGCACCAAACTGGGTTTTCAAACAACTCAGCATTGGCTCTTGTACAGTTCTCATGTAAACTAAGTACACCGTATTCCAATGCATTGTGAGGTTGATGCTACTCAAGGGTCAGGCAAGCTGTGTTGGTGATTCGAGAAGCTGGTTTTCATTTCTCTGTCCTCTCCCAGCAACGTGTCTGATACAAACTGATACAAACAGTGTCAGCTTCTGTGCTGTTGTTACACAACATGCACTTGTTGGTCCACGGGCTCTATTACTCTAGAAATTGTTGTGTATCAACAGGTATAATATTTGTCGAAGCCTAATAATATCTAATGCTACCAAAACACACCAGGGCATCCTTGATCAGGGGGAGAAACCTCTCATTCTTCCTGATGTGGACTGGCTCACTGTGTAATATCAGCAGTTTCTTATCCAGCCTTTGTAGTTTCCCTATCTAAAGGAAGAGGTTAGGCAGTACAAGTGACTGGAGCAGATTCTGAATCATTTTCGCTGAATATTTACAGGTTTGATCATGTTACACTTCCGATCTCACGTCTCTTGATTATACTATTGCTGCATTTTCAAACATTATTTCTACCTCTTGCAATCTTCACAATCTTACACTTCATGCGTTCTCCCTCGCTCTCTCACAAGCCCTTTTTTTCTCCTGCAAAAAGAATCTGAAACCTTCTGTGCCATATTGTGGAAAAAGTAGAATTTTCGTCACAGATTATCTAAATATATCTCAAATAGCTTGGATTGAAAATGGATGCTGCTGCTTCACATAATGGTGGATAGCAGACACTTCATCTGCAAGGGAAAGCAGGGTCATTTTTTCCAAATTAACAGATAACTTGTTTTTGGTCCTGTATCTGGGTGGGCCATTATGCATCACTGTAAACGATCTCACCTAGCCTTAAGTCTAATTAAATTAATACCCCCAAAAATTATTTTTGCTGGGCTATGGGAAAAAAGTGGAGGATGGGTAGTGTGCCTAAGTGGATAACCTTCAAAGAGCCAGCAGAGACATGATAAACCAAATGGCCTCTTTCTTGCGCTACATGATTCTGTGGTAGCAAATACTGGCTCCTTCCCTCATGCCACCTGATCTCCCTTGTCATCCGTGGAATCATGGAAGGAGGCCATTCGGACAATCCAGTTTGCACTGGCACTTTTGCACAGAAATCCATGTGGTCCCACTTCCCCGCTTTTTCCCCTTATCCCTGCAATTGTTTTCCCCTTCAAGCACTTAACCAAGCCTGAGCATTCCCAGGCCCAGAGACAAGGTCCGACCCTCCTACATAACTTGTTTGGGCTTGTTGAGAGTAACACGCACTTCCAGGCTAGGCACAGGATGGCCCCGATGCAGTGGATTTTCTCATGTTGGCCTCAGAAGGAGCACTCCACACAACATCATCTTCCTCATTCTCGCCGCGAAATTCTCGCACTCGAAGACAATTACAGTTTGTCTGAAAGTGACACTTTCTCAGCTGTTAATAATCTTGCTGGACACGGATGTCCCTTTTAAACGTTTGAACCCAGTGATGGTCAGTAAATTTTATTGAATTTCAATGTGTAAAAGAAGCTCTTGTAGGTTCAGTGAGAGCAATGCAGACAGGAAACAGGAAGCGACGTGATGCATGAAACGAGCAGGGAGCCAGTATGCTTTTGCAAGTCACACCCACAAGCTGACTTGTTGAAAATATTACCCTCTGGTGCAGTTTCTGTTCATTGTTGTCATTACACAGAAGACGTTTGATGGAGACCTGATTCAATAGGAGCAAGAGAGGAAGAATCAATTCTTCAGGAATTACAGTAAAGCCTTTAAGAGTCATGCAGCACCAACGTGGGCTGATTGTATCCGTACTGGCTCTTTGAAAGAGCTATTCAATTAGTCCCACTCTCCTGCTCTTTCTCCGTAGCCTTGCAAATTATTCCTTTTCAAGTATATATGTCCAATTTCCTTTGAAAGTCACTATTGAATCTGCTTCCAGCAAGTGAAGTTGAAGTCCTTCTGCAAGCCTCTGAACGTCTCACTGTCTCGTTCCTCTGCCCTGACCCCTCACAATGTCATGCCCGGCGTGACCTGCTTTATCACATCCCACACACCAACCCAGCTACTTTTATCCAAGGACAATTAGGTAGAGTTAGCAAGGATGTAACATTGGGTGGTTCACAGCAATCGAGGGTGCCAGAGGAATGGAGGAGTGGATGAGGTTGCAGCACTTTGCAAACAGAGACCACTGAGATGGCTGCACATGGCTTTGCGGCTGTGGGGAGCCGATATGCCTTACGACTCTACAGCTCTGATTTTGAGCAACATCTGGAATCATTTTCTTCTTTGCTGAAGAGATCAGTGGGGCAGCATCACCGGAATCTGCCAATGTCACCAACCTTAGTTGGCAGCCAGGGTCAGAGCCTCCTACTTTAAGGTAGCACAGATTGTCAGTCCATTGGGGAGAGATTGGACTGTATCCTGCCTATCATTGTCTCTGAAGGCATTCTGGGTTTCTTTGCTGCCATTGGATCACCCATCATGCTAATAAATGGGGACACAGATTCAGGAGCTGGTTGATTGGCAGCAGCTGGCCACTTAGGTGGATGTAAAAGATTGGGCAGCACTATTTCAAAGATGAGCAGGAGAGTTACCCCTGGTGTTCTAGCCAATATTTATCATTCAGTCGACATCACTAAAAGCAGATAATCTATTCATTACCTCATTGTTGTTTCTGGGAGCTGGCTGTGTGCAAATTGGTTGCTGTGTTTTCTACATTCCAACTTCAAAAAGTACTTCCTTGACTGTAAAGTGCTTGGAGATGTCCTGAGGTTGTGAAAGGCACTATATAAATACATGTCTTTTTTTCCCTTAAGGAACAGCACCAGGCTGACTAGGCTCAAGTTCCAGAGCTGTAGGATGCCAGATTACAAAAGAGGATAGCCACTTCAGTCCCACAAGGTTGTTGTAGCACAAGAGCAGCCAACCACCTCTCATAATATTGACTCTCAAGATCACATTTAGGAGAAGCACGAGAAAAGGGGAAAGAAAGACACAAACGGCCACCCACGAGAAGCACAGTGTTAGTACAGAGTGGGTTAGCTTAAGCACAATTTGGAGTTTGTAGTGCCTAGAATCATGGCACAGAAACAGGCCATTCGGCCCACCATGCTGGATCTTTGAAAAAGCTACCCACTCCCTCGCTCTCATCCCATACCTGTCAAAGCTGGGAGGAGAGTAGTGCCAGCCATTAGTGCTGCTACTCCCTCATGCCTGCTTACTGAACTGGCTCTGGACTGTGCATGCACAGCAGTACAGTGTGCCTGCACGGACACCAACGCTAACCAGGCAGCAACAAGAGGAGGCCGCGAGTAGTCTCCTCTCTTGCTGCCTGGATAAATCTGGGAGGCAGGCCCGGGACACGGGACAGGAGAGCGAATTCCGGGACAGTTGTGGAAAGTCCAGGGCGGTTGGTCACCCTACCCCATAGACCAGCAATCTTTTCCTTCCCAAGTATTTATCCAATTTCCTTTTCAAAGTTACAATTGAGTCTGCTTCCACTTCCCTTTTCAGCAGAGCATTTCAGATCAGAACAACTTGCTTGTAATTTTTATTCAACATCCCTCTTGAACTTTTGCCTATTACCTTAAATCTGTGTCCTTTTAGTTATGGGCTCTTTGCCACTGGGAAGCTTCTACTTTCTCTATCAGAACCCTTTGGCATTCAGGGAGCTTAGAGATTTGGTGCAGCAGGATCTATCAGATAAAAGTCTCTGAGTTAGCAGCGCAGATCCTTCCGTTTCCAATTTTAGCAGACACTTTCTGGCAGGCGGTTAAGAAACCAATCTAAAAGAGAGTGGGGTGCTAATTCCTACATGCTAATCAAGACCTGATGACAACGCTGAGCCCCAACAGCCACGTCTGACCTCCAGAAACCCATTCCCAACTGCAGTAATCACGACTCAAATCTACACCACCTTCAGGATCAAGAGCCGTTTACTTCCCCCAGTTTCAGCCGGACCTTACCCCACTCTCTCTCTCTGATCCTAATTTGCGTTGCAAGCGCACATCCAGGAAATTCAGTGCTCCAGTGCCACAGGCCATCACTATAATATGTTCAGATTGGTTGCAGAGGGACTCAGTCGGTGGAAAGTGTGAAGGGCCGAATCAGATTTGATCATTTAGACACTTCCTTATTGGAAGGAAATTTGGCAGGGACAGCTACTTTCTCCAATTTGCCAGCCAATGCAAGTGAGTTCCCTAATTTTAAGCCCTTTAACACTGAATTCTTTGACCATGGTCCCTTTGTCTACCAACCTCCTACTGAGGCTGATTTCCAAACATCCCCTCATTCTATTTATGACCTTTTCTTTGGTATTTTGTCTCTCCAACTTCTCAATATTTTTCTTTCCTTCCTTCCTCTCCCCTTTTTTCCTCTGTGCCTTTCTCAGTCTACTTCTGTCCCTTCATTTTCTAACTCATCTCCTTTCTTCCCCTCTCACTCATTATTTCTCTTTCCACCGCTCCCCCCTCCCCCCCAGCCCATGTCTCTGTTTCTCACCCTCACTCTGTCTCTGGTTTCATGTTTCTCGTTCTCACAGATTTTCATTGCTACCATCTGAGAGTATTTTAAAACCTCCTTTGAAGATGTTGTCTGTGGTTTAAGCTCTTTCATCTATGCCAGGGAAAAGGCATTATGGGACACTTGTTGCTAGGCAACACCTACTCCCTGCTTTCAATGATGTCATCACTAACCTTCACCAGAATCGATTAGATTAAGTGTCTGTGAGTTAACTCCTGATGGGAAGAGCTCAGCTGGGATCCTTGCACCTCCTCATGGAATAAAGTGACTGCCTTGCCATTACCTTTAAGTAGAGCAAGTTGACAGGTTTCAACATCACCTGATAAAACATAATAACAGAAGAAATAGGAAGGAGCAGGAGTAGAGCATACGTCCCCTCAAGCCTGCACCACCATTCAATATTGTAGCTGAGTTTCTGTCGCGACTCCAGTTTCCTGTTCATTCCCTATATTCCTTGATTCCCTGAGAGATCAAAAATGTATCTATAAATATATTCAGTGACGGAGCATCCACAACCCTTTGAGTGAAGAAACTTCTCCTCATCTCAGTCCTACATGATCGATCCCTTATACTGAGGCTGTTCTAGATTCCCCAGCCAGGAGAAACAGCTTCTCAGGTTCTACCTTGTCAAACCCTTTCAGAATCTTTCAATTAGATTACCCCATATTTGGCACTGCCTGACTGGGGAGACTGGACAGATTTTGGCACTGCCTGACAGAGGGGACTGTTTCTGGCATTGTCTGGTGTTGGAGACTGGGCAGTTTCTGGCACCAACTGGTTGAGGACACCGGACTGTGTCCAGCACCATCTAATGAGCTTAGCACCAGAAATGTCTGGTGGAACAGATTGCCATGTCTTCACCATTATCTGGTTAAACGGATTAACTGCATGTTTGGACCACTCCAGGTGTGTCATTGGCATCAGGTAGCTTGGTGGGGACATTGATAACTGGCAAACAAATACACACTGAAAAATTCAGCAGGCCCAACGTGTGGTGAACTACCATATGGACTGTTGAACTGGTGTACTCATATGCAGTAGGCCACCAGTGGGCATCATGTAGACTGATTGCTACCTAGGGGCACTGTGCCAATAGATCCAATATTCTAAATACAAATGATTTAAGAGAAAAGTATTATTCTTAAGGCCTGGTTCCTGATGGAATCATCTGCAATACACAAAGCTTATATTAAGAGATCCCTTGTCCCCGGTTTGTATTAGAGAAGGCATTAACCTGCTTGTTTCATGGTGACGTGTGAAACTGCTTTCTCACTGGGGCTTTGCTTAAATTCCATTTGTCACAACAGTGCGTGAAATGGATATAGATGCAAACTATGGCATAAATATTAATTAGACGCATGAGCCGGAGTTAATGTTCTTACATACAATTGTGTACATAAGCAGGGGCAAAATTAACAGATAAAATTCAAGCCAAACCTGCTAACTCTGGGAATTAGGATCTTTTAGCCTCCTCGCTGTTGAAGCCAAAGGCTCCCAATTGCAGTGGTGTTGAATTGTCTAATTCGGTGTAGTCCACCGGAGGGAAAGCTTAACTCCTGTTTCAAGCTTCAAAGAACGGACAGGGCAGATGTAAAACTGGAAATATGGGATCGGCGTCCCATTATAAACATTCCCCCTGAGGGAAGTTAATGGAAAGGGGAAATGGGCAGAGTATAATTAGGCTGTTGAACAGATAATGGCCATTTTATGCCCTATTCTTGTGCTGGCCTAGGGCCATGAATGTTAACGCCCTGTGGGGAAGAAGCAGACCGTAATGATTTCACACACTGGAGGATGGATGAGGAGACTTTTTTTATACATTTGAGTTGATATGACCTGAAATGCTAGAGCAGTGGAAGCAGAGTCAACAGTAATTTTCAAAAGGGAATTGGATAAATACTTGAGAAGGGAAAATTTGCAGGGCTATAGGGAAAGAGTGGGGGAGTGGGACTAATTGGATAGTTATGGCACCGTCATCAAGGGCTGAATGCCCTCTGTTAATGGTGGGTTAATTATATTGTTAAGACACACAGTGAAGGGAAGGGCATTGTTTAATTAAGTACCTAGTGTACTTGTAAAGAGAGATTGCTGGGACACTGGGTTGGTATGTAGGAAGTAGACATAAGTAATGCTGCATTCTGTAAATAAACTTATTATCAAGAAAAGTATTAGTGTCTAGTTTCATACTTCACCAATTTGCTTGGGATCAATATAATACCCTCCTTCTGTACAGTAAGCTTCCACTTGACTTCCCTGAAATGTTGGTGCCCTTATATCTGATGGATATATGGAGTCCACTTATCAGGAATTCTTCGCAAAGGAAGCATAAGAACTCATTGCCCATAAGAAGATTCAACTCAGGGATTTCCTGGTTGAAAATCTAACACTCAAGTAACAGGGCCACACTGCCTTTCAGATGCCGATCTCCAGCAATGTTGGAAATCGTTGACGAATATTTCAAAAGTGCAGTGATAACAGTCCTCAAGTTTGATTATCAGGGGCTTCCACATGTAGCTGTCGACATGTGTGAAAGTTTCTGGGTCTGTGCCCTAGCCGAGGTTATGGTTGATTATTGGGGGTTTAAGTCTCTATTACATTTCCCTAGTGCAGGACCAAATCAAACTGCAACTGGGGAATGAGTAGAATTTTCCATTCCCAGTACTGACAAGGCATCATTTATAGAAGTAGCGCACAGGAGAAAACCCATCAGTGAGGTGAATCTGACTAATAACAATTGTGGTTTCCTGGGAGACTATTGTCTCTCTCGGGGATTCTGTCAGTTTGAATCTTGTAATGTTACAGCCCTGCTGAAGGGATTGTTGTAAAGAAAGTCGCTGTTTGACTGATGTGGCACAAGGACCTGTGTGTTTATAAACAGAATTAATGTGGTGCTGGATGGAATGCTATCAGGATATACTGCCTATATTTAACAGTGATGAACTGTGAGTGTGTGCAATGGAAAACCTGGGGAGAAATAAGCTATCTGGAGTCGGAATGAGGAAGAATGAAAATAAATTGAATCTCGAAAGTACTTTGAGAGAAATACCAGAGAATGGAAATGTCAATTTCAGTCTACATAAGCAAGATTGAAATCAGAATTTATTCAATGCACTCTTAATATTTTCACTCAGTCAGGAAGAGTCAGTGTGTGCAGAAACCAGGAGTACCAGAACCACTTGAGATAAAGTTGATAACCCAGCCTAACGTAAGCACTATTAATGATCTCCTTCCTGTTACGTGACTTAACCATTGGCCTCCATCAGCAGAATCCTTTCAATATCAAGCACCACCCCCCCCACCACCACCAAAAAGAACTGGCCTCTACACATCCTCCATCTCCCCGCGACACCTCCACCAACACCCCCACCCACTTCTGCCTACTCCCCTGGGCCTCACCTCCCCACCCCGCCCTGAGACTCCCAAAACTTAGCCGGTCCTGGGCTCCCAGGACTTAGGCGCTGGGGATTGCTTGCACTTCAGCCCTGTCCACTGCAGCTTCTGGCGCAGATTCTGGATCAGATTGGCCAACAGCTCTCTGAAGTGGGTCCTCATCCTGAATAAGGGGCAGAAGTCCCGCCTCTAGCCAACTCATGTTTGTTGGAGCGCATTTAAAGTCATTTAATGTGATTTAGGCTGCGGGGCTGGCAGTATCGATGGGGATATCTTCTCTGTCGACTCCTTGGATGGCAGGAAGGCTAACCCCGGCATCCTAAAAATCCTGACCCATAACCTGTGATTCTACGGAACCAAACGGCAAAGGCCATTCACCCATGGAGTCCAATGATAGCCAATTCATTAGGACTTCAGGCAACAGTCCTTTCCCAAGTCACTAATACACTAAAATATTAACCCCATTTATTGCCATCTGACCCTCAGGTTTTGCCCCTCTATCCATTAAAGTGAAATGTCAGGGCTCTCGTTGTGGTAAAACAGATCAACCAATCTTCACCCCATTACTCTTTTGGGATCTTGCTGTGTGTAAATTGATGACCACGTATGAATCCATAACAGAGTCCACAGCATTTCAGATATGGTGGGAAGTAATTTGAGATGGTTCCGAAAGACATGAGATGCTGGATAACGCAAGAGCTTTATTCTAAGGCCAGAGTTTCAAGTGAGATTGAGTAGGAAGTAGAGATTAAGTGGTGCTGAACTTGGGTTTTAAAATGTTGTAGCTTGTGGGAGGCAGGGAAAACCAAGGAAGGGAAGAAATTCCGAGTTTTAGAGTACTGGGAAAGGATTAGGGTTAGGGTATGGAACAGTGCAATGAACAGCTTTGAACATGGTGAGGATGCTGGATGGGGAAGAGTGAAGCATGGGGTATTTGCAGTTTTGGAGATTACACCCTGCATCAACAGAAGCAGTGACTTATCTGACACATCTTCACATGTACTGCTTGGGCTGGGATTTATTCTACAAATCAACAAGGTCCTTTGCTTGGTTTGTGGTCTCTTTATATGTGTGCTATTTTGTTCTATTTTTGCTATTTCATAAAAAAACACTTTTCTTTGATTCCTCTTCACCTATTCCACCTGTGAATACTCTTCACCTGTGCTGGAGAACAATCACCCGTGTCTGTGTACTCCAGATCAGTCATCAAACAAGGAAACCGGTTTTAATCCTTCATCACTAGGATGTAAATTGGAAAAACAGAGACTTAAGAATTAATCCCTTGAGATCTCACTAATCAGTCCTGCCAAGCTCAAATAATTCCTCGAAACTATACCTCTTGATCCAAGTGCTTTTCGATCCATTTTCCTCCATCATCACCTGTCCTCTCCCGCCCTACACCACCCGTCTTTTTCCCCACACCTCCGCATTTTATCAAAAAAAATAAAAACAAAAAGCTAAAAGCTACTGCGGATGCTGGAAATCCAAAACAAAAACAGAATTACCTGGAAAAACTCAGCAGGTCTGGCAGCATCGGCGGAGAAGAAATCAGTTAACGTTTCCGCCAACTCCAGCATGATGCCACCACCAAACACATCTTCCCTTCACCCCCCCTGACGGCATTCCATAGGGTTCGTTCCCTCCGGGACACCCTGGTCCACACCTCCGTCACCCCCTACTCCTCAACCCCCACCTATGGCACCTCCCCATGCCCACGCAGAAGATGCAACACCTGCCCCTTCACTTCCTCTCTCCTCACCGTCCAAGGGCCCAAACACTCCTTTCAAGTGAAGCAGCATTTCACTTGCATTTCCCCTAACTTAGTCTACTGCATTCGTTGCTCCCAATGCGGTCTCCTCTACATTGGAGAGACCAAACGCAAACTGGGCGACCGCTTTGCGGAACACCTGCGGTCTGTCCGCAAGAAAGACCCAAACCTCCCTGTCGCTTGCCATTTTAACACTCCACCCTGTTCTCTTGCCCACATGTCTGTCCTTGGCTTGCTGCATTGTTCCAGTGAAGCCCAACGCAAACTGGAGGAACAGCACCTCATCTTCCGACTAGGCACTTTACAGCCTTCCGGGCTGAATATTGAATTCAACAACTTTAGATCTTAAACTCCCCCTACCCCCATCCCCACCCCGTTTCTCCCCCCTCCCTTTTTTTTCAATAATTTATATAGATTCTTCTTTCCCCACCTATTTCCATTATTTTTAAATCTAAAACTAAAACCTTGTTAGCCTTTCCACCCCACCCCCACTAGAGCTGTACTTTGAATATCCTGTCCTCCATTCTTAATTAGCACTTTTCTCAGACAAAACACCTCTTTGACCCTTTTGTCTGTGACATCTTTTGATTATCTGCTCATCTCCACAATCACCACACCCTCAATGTCTCTCTCTCCCGCCCCCCCCCCACCACCCCCCCTCCACCTTAAACCAATTTATATTTCTCCCTTCTTCTAACTATGCTTCAGTTCTGCCGAAGGGCCATGAAGGCTCGAAACGTTAACTGATTTCTTCTCCGCCGATGCTGCCAGACCTGCTGAGTTTTTCCAGGTAATTCTGTTTTTGTTCCACATTTTATCAGCCTGGCTTCCTGGTATTGATTACTGTGTGTAAGGTTTTCTGTAATAGGACACGTTCTAGAGCTATGCCGCAAGTGGCATGGTGAATAAGATATGCAGGAATGTTCCGCTGCACAGATTATAAATAGAACAATATTTCAGAGCATCTCCTCTCCCCTGGTGGAAACATGTCTTGAAACTCGCTCAGCAAATCTCATGTTGGCTGAGTCTTGTTTGAATTCATGTTGGTGAATGTTACAACCAATGCTCAGTTGTTACTGGTTTCCTAGGGGCATTTGTCTTGTCGGTGAGGAACTGGCTGGAAGTGGGGTGGGAAGGGGTGCAGCATGACAAAGGATTTAGCTGCTAAAGAAAAGCTTCCTCCTCTAAAATTCTCCCCTTCCTGTAAGCTCAAACTCCAATTTGCAAACTGCAACTCACTTGGTAGCACCCTCACCTCTGAGATAGAAGACTGTGCGTTCAAATTCCTCCAAAGACTCACAGCTTGCTACCTCAGTAACCTCCTTCGTGCTTTTTCAGTTCTGGCCTCTTGTGCAGCCCGGATGCCCATTGCACTGCCATTGACAACCATGCTAGACCCTAATCTGGTATTTCCACTCACCTCCTTTAAGTTGCTCCCTAAAACCTGTCTCTTTGGTCAAGGTTTTGGTCACCAGTTCTAATACCTCCTTAAGTGTCTCAGTGTCAATTTTCTTTTGACAACACTCCTATGAAGCTCCTTGGGACATTTTTTGACAGTAAATGCTCAAATTAAATGCAAGTTGCTGTGGTATATGAACGGTTACGAATAACGATGATGGGCATAACAGTTGTAACATGTCCAGAGCACGACTGCACACCATATTCCAGTAACATCCAGTTTTTAATCACACCAGATTATTATTCGAGACACTGAACAGACTGGAACTGGGAGGCTGCCTGTGTAACCAGGAAGCTGTCCTTGTAACCAGGAAACTTCCCCTTAAGAATGTTTCTGATCCGTCTTCTCTATTCTTCTCTGATAGTTGTGTTGTTCCTTTGTTGTACGATATTTATAACATACAGTGCACTTGGCACAAAGCACTGACAAGTAAACCTTTTGAGTAACCTGCAAGTGGCCACTGGGACTGATTTTAGGGAGTGGCATTGGTGCTGGTGAGTACTGTTGTGATTACTTGGTGCCTGAGATTTTGGTTACTGCCGTGAATGTTACAGGAACATTGAAAGATCTGTTCGTGGTGAGCTCTTACATTTCTGAGTTACTTAGACCCTGACTTGAAGCTTTTATAAGTGATTGACTCTTTAGCACAGTTTTGAAATGATGTTCTGAAACTGGCTCAGCATTTCTGAAGCATTAAAGACTGATGCCAGTGGTGGGATTAGGATAATTCTATTAGTAACTGCAAGGGTAGTGTTCTAATTCCCTGAGAGTGGATTAAACCTACATCATCATCAGTTAAACCTGCTACCTCCCCTGAATAAACAGCAGGTCTGTCTGGCTCTCAGTATCCTGTCCTCACTTGCTAATTATACCCATTTTTATTTTGACATTGGGTGTTTATGGCTGCTGGTTCATGAAGAATGTGTCTCGCATACGTTACTGGCAACCCCAGTGTAAACCTGACAGGAACGAGAGCAAAATGCTGCCAATGTTGGAAATCTGAAATAAGAACAAAAAATGCTGGAAAAAAACTCAGCAGGTCAGGCATGGAGAGAGACAGACCTAACATTTCAGGTCGATGACCTTTCCTCAGAACTGAGGAAAGGTAGAAATGTAAGAGCTTTTAAGCCAGTAAACCTCTCAGATTCACTAAGGCCCCCTTCCAGGTAAAACATGAACTCAGGTGGGTTAAAGTGGGTTTGGTATTGTCAGTGTGAGATCCTTTGCTCCAGTGTTTCTACTGACCCCAATATAAAAGCAACTTAAAAGTCGTGCATTCTCACCCAGGAGCTTCTGACTTGATACCTAGTCTAGGGAAGGAGAGTGTTGGGTCACCACCTCCTTACTCTGTGCCTTCCTCTCTCAATATTACCTGTTTGAATCCTTGAATTTTGCTTCCAGACTATTAATAGCACAGAGACAGCCACAAACAGAAAATCCAGAAATTTATATGTAGGGTGGTCTATATGGTGAATATCCACACACACATTCAGTCCTCTCAGTAAATTCTCTCATGTTCCCCTTCACAATATTTTACTTGCATAGAATCTTGTGCACTCACATACCATCTTTTGGATAACGTTGCTTACCCATTCTTTTTCCCACTCACAATCCTGTTGCACGCTCCCAGGCTTATGTGTCACCATTCAAACCTTTTAGTTCATGCTTACAAACCCCTTGCCTGCCATCCCATGCACTGACAATCCGTTGACCTGCAGACTCTCACACATTTTAATTTGCACATTCACACTCTCAATTCTTTCTCATTTTCTTTCACACGCTCTCAATCCTCCTCTCACTTTCACTTGGAGACACTCAGGTGCCGGATGTGGTACAGTGAAGGACCAATGGACAAGAACATTAGAATGAAAAATTGGAGAAAATAGGTAATTCCTTGAAAAACAGATATTTAAGATAGTAAATGATGTAGAAAAGTAGATCTGGAACAGTAACAATTCAAAGTGATATAGAGCCTTTAAAGTTGTAAAACACACCAATACACTTCATAGGAGCATTACCAAACAAAATTTGACCCTGAGCCATGTAGGAGATGTTAGGACAAGTGAGAGGTAAGTTTTAAGGAGTGTCTTAAAGGTGGAGAAGAGGTGGAGAGGTTTAGGGAGGGAATTCCAGAGCTTAGGGCCCAGGCAACTGAAGTCAAGGGTGGCAGTGGTGGAGCACTTAAAACTCAGAAAGCGCATGAGGCCACAATTTCAGGAGCACAGAGATCTCTGAGGGTCTACAGCTGGAGGAGGTAATGGGGTTAAGGAGGGATTTGAAAACAAGGATAAGAACTTTAAAATCGAGGCGTTGTTGATCGGGCAGCCAACGTAGGTCAGTGAGCACAGTGTGATGGATGAACAGGGCTTGGTACAAGTTAGGGTATGGGCAGCACTACTTAAGTAGGACACAGATTCAAATCAGTAAAAGGCAAAATTTCGGACTGACATCAGGAAGCTCTTCACGTAACAAGTGATCAGCAGAAGAAATGGGCTAAATGAATAGCAGGTGAAAACCCTGGTATAATTTAGGAAACAATTGCAGGCTGCAGTGGAATGCTTGTAGGAATGTTCTACAAGGATGAGCTAAGATTGTCTCAGATTATCGGAATTTGATAGTTCAGTCTGTTTGATTAATTACAATATTTAGGCTTATAAACTCTTTGCATACAAATTACAGAAAAGTGATTGAACCGCTTTCTTTAAAACTACCATACAAGCCAATTCTACCTTCCCTGCCTCATTACATCTTTCTAAAACTTAAAAAAAAAACAATGCCATTCCCAATATTCAGCAATAATAACAGACAGATGTGTAATGCTTTAACAATTTCTGACAGGTAGCAATTCTCTGTCAACACTTTTTCTGAGCGAGACTTGTTAATTATCAGCAATTAGCCTCCTAATATTCCTGTTCCAACCATCCGTTATGCTTTGACTCCATATGACATGCAGGTGTGCCTCACTGCTGCACACGCCCACAGTTTGCCACTGTTCACTGACCCCCATGGAGAGCCCTTGTCATTCATTATCAACTCTCTGAATTTTTAGAAGCCCACAATATCAGAGCTCACCCATTGCTAAACTCTTTTGTGACAAGGTACAAAGGAATAGGAGGAGTCCACTCAATCCCTCATGGCTGTTCTACCATCAGTCAGATCATAGCTGATGTGTATTTCAACACAATTTTCCTGCCTTAACTCCATATCCCTTGACATTCTGACCTAACAAAAATCTATCCATTTCAGTCTTGAGAATTTCAATTGGCCCTAGTGTCCACTGCCTTTGGAGGGAGAGAGTTCCAGATTTCCAACACCTTTTATATGAAAAGGTTGTGGGTTGACACTGCAGTGTATGAGCTTATGCGTGTGGGTGTTTAGTTTGCCAACTTTAGTTGGGCATATTCCTGCAGGTTTCACCTCTGACCTCCCACCAATTGCCACCTTCAATAGTTTTATAACTAAGACACATCATTTATAATGTCTCTTTGGTTTCCACACCTACCCACCCCCCTCCCCCAACCCCCCCACCGGGGTGGCTTGTAACAGTGTCCTGGAGATTAATCTCTAATTCCTGGAGAATCCAGGGCAATCCTGAAGGCAACCCTAGTAGGAGTTCCAAAAAGGAAGAGACTATACACAGGGATGTGTTGTGCTACATCCATGTAAAGGATGGATTACACAAAGACCACACCATGAGTAAGAACAGTATAAGTGAGGGATATTGAGTGAAAATTGTGTTATATGAGGTGCAATGAGAAAGAGACTGCTGAAGAGTACTTTAAACTGAGGAGAATTTTGAGTGTGACGAAGCGAATCCGAAAGGCACTGGTACCCACAGCCTGGTCTGGTGTTGAGAAGGGGCCCTGCCTTCTGAAGTGCACAGATGGCAATCGGCACATTTTATGACTGAAAGACTGGTGGATATTTAGGGTTGAGATTCCCCTCGCTAGAACAGTGAGGCTGGTGAAATTCCACGTTATGGAGCTGACAAGATGGATGTTCCCCAAGAAAACAAAGCGGAATCATACAGCACAGAAGGAGACAATTCGCTCTATCATGCGCGGTCTTCGAAAGAGCTATCTAATTAACCCCACTCCTTCCTGCTCTTTCCTGATAGCTTTGCAATTATCTCCCCTGCAAGTATTTATCCAATTCCATTCTGAAAGCTATTGTTAAATTTGCTTCCCTTCAGGCAGTACATTCCAGATCATAACCAGATCGTCATGGGCTGAATGGCCTCCTTCTACAACATAACAATTCTGTGATTCTGTGCTAACAACTCACAACATAAAAAAATTCTCCTCATCCTCTGTTTTTTAAGCCAATTGTCTTAAACACAGTAGGTGGTGGTTAAGACTTCTAAAAATTCTTTTGAGTTATCATCAGTCACAGATTGCAACTCGTTCGAGTACAATCACAGTTCTTGGTTTCCAGGAGTGGGACATGAACCCACAACCCTCTGATTCAAAGGCAAGGGTGCTATGAACTGAGCCACAGCTGACACCTCCCTTTAAGACTTCTAATATAGAGAGAGACAGACAGACAGATAACTAATAGGCTTAATGGCCCATTAAGAGATCTCAGGATTCTGGAAAGAGCTGTAACCACAGCTGCTGATCGACTCACTGTGCTTTTCCAACATTTTCTGTTATTCATTTCAGGCTTGCATTTGCAGTCTTCTCTGTATCAGGGACTACATTATCATTGTCAGCGCAGAGAAAATCTTTCCACTTGTGGGGAGAGTTAAACCAGGGGGCCATAAATATAAGGTAGTGACTAATAAATCCAATAAGGAACTCAGGAGAAATGTATTCACCCAGACCATGGTTAGAATGTGGAACTTGCTACCCCAGAGGTTGGTGGATGTAGATGGATGCATTTCAGGGGAAGCTTGATGAGTATGTGAGGGAGAAAGGAATAGAAGGTTATGCTGGCAGGGTGAGATGGTGAAGGTTGGGAGGAGGGTCTTGTGGAATACAGACCAGTTGGCCTGAATAGTCTATTTTTGTGCTGTACATTCTATATATTTTACTCTTATATCAATACCTCCTCTTAGCCCCTGCCTTTTTAGATGAAAGGATTTTCATGTTATTTAGAAAAAAGCAAAATACTACAGGAAACAATGGAACTATCCAACAGTCAGTGGAGAGAAAAAGAGTTAAATTTCCTTACTATAATCTGATACACCAGAGAAGCACTGAGGGAGTGCTGCACTGTCAAAAGTGCCACCTTTCAGATGAGACATTAAACTAAGGCCCCATCTGCTCTCTCAGGTGGGAGTAAAAGATCCCAAGATAGTATTCGAAGAAGAGCAGGGGAATTCTCCCCAGTATCCTGGGACGACATTTATCACTCAACCAACATCACTAAAACAGATTCCCTGGTCATTTATTACGTTGCTGTTTGTGGGATCTTGCTGTGTGCAAACTGGATGCCAGCTGAGCCAAGGCTAACACCTGCCCTACATGGATGGGTCTAAGTTTAAATTTCATGGTCGGTGCTGATCTCAACCGGAGCTGCAGTAGGATTGTTTCAATAGACCTCAAGACCTCTTGCTAGGTGGAGGAAGATCATGTGGTGACTGTTGCTGGGAGATGCACTTTAGGTGAGGATAAGCCCCCAAGACCAAATTGCTTGACAACTCTCACTGCACCCGAACTTACAAATGAAAACTTCTGCTGAAAGTACAACTCTTGAGCGAGTATAATTCTACAGAATTCCCTCTGATACCACTAAGTAGCATTTGTGAGCCTAAACGCTGAGCATCAGGAGAGTATTTGACCAAAGAGGCATCACAGCAGAGCCTTATGCTGGTCCTATTTGATACCTAGACACATCCACTTCCTCGAAATACAGAAGCAGGACTTCTAACGTGCGGTCCCTAAGGCAGCTACAAGTCACTGACTCAGAGTACCATAGAACCATAGAACCATAGAACACTACAGCACAGAAAACAGGCCATTCGGCCCTTCTAGTCTGTGCCGAAATATTATTCTGCTGGTCCCATTGACCTGCACCTAGTCCATAACCCTCCAGACCTCTCCCATCCATGTATCTATCTAATTTATTCTTAAAACTTAAGAGTGAGCCCGCATTTACCACGTCAGATGGTAGCTCGTTCCACACTCTCACCACTCTCTGAGTGAAGAAGATCCCCCTAATGTTTCCCCTAAACCTTTCCCCTTTCACCCTAAAGCCATGTCCTCTCGTGGTTATTTTTCCTAATCTAAGTGGAAAGAGCCTACTCGCATTTACTCTGTCTATACCCCTCACAATTTTGTAAACTTCTATCAAATCTCCCCTCATTCTTCTACGCTCCAAGGAATAAAGTCCTAACCTGTTCAATCTTTCCCTGTAACTCAACTCCTTAAGACCCGGCAACATCCTAGTAAATCTTCTCTGCACTCTCTCAATCTTACTGATATCCTTCCTGTAGTTAGGCGACCAGAACTGCACACAATACTCCAAAGTTGGCCTCACCAATGTCTTATACAACCTCACCATAACATCCCAACTCCTATACTCAATACTTTGATTTATGAAGGCCAGTATGCCAAAAGCTTTCTTTACAACCTTGTCTACCTGTGATGCCACTTTCAGGGAATTATGTATCTGAACTCCCAGATCCCTTTGTTCCTCCGCACTCCTCAGTGCCCTACCATTTACTGTGTATGTCCTACCTTGGTTTGACCTTCCAAAATGTAACACCTCACACTTTTCTGCATTAAATTCCATCTGCCATTTTCTGGCCCATTTTTCCAGTTGGTCCAGATCTCTCTGCAAGCTTTGAAAGCCTTCCTCGCTGTCCACAACGCCTCCAATCTTAGTGTCATCAGCAAACTTGCTGATCCAATTCACCACATTATCATCCAAGTCATTGATATAGACAACAAACAACAATGGTCCCAGTACAGATCCCTGAGGCACACCACTAGTCACAGACCTCCAGTCTGAGAAGCAATCATCCACTACCACTCTCTGTCTTCTCCCACACAGCCAATTTCGAATCCAGTTTACAACCTCTCCATGGATACCAAGTGTCTGAACCTTCTGAACTAACCTCCCATGTGGGACTTTGTCAAAGGCCTTACTAAAGTCCATGTAGACAACATCCACAGCCTTTCCTTCATCTACTTTCTTGGTAACCTCCTTGAAAAACTCTACAAGGTTCGTTAAACATGACCTACCACGCACAAAGCCATGCTGACTATCCTTAATCTGCCCTTGGCTGTCAAAATAATTGTATATCCGATCTCTCAGAACACCTTCCAATAATCTACCTACTACTGACGTCAGGCTCACTGGCCTGTAATTACCTGGTTTACTTTTGGAGCCTTTTTTAAACAACGGAACAACATGAGCTACCCTCCAATCCTCCGGCACCTCACCCGTGGCTAAGGACATTTTAAATATTTCTGCCAGGGCCCCTGCAATTTCTGCACTAGTCTCCCTCAAGGTCCGAGGGAATATCATGTCAGGCCCGGGGGATTTATCTACCTTTATTCGCTGTAAGGCAGCAAGCACCTCCTCCTCTTTAATCTCTAGTAGAGGAGGCTGAAGCTGGGACTGTGTCTCAGCTACTTACAACCTTAACTAGAACAGTCTCTCAGAATAAGGGGCTGATGAGATGAGGAGAAATTGCTTCATTCAAAGGGTTGTGGATCTTTGGAATTCTCTACCCCAAAGGTTATAGATTCTCCATTGTTGAATACATTTAAGGCTGGGATTGATGGATTTTTGGTCTCTCTGGGAATCAGGGTATGTGGGTATGAGTGGGAGTTGAAGCCCAAGATCAGCCATGATTGTATTGAAGCTTGATGGACCGTGTGTTCTACTCCTGCTCCTCTTTCTTATGTTCTTGTGTTAGCTGAGCCACTGGTGAAGCCCATTTTGATGCTTTTTGTCATTAGTAAAGCAAACATCAGAGCACCCCCGACCTGCATTCACCACCCCCACTCCCACTCAACCTCCGGGGTTGTCAAACTGAAACGGTAACTCTGTTTCTCTTCACAGATTCTGCCTGATCTCCTGAGTATTATGAGAATTTTCTGTTTTCATCCCTGCTAGTCTAGCCTGTGTCTGGTTTTTGATTTGGAAAAGGTGTCACCTCAGCCATAAGGAGCCCTGGATTGAGATAGCTCCTCCACTAGTCCTTCCTTCCCTCATCAGAGATAGGAATTTAAAGTGTTCTGTCTAGCCTGACTGAGGACCGGAGGGTGTGATGAAACTTAACTTATTCTGATGAAAAATGTCAACCTGTGTAGCAGGTTGGCACACAGACAGTTAGAAATTCTTTTCCACTGTTGCCTTTTAATTCTCTGGGGAATTCCACCTCTGCTGAACAATGTAACCTTCTTGCAAGTTCCTTGGGGATTAGAGAATGTGGCATTTATCTGTCTGCCAGCGTGTCTAAAGAGGATTCTTCCAGCAATATGGCAAAGCCAGGTTGTATTTCCTCAATTTAATATTGCTTGTCACCTCTTATTAGTGAGAAAGACAGGCATGTCATCCACCTTCTGTCCCTGGTTAGTCTCAGAGACTGAGCTGTAGGTGAGGTGTTTTCTCAAATCACAGTAGTTTATCACTCCTGTGCTCAGTAAACATTGTTTCCCAGTCTGATAACACTTCGATTTAAAATTCTCGCCCTCACTTTCAAATCCCCCCATGGGTCACTGCTGCATATCTCTGTAACCTCCTCAAGTTCCAGCACCTTCTAAGACTTCTGCTCTCTTCCAATTCTGGCCTCTTGCACATCCCCAATTTACATCGCCCCCAACTAGTGGAAGGTAAGAGCCATAAGCTGTGTAATTCCCCCCCTAAACCCCCATGCCTCTCCACCTCGCTCTCTCACCTCCTCCTTCAAGACGCTCCTTAAAACCTACCCTTTTGACCAGGCTTTGACTACCTTCCCTAATGCCGCCTTAAGTGGTTCAGTGTCAAATTTTGTATGATTACACTCCTTTTGCTATGTTAAAGATGCTATACAAATGCAAATTGTTGTTGTATTAACAGATTTTTCAAACACCACAGACCCTCTGGGGGAGGGCTAAAATGTTGACCCTAACCTACAGACGAAGGGAGGTAGTTCAAGACGCGAGGCTCTGACATTCATCCCTCAATACACAAACATCAAAACAGATGACGTTGTCTTTCATCTCATTGCTGTTTGTGGGAGCTTGCTGCATGTGGGTTGTCCACTGCGTTTGTCTTCAAAGGAACAGTGACTACACTGCATATAAGGTATTGCGTTGGTTGAGGAGCACCTTGGGCATCCTGAGAACATCAGAGATGTTATGTGCAAACATAGAAACAAAAGAAAGTCACTCATGAGTCTGTTCCGCCATTCAATTAGATAATGGCTTATCTTTACCTCAATTCCATTTATCCATCTTTGTTCCATATCCCCATTTCCTCCTTATCTAACATAAATCTCATTCTTGAAGATTTTAATTGTCCAGCCCTTATGGCAAATGAGTTTCAGATTTCCACGATGCTTCATGTGAAAAATTGCTTCCTGATTCACTCCTAAATAATCTAGTTTATGTTCTTTTGTTCTGGATTCCCTTGCCAAAGGCAATAATCTCTGTGTCTACCATATCAAATTCCTTTGTTTTAAAGACCTCAGTTAATTCACCCCTCAAACATTTACATGTAGGATGCATTCCTCATAATTTAACTCTTTAAGCCCGGCTTTCATTTTAGTGAATCTGCGTTGTACACCACCTTCAAATCCTTTTATCCCTACTTGCTTTCTCCAAATTAATTATCAAACCATGCCAAAATGTTACCTCCAAATCTGTGATGTTTCATTTTTGCAGAACCTTATCAGAAGCTTTCTGTAAGTCTGTCAGATCAACATCCATCATCACTGCCCTATTCACCAGACAACGACCACCTCAAAAAAATTCAATGGGATTAGTCAACCCTGTGGTGACTTTCCTTGATTAGTTCATACTTATCCAAGTGCTCAGTCACTCCAAGCCTTGCTGCTGTCATGACCTGCCCACAAAGAATGAGACAGGTGCAGATTAGGGCTTCATTTTTGCAACCCTGCCTGATTTTACGCTCATGAAGAATGGGTTAACCTACGCAACCGGTGTGAGATGTTGGCAGGTAAGACCCATGGGCAATTTTAACTGCCCATTCGGCTGGTTTCTGCTGAGTGGGCAGAGTTAAAATCATCACTTTAATTCACAGACACATCAAAACACAGCCATAGAATCGCACGATGAAAGAGTAACAGGCATCAGAACGTGCCAATTCCAAGTTAATACCACAGAAATGTATGTGGCAAGTTATTACCCTGTGTTTAATATCGTTTAATAGGCTAGTGAACGCTCCCAAGAACATTTATCCTGCTGGTGACAGAGTTGCTGCCAGTGATTTTGATCAACATCATGCCTTTTTTTTTGTGTAATAAACAAGTTAATAATTGCTTGTCCCATCTGTTACCGTGAATGACTCTGTCACGGACTGATTGAAGAGGACAGCCGGAATCAAATCAGTGTGACGGATGGACATCACCTACTTGTGTGAACTGTCACAGCCCCTTCTGTGTCATTGCAAACTGTCCTGATGAATTAAAGGGCAGCCTGTAAATTGATAAATTGATATCCGCATCATTAAACGGTCAGGACCGGGTCCAGTGGTCCAAGGTTTTGCTCTAAATCTCAATGAAAAGCAAAATGTCAGGAGTAAGCAGACTTTTAATCAATAGAACACCTGCTAAGCGAACTGCTTAATCAGTTACCAAGAAAAAAACATATTGCAAGGGTTCACACAAAAGAAGCATACGAAGGAATCATGTTATGAAACTTGTTGCAGGTGGGGTTTTTTTTTGTTGTATGTGTGGGGCCTGCACAAAATGTAATGCTATGGGTTGAATATTTCTGGCCCGTTGGAGATAAGCTGGGAGGCGGGAGGGTTAGCAATACGGATGGGGAAAGTGTTGGGGGGAAGTGTGGGGGAGGTGGTGGGAGCCTGACAACTTTGCGTTACCATGGCCGCTTGCCAATGGCGGGAACATTAGTGGCACAGCCACCCACTGGGTGGCCAATTGAGTCACTTAATGGCCAAATTAAGGGCTACTTTCATTCCCTTTGGGCATTTTCCCAGGTCAGGAGGGCCCACTGCTGTGTGGTGAGACCACCAGGTAAACTATGATGGTCTTCCAGTGGGTTCCCGGGGAGGGTCCCTCCTTAGTGAAAGTGCCATGGCCCATGGAGGGGCTTCCTGGTGGCAGCGGCTGCTCCTGTGCCTAAGGCTTCCTTGGAAAAATTCAGCCCTGTAATTTCATCTGTCCCCTCACACAATCTTCTTTTACTTCCCCCTTGTCTATATAAAACCCAACGTAAGCCATGTTGCTTGGCTGAGTGGTACGGCACTGTCAACATTTGTTCAGCATCCATGACTGCAGTCTTCCAGACGCACAGCAAGGTACACATTCGCATGCATATTGATATTGATTTGATACGATCTGACTCTCAGCTGTTCACACCTGCCAGTGTTTATTAATTATCTGGAGGCAGATTTGAACTGGTCTTTAGATAAAGGCGGCTGATTATGGACGCTCTGGGGCCCAGTGAACAGTTTCTGCTGTTTGCCAATGTTGCATAGCAGCTGAAATGTGACAGGGGACTTGGACTTCGCTGTAACACAGCCGGTTTATTGAAGCAATACGTCACAAGCCGGTGCTTTTGGTGATGTTTGTGGTGGGGGAAGGGAGGGGTGATGGTGGCACGGGCAAGTCAGAGGGCCTCCTCATGGGGTCTGCTCCTGGGCCTGGCCATGCAAGGCAGCCATATATATGCCCAGGTTGGATGCAGCCCATGGTGGGGTGGGGGAGCGATCATTCTTCCTGCCACTCTCCTGTGCTGTTGCTTGCGCCCATATGACCCTGAAGGGGGAGCACATGGCATCCACTGGTATGTCTGTGGCCTCCCATGACAGGGTGGACCCCACTGGGACTGCAGCGTTTGATGGATTTTAGCAGCAACATTATTGTTTAAGTTGTATGCGTTTCTTCTGTTTTCTTTTTATGTTTTAGTTCTTCATTATTTAGTTTCTATTGGGGTTCTCCCACCATAACTTGAGTGGAAGCGCAGCAGAAACCCGGCAGAAATGGAGTGACAAGCCAGTCACATGTTTCTCTGGGACTTTCCGCTGACCTTGTGACAAGGCTGTGGCCAGATACATGAGCCCAGTGATACTCCTGGCACCACCCAAATCCCCAGTATTCACTCTTAGCACTGAGCTTCTCTATGGAAATTACACATTTTTAAAATCTACCTTTTGGTAACTTTGAGGCAAGTGAGACATCAGACTTATAATTATGTAGCGAGTCACTTGGTTAGCCCCATCACAAAGCCCCACTTTCCCAGGCTCCACAATAGGGTAAGTAGAAAAGAAATTGTAGCTTACCTTTCAGATGGCAACAACCTGTTGTTCCTTTAAGGACTGGTCCTGGGTTTCCTTGCTGAGCCCCTAGGCAAACTGCCCACAGCATACAGCCTAAGGGTAGTCTCTCACACACACCTAGGGCACAATTTAATGCCCTCCCCAAGGTGAGTCTGGAGGCAGGGGGAAGCATTTAATCGGGTGACAGGCTGCCAGGTGTGGACCTGCCATCTTCCTGCCTCTGCCCCGAATAAGTCTGGGGTGGGAAGGCTCATGGATGCCCTTCCCCTACCAATGCCAACTGAGGCCCTTAAGAGGGCAATTAATGCCCACTTAAGGCCCCATTCCATCGCCGTTGGTATTCGACCAGGGCAGTGTGACCCTGTAGTGTTTGCTTGCGGGCTCCTGGGGATGGGGATGGGGTTCCCCGTTGTCAAGCACTCAGTGCCTGAGCGAGGGACCCGGCATCAGGGAGAGGGGGCACATTGAAAGCCATCGCCTGTCCTTTCTGCTGCTGCCCCTGCTGTCCCCCCAGCCAGCAACCCCTCCCCGTGACCCCCACCCTGCCCTCACTGACCTGTGGCCTGGGTCCTTTGCTGATCCTGGGCCTCTGGCATGTGCATTACTGGCAGTGCCACCGCCCTCCTTGTGGTGCTGGTGGAAATGGTGAGTTGCTGGTCTTTGGCTGGCCAGATAATCTCGGGGAGCAGGATTTTCACCCCCAAGGTCCTTGATCCTTGCCTGCTGGCCACTTAACTGCCTGACTGGCATTTATTAGGGCAGGCCTTCCCTAGGGTTGCCAACTGTGATTAAATGTATTCCTGGAGGTTTCATCACATGACCTGCCTACACAGCCCCAGCCATTCGTCAACCAACACATCCATCCTTGTGACACAGAATTCCTACACCTATTGGAAAGCTAGAAGATTCATTACCCAATTGAATGCTGCTTGATTGTCAGCCAGCCTTTTTTCTCCATTTTTAATATTTTTATACCTGGTAACGAGAAATGTTAAAAAAAAATGATTTAAAAAAACCAATCTTTTTTAATGCCCGGATGATTTTTCTCCATGGTTGCTCACAGCAGCGAGCAGTGCCCTGGAGATTGATCTTCAGTTCCTGGAGTCACCAGGCCAATCCTGGATGGCTGACAACGCTAGCCTTCCCCAAAGGAGGCAATGCGGAGCTCTCTCTGGCTCTCCAGCTGACAGTCGAGACCTCTGTCGCCAGGATTAAATCCCATCCCTACTCAGTAGGCCTAACCAATACGCCGGGCGATGCAGTTCCAGCGCGGAATGATTGCGCACACTCGGCCGGCTATGTTGGATCCTTAGGCACAGTGTTATCCAATTTCTAGGCCCGTTTTGTCCTAAGTTCTTCAAAGCACCAAGAATCACCAGCAGATCGAAAACAGTTTGTCGTTCCATATAATGTAAATTTGATAACTGTAGGGAGTAGTATTTTGCTTAAGTTTTTGCACCGAGGAGCATAGGAAAAGGAAGTCATTCTGCCCCTCAGGCCTGCTCCATAATTCAGTTAGATAGTGGTTGCCTCTTATCTACCAACTTATGATGACTTGGTCATTTATCTTGACGCTGTCAGTGGGATCTTGTTGTGCACAAATTGGCTGCAGGGTTTACACCACGACAATGAGCATGCTTCAAAACTAACTAATTGGTTGTAAAGCATTTTAGAATGTCCTCATCGTGAAGGGCACTACTTAAATCTTTTTTTCCTTTGCAAGAGTAACAGTGTTGGGAAAAAGCTGGCCTGTGATGGTGATATCCGTATAATATGTTAACATTTGCAAAGGGAGATTGCGCGTGATGGACACAGTTGTTTTAGTGAATGTTAGCAACATTGGCAGGAACCGGCTGTATGGGAGACCTGGAACCAATTAGAATCACTGAATATCTACGGGTTGGATATTACAGCTTTTGTGCTTGGCTCAGTCAGGATTTTCTGGCTTGCAAGCCTTATGCTGATGAACATCACACTTAAACACAGACTGTACGGTAATCATAATTATTATTTTATAAGATTTGATCATCATTGGATTATACAGCTCAGAAGGAAGCATTTCGGCCCAGCGTCTCTGTGTCGGCTCTTTAAAGGGTTCACTAGACCCTGCTGCTCTTTCCCCATAGCCATCTAAGTTTATTCCTTTTCAAGTTTATAATAAATTCCCTTTGACAGTTACAACTGAATCTTCTTCCCCATCCCTTTCATGCAGCACATTCCAGATCACAACAACCCAATGCATAAAACAAAATCCTCCTCATCTCTCCCCTCGTACTTTTGCCAAATACCTTAAATTTGTATCATTTGATGACCAACCCTCTTGCCACTGGAAGTAATTTCTCCAGATTTGTTATCTCCAGACTCTTTGGGCAGGATTTTCCCCCTGTCGGGGGCGAAGTTGAAATGCGGGCGCGCAGAGGTGCGCCTCCGATTGGCGCCCCCGATCCGAGGCACGGTGCTATTTTATGGCCCGCCCAGCGTGCGCTATGCGCTATGCGCTCCCTTTGCGGGTGGGGGAGAATTCCTTAAACCCCGAGAGTGCGGTCTTTCGCGCACTCATCTCCCTGAGGCTAAGTACTGCCTCAGGGAGATCGGCTCTACTGCCAAAAATATTAAAAATAGAGAAAGAAAATTCCCTGGCATGTCCCCTCATGTGACACTGTCATGAGTTGGGACATGTCCATAATTTAAAAAAAAACTTTTTTAAAACCTACATGAAACTTCATCCCGCCGGAGGAAGAGGTTTCATGCTTTTTCTAATTCCCGCCGGGGCTCCTTAAGGTTGGACGGGCAGTTCCATTAATTAGTTTAATTACTCTGTCAATGGCCTCAATTGGCCATTGACAGGTTGGCGGGTGCATAGCTGATTTCGCTGCGCCCCTGCCTACCTGAAAATTTAAATGGGGCGCGGTGATGTTGGGAGTTCCGCCCGATGTTACCGTGCATCATTTTACATGTCAGCGAGCGGGCCCCACCCCCCTGCTCGCCGACGGGAAAATCCTATCCTTTATGATTTTGAATAGTTACTGAATCTCCCCTTAACTCTCTTTGCTCTAATCATAACAACTCCAGCTTCTCTTGTCTGTCCACAAAACTGAAGTCCCATATCCCTGATATCATTCTAGTAAATCTCACCTGTGACCCTTGACATTGTCCTAAAGTGTGGTGCCCAGAATTGGACAGGATTCTCCACTGAGGCCTAGCCTGTGATTTATGTTGGAGGTCATGGTCCTGTGAAAAATTCTTCAAAAGTGTCTTTACAGAAAGACCCAAATGTGCATTTCTGCTTTTGTATCTTACAATGTTCAGCGTTGGAAAAGAAGTTTCTGGGTAATTAGGGTTTGATGTGAAATCCGTGTATTTAGGATGTCCTGTCCTAAAAGAGTTGATAATTCTTGTTGCTGTTGGAAAGGGAGTTGGTTTGGGGAGGGGTGTAAACCATTTTGAGTGATGTTTCCTCTTCCATGAAGGCTGCAGGATTTCCGTGACATTTGCAGACTCTGACATTGGAGTGAGTCATCTTCTGTATAATTCATAACTAACTGTACAATTAAATTCAGGGCTTATTAAAGAACATGGAGCTGTATTTTCTCTGCATCAAGATATCTTTGTACCAGGTATGCGCATCCAATGTCTTTAACTTTGCCGCTTTAGGCCTCCACGTGCGTATTTTTCGAGAATTATCAAATGGATTATGCTGCAACTCCACCATTTTTTTCTGGGAGTCTGGTAGCTTTACAGCTTTTTTTCCTGTCAGAGAAATGAGGATGAAGGCAAGAACTGTTTACATATCATGAGCCCACCTTGTCACATGGCCCAAAGAGGGAAAGAGCTTAATTTACAACCACTTTTCCCCTTTAATTGATAAGCTGCAGGATGGAGACTAACATTAGGGTGCAGCTTAAAATAGGATTTAAAAAGCATAAATCAGTTCATAACTATTAATATTTAGTGACATAAACCCCTTTACAGTGGTAATCACACAGCGATGTGAACAGTGATAACTCAAAAGACATGAATTTGTACTGTAGTGAATTGCTTTTAACAAGATGTCCTGGATAAAAGCAAAATTCCCAGAACAAAATGAGGTAAAATGTTTGATAAATGGCAAATACTAATGCCAATAAATGGGTGAATATCAGAATGTTTCCTGATGTGCAGGATGTGTACCCTGGTTTACCTTATGACTCAGTTGATGATGAAGTGTCCATTCCTTATCAACTCTGAACCTTTCAGCCTTTGGGACAAGCATTCTACCAATTTGAAAAAAGAAATACTTTATACAGCAGTAATATCACCCTTCATTACCTCAGGCTATTCCAAAGTGCTTTACAGCCAATGAAGTACTTTTAAAGTGCAGTCACTCACCATTGCAATGTAGGAAATACAGCAGCCAAATTGCAGATCCCACAAACAGCAATGTGATAATTACTTTTTTTAAATTGATGTAGGGTCATGGGATCATTTACCCTTTTTCTGAACTCTCATTTTCTGAGAGAACAGGTAAAGCCCTGGTTTAACTTCGCAATAGAAAGATGTCACCTCCAACAATGCAACGCTTCCTCAGTACTTGCACGAGGAGTGTCAGCCTAAATTTTGTACCCCATTCTCCAGCACGGAGCTTGAACCCACAACTGTCTGACAAAGGCGAGATTGCTACCCACTGAGTCACGGCTGATTCATCTGTTGACTGAGTGCCTTGGATTTCTTAACCATTCAGAAAGTCCTTTATTGCTCCAGCTGTTGTTGACTGCGGTGATGCATAAATCTTTGTGGTAAAGTATAAGTATTCAATGGAAAGAGGTAAGAACTACCAAAAACATTGACTGTTGTATGATTCTGAGGTGCCAAGGTATGACAGAGTACATTATTGTGATTTTTCAACTTTGATTTTACATTGAAAGCATTTCGAGATAGTGGCACAAGCTCCAAAATGGTCTTGTGAGTCAAGGTGATGCAATTTTCAGCTATTAAACTGTACAGGCCACAGTTCATCCCCAATCTGAGTTGAGTTAGCTGCTCCCAGTCAGGGTGACTGTAGGGCTGTAGTTGGCCTCTCAGCACCAGGGTAAGGAGGGAAGAGAATTGGTCAGGGTTCCCACCTCCAGTGTCTACCCCGCCTCCTCCAACCCTGCACCCACACTAGAAAGCGCACATATGTGGACAGGCATGTTCTCCTGAAGGTGACTTTAAGGAATGTTATTGCAACAGAGCAGAGAGCTATGCTATGAAGCTGGCTGTACCACCAATGACTTGGCAAAGCTAATGCTGACATTAGCTGATGAGAAAGCTTTCCAAATTTTTTAAATATTCTTTCATGGGATGTGGGTGTTGTGGCAATGCCAGCATTTGTTGCCCATCCCTAATTTCATCATATACCTGCTGTTCATCACTGCTTAGACCCAAGAATGATCAGTTGGGTGAGGCACTGTGGAATCAGCTTTCCACCTTCAGTTCATGTGGTAAAGACAGGGGCTAGTAATTTCCTACAGTTCTTCACGTCAACACCACACTAACGTATTCACCACGTACTATTTTACATAGGTTATACTCTTTAAGCAGAAGGTCTTGTGGCACAGTGGGTAGCGCCCCTGCCTCTGAGTCAGCAGCTCCAGGTTCAAGTCCCACTCCAGGACTTGATGGCCAAGGAAGTTATGTTCATAACGTGGCCAAACATGCTGAGCAGCAACTCGTAAATCCTTCCAACATACGCCAATGGGTGTAAGAGCAGGAGTGAATCCTGGTCAGCCATCTGCAGAAGGCAATGGTAAACCACTGTTGCATCTTGCCAATATGGACCAACACAGCAGTCCATGGTCACCAATGCCCGTTCAGGGCATGGTACCTGGAGAGAGAGAGAGATAGTATATGAGTGAGTCCAAACCCATGGGTCATAAATATACCACTAATAAATCCAATAGGGAAATCAGAAGAAACTTCCTTTGCCAGGGAGTGGTTAGAATGTGGGTCACACTACCACAGGGAGTGGATGAGGTGAATAAGGGGAAATTAAATAAGTATATGAGGATGAAAGGAACAGAAAATTATTGATAGGGTTAGATGAATTAAGGCAGGAAGGGGCCCCATGTGAAACATAAACATAGTTATAGATCAGTTGGACCAAATGGCCTGTTCTTGTCCTGTAATTTTTATGTGGTAATATCTCCAGACTGCTTCAAGTGGGAATTTAAGATGAGGTCAAAATGTGGTTTGGTCTTCATCCCATGTCAATATGTGCCAGTGAGCAGAAATACACTTCTCCCCTAGTTGATACCAAAGCTAGAAAGAGCACATTTCTTAATGGTGAAATGTCAACTTGTGAGATTGCAACGGTTTAAAGAGAGGGTACAAAAGTCTATAAGGAATCTCAATTAGAAAGAAAGAAAATATTATACCCTTTTATTAAAGAAAAGGCTGGAATCACACTCAGACAAACACGTGAATTACTGATATGGGGCGAGAAAAAATTCATACTCTTGGAGCAGCATGTTCTCCTGAAGCTGACTTTAAGGAATGTTATTGCAACAGAGCAGAGAGCTATGCTATGAAGCTGGCTGTACCACCAATGGCTTGGCAAAGCTAATGCTGACATTAGCTGGTGAGAAAGCTTTCCAAAGTTTTAAAATATTCTTTCATGGGATGTGGGTGTTGTGGCAATGCCAGCATTTGTTGCCCATCCCTAATTTCCCTTGAACGAGTGGCTTCCTCGGCCATTTCAGAGTCAACCACATTGCTGTGAGTCTGGAGTCACATGTAGGCCAGACCAAGTAAGGATGGCAGATTTCCTTCCCTAAAGGACATTAGTGAACCAGATGGGTTTTTACAACAATCGATGATAGTTTCATGTCCACCATTACTTAGACTAACTTTAAATTCCAGATTTATTAATTGAATTTAAGTTTCACCAGCTGCCGTGTTGGGATTTGAACCCAGCATTAGCCTGGGTCTCTGGATTACTCGTCAAGTGACATTACCACGACACCACCATCTCCCCATAAAACTCCCAATATTGACACTGGGAAGAATATAAGATGGCTTTAATTTTTTTTCAAAAATTATAAGAAATGTTATGCCATCCATTGGCTTAGCAACAAGCCAAGAACCACACTCTGTAAAGTTACATGTGCCTGAAGCTTTCTGTGCCTGAAGTCCCTTGGATCAGTGTACGAACTCCTTAAGACCTCAGTCAGCCTTTACAAAGGTAGCCAATATCAGAGATGGTGTTGGAGATTATAGACTTAATGGAAAATCAAAATTGTGTGGATGCTGGAAATCTGAAATAAAAACAAAAAGTATTCTGGAAATAATCACTAAGTCAGTCAGCATTTCTGGAGAGAGAAACAGAGTTAACTTTTCAGGTCGATGATTTTTCTTCAGAGCAGTAATTGAGTACTGAGGCTCACCATCTAAATACCAACAGGTATGTATGGCACATCAGCAGCAGCTGAGGTATCGATGGAAACTGTTCACTGAGGGCTCTTAAAGAGCTATTTTTACTACAACTTACAGTTCTTTCTTGGTTAAGAATAAATTTACTCCATGAGTCTCTCTCCTGACTCTGATCGTTGTTTTTCAACTCTCAATCTATTACACTTGCTCAGTTTATTTTTTAAGTAAAGTGACCACAGCCAAAGGCAATTTTCTAATTGTGGTTCCATGATGACCTCATGGACTGTCAACATTACCTCCTCAGATTCTAGGGTTCCTGGTCACAACTGTCCAATTAGGACTGCCAGCACTGATTGCTACCATTTGTTTCCTACAATTTAATGAATTTATTGCCCAATTACTACTATCTGTTTTGTCCCAGGAGCTTTCAGTTCAGCTCTTTTGCATCATCTGTATTAGGAGGCTCCTTCTGAAAGTCTTGACCTTACATCAACCCCTTTGGGGACTCAGTCAATGTCTCTGTTCTAAATGGAGTCGCATTAAGTCATGACAGTGCAGCTGGCATTAGCCAAGTGAACAGTAAATACAGTGGATTTCATGGCACAAGTATTTCTGGTTCTGTCTCAAAGGCCATGAGTCATATTTGTGTACTGACAGCCTCCACATTGAGTGTCTCACTCAATGGCCATGGCTGAGGCCAGACATTTCAGTATTCAGAATATAACATGAGCATCCGTGTGATATTCGATTGTCAGCGGACTTTACGCACCTGTGCAATTTCACACTGCAGTCTCTGGGCTGGCAATCCAGGTGGATGCCCAGATTAGCTTTCTCCTTCCGGCACTAAGACCAGTGACACCCACTGCCATTGTTTGGACACTCGGCCAAAGGTTAAATCGGGGCTCTTTACTGGCCCTTTGTCATTAAATACCCCAGCAAGCGGTGCATGTATCCTTGCCTCTATCCAAGCTGCACTTTGCTGCAAATTAATCGGCTAATGTAACAGTTACCATGGAGCCGTGTGATCAGTAAATGCAGCAGTTACCATGGAATCTGCACAGCAGCTGACTGTGTTTATGAAGGATTTCAGCATAAAATATAAATATGAATGGAAAGGTTACTTGGACGGATAATACCACGGCGACCTTTTCATTTCTGTTTGACTTCTTCCTGCTCAGCCTTTTTCTCCCAGTTGAGGTGTATGGTGGAGCCCCAGGGATGAAACTGTTGCCAAGGTAACCCTCTGAGCTGGATGTCCGTGGTTGCTGAGGGAGCATTGTGTGACGGCAGGTGATGAGATGGGAATCGAGCTTCTGACAGGTGGCAGGGAAAGGAAAAATAGAGTTCACTTAAAATGTCTGCCACAGTGCTGTGTGCCAGGAATGAGTCAGAGTTAAACAGATTAGTGTTACAGCTTTCACTTTTATTGGAAGAGATAGGATGTTTTTAAAACATGGCAACTACAACTATGACATTAACGCATTTTCCATAGGGAAAAGTATGGTTGCATTGTGCATTGGGTATTATACCAGAGTAGAAACCTCAGAGGACATGGACTAGAAAGTTGTTTGGGCCGCTTTTCAGGGACCACATGGATGCAGTGTACCTTAGACATCCCAAAACACATTACAGCCAGGTAATCTATTTTTAGTGATGGTGGTTGAAGGATGAATATCGCTAGGACACCAGAGAAATCTTCCCCGTCTTTCTGAGAACCAAGAGCACCGAGAGAACTTTAATGTCGACCTGAGGGGCAGACTGGACCTCAGTTTAACATCTCATCCAAAATACGGGCACCCCCAACCCATGCAGGTTTCTTCAGTGCTGCATTTGAACGTCAGTCTAGATTTTCTGCTCAAGCCTCACGGCCTTTATGTCTCAAAGGCGAGAGCACTTCCACTGAGCCATGGCCAACACTGCATCAACTCTGCAATCTACGCAGCGTACAGAGGCAAGTAATGGAAAAAAAAAATTACAGTTATACGGTCCTTTTCATACCTTCAGTGCATTAAAAACTCGCAGTCAACAAACTGTCTTTTGAAATGCAGTCACTGCTGTCATGCTGGAAAATTCACAAGTTAACTTAGGTCGGCTGTGAAGTTTACATAAAAAAAAATACACAAACTCATAGGCCAGAGTTTTACCCGCCCGACCCGATTGGGCATAAAGTAGCGCGAGAAGGCGTCAGGCAAGTGTCCCGATGTCATCCCGCGTGTACGCAATCTTCAGGTCGGCGGGCGCGCGCGCAGGTGTCGGAGCCGCGCCTGCCATCAATTAAAAGGCCGCTGAAGGCCATTAAAAAGCCAATTGATCCAGACTTTCCGTTGCCAGTGCGATTTCGCACTCATCACATGGGCAAAACGGGCAGTCGGACAGCCAACTTTTAACGAATCCTCACCCAAGGGCCAGATAAACAGGGTCTGCGGCATTGCCATTGTGAGCAGTGAGGCATTTAGGAGATACTTCGCTGCTGGTTGCTTATTTGAACTTGACAGCTTCACCTCTGTCTTGAGCTTCATTCTTAGTGGGCGACATTTTCCCCCCCGTCGTGGGGGGAGGTGCGGGAGCGGGCGCGTCTTGAAATGAAGCCTAGAAACACTGGGCTGTATCTTCCGGTCAGTGAGCGGGGGGACGGGGCCTGCTCGCCGACACATAAAATGACGCAGGGTGACACCGGACATGTGTCCCAACATCACCCCGCGTCATTGCCGAACTGTCAAAGGCCTATTAAGGCCATTAAAAAAGTAACTAACATGATTAATGGGCCTGCCCATCCAAACGTCAGGGGCGCGCCGCCATTTTAGGTGGGTGGACCAAGTAAGGCCGGCCCAGTGTGACGTCCGCCAGGAAGCGCTATGCGCTATGCACTATGCGCTCCCTGTGCGGCCGGGGGGAGGGGGGAGGAGGGATTCCCTGAGTGCGAAAGAGCACACGGATCCCCCTGAGGCAAAGTCCTGCCTCAGGGAGATCGGCTCAGGCTTGAAACGTTAAATAAAGATGAGAAAAAAAATGACTGACGTTTCCCACATGAGCTGAGACATGTCAATTTCTTTTAGTGAGAGATTTTATAAAAATTTTAGTAACCTCATGAAACCTCACCCGGCCCATGGATGAGGTTTCATGTTTTTTCAGAAGCCCGCCCGTGCGCCTGGCCTGTCCGCCAACCTTATGTTAATTACTTTTTTAATGGCCTTAATGGGCCTTTGACAGTGCGGCGGGTGCACAGCCAATTCGGCCCGATGTCACCCTACGTCATTTTATGTGTTAGCGAGTGGGCCCCGCCCCCCCGGGCCCCGCCCCTGGGCCCTGGCCCCCAGGCCCCGCCCCCCCACCCCGGTCGCCGGCCGGAAGATACAGCCCAGTATTCCTAGGCTTCATTTCAAGACTCATTGGTGTCTCCAGGGGCCCCCGAGGATTTTGACCACGTGGACCCTTCCAGGGACCAGACAGCCTTCAATTACCCTGGTACTGGGGATTGTGCTCTCCACTGGTGGAACCTCCTCTGAGGAGGAAGAGAGGGGCAGAAGGGAGAGGAGGCCAGGTGTCCCTATGCAGCTTCCAGGGGAGTGACCTGTGAGGGGAGAGGTCCAGGGACAAGGGGTGCAGGGCCAGCAGGTAGTTCAAGGCAGAAGACGCCACTATCCTGCTGTCAGGGTTTACAGGCAGCAATGCAACTACCTCAACATCTCCGAGGTGCAATGCCGAAGGAGGCTCCACCTCTCCAGGGAGACTGTAACCTCCATTTGTCAGATGATTGGGCCTGAGATCAGCTCTGACTGTGTGGGTGGACACCCCATGCCAGTGGCGCTGAAGGTCACAGTGGCCCTTAACTTCTATGCCTCTGGTTCTTTCTAGGGGTCAGTGGGGGATCTTTGTGGTGTCTCCCAATCAGCTGTCCACAGTTGCGTCAAGCTGGTGACAGCAGCTCTGTTCAGGCGGGTAATGACATTTATTCATTTCCATACGGACGAGGCCAGCCAGGCTGAGCGACCCAGAGGGTTTGCAGTGATTGCTGGCTTCTCCCGTGTCCAGGGTGCAATCGACTGCACACATGTGGCCATCAAGGCGCCAGCGGGTCAGCCGGGTGCCTTTGTCAACAGGAAGGGCTTCCACTTGATGAACATCCAGATAGTTTGTGACCACAAGACGCTGATTCTGCAAGTCTGTGCAAGGTACCCTGGCAGCTCCCATGACACATCCTCAGACACTCCCAGGTGCCAAGGTTATTCATTGCTCCAGCCCGAGTGGATGGATGGCTGCTGGGTGACGAGGGCTATCCGCTGAAAAGGTGACTTATGAAGCCTCTGTGCCAGTCAAGAACAAAGGCAGAGCAGTATTACAATAGGAGTCTTGCCTCCACAAGAGTGGTGATAGAGAGGACCATAGGTCTTCTGAAGGTGCGCTTCTGATGCCTGGACATTCAGGGGATGCACTGCAATATACCCTCCAGGGCGTGTGTCTCTGATAGTGGTTGCATGCTGCACTCTCCACAATCTGGCTCTGGCAAAGGGGGAACCCACTGGAGGAAGAGGATCTTGAGGCAGTTCCACAGGCCACAGATGATGAATCCGGTGGTGAGTCAGAAGAGGAGCCCGGTGAAGAACACGGTAAAGACGTGGAGGCAGAACTCTGGAACCTTCAGGGAAGCAGGGACACCAGGGGCACCTTGGTCCAATGCTCCTGCAGCTAGGCTGCCAAAGATCTGCTCCTACCTCATGCCAGGGGTGCCGCCTCCATCCCAGATGTTTGAAATTATCTTTTCCTTTGAACCCAAAGTCTACCCAGTGCCTGTGCAATAAGGTTTAGAGCCACTCATGTCCAGCATGAGATACTGGCGTGCCCTACAAAACAAGTGAAGCATACTCAGGCCATTAAGACAAAAGCAAAATTTATATCATGTTGGCACTCACATCAAATGAACAAAGCAATATATGGTGTTAATGGTCACACCAGTAAACATATTAACAAAACATAGCAAAACAGAAGATCACCCATGAACAGTCCCTCTTTTGCTCATGGTGCCTTAAACTTACGTTTGCTAGTGCCACGTCTTGTTGCCCCCAACTCGCTGGCAGCGGTATTGGAGGCAGCCTGCTGACTGTGCTGTCCTGTTGGCCTTGATGACCTTGGCGGTCGTCCTCTGGCCAGTGGAGCCTGTGCTGGCCCCGCCTGGGGAGGCCTCTCCCCAATCATCACAGCCTCATCAAATGCCATGGTCACTGGCAGAGGGGCGAAGGAGCTGCTGCCATCATCCAGAGCGTCCTGAGAGGAGCCCACAGAGATGACAAGCAGCTTGTGTGCCAACATGAGGTCCTGCTGGACCTCCCTGCTCACCATTGCTGGATGGGCACCCAGCTGGGATACTGGGTGCCTCATCCATCTTCCACACTGGCACTGACCTTCTGAGGTCATTGCCTGTGTGAGGGCTTGCAGGTGCGAGCACAACCCAATGAACTCCAGATTCTGTCCCTGGAGCTGCCTCTCCATGAGAGTCGCCACTCTCTCAATGGAGGAGGCAGTGCACTCGGTGATGAGGGTCAACACAGTGCTCATGCTCCATATGGACTTCTCCACAACAGAGACCATGGCACACAAACCCTCATGGATCTCCACCAGATCCTCCCGCACATCCCTCTGGACATCCAGCATCTGCCACCTAATTGACGACTCCAGAGGCTCATCATCTGCCTTCGAATTAGCATCATCTTGGTCTCCAGCAGTCCTCTGACTGCTGGCACCCTGGGCATTCTCCGCCTGTCTTAGTTCTTTCGTTGGTGATATGGCTTCACTTCTGAAATGACAGAGAAGCATTGTCCACTCTCTACCTGCAGCGTCATTGCAGCCTGGAAAATCTGCCCCCTCTCTGGGACACCTTGCAGGGCACATCCAAGTCATGGCCCTCGACCCGCAAGGTACTCAGGCCAAGCAGCTAGAGTTCACCCCCTTGGCTGGTGCCGGTGTTTATAACAGTTCACACTCAGACTCTTAACGCCCCTGAGCTCCACGGGGGATGGCCAGCCCTTAACACTTCTCCACACTGATCCATGCCAACTCGGTACTCATCCTTGCCGAGCGCAGAGATCGTTGAAACTTTTGCGACGCTGGGCCATGTGCGCCGCACAACTTCGTGGCCAATGACCTCGGCTGCCACCTCCTCCCAGGCTTTTTTGGTAGTGGCCTCTTCCTGCCATCCCTGGGTACTAGAGTGTCCCGTCTGGCACCGACCTCCTCCACAAGGACCGTGAGGCACTCATCTGAGAAACGGAAGGCCAAGTGCCCACCCGACTTGCCCTCCCGCCTGACGTTTCCAGCCACTAGTGAGGCCATTGTCCGAATGAAATGGTTTCCTGGGCTGACACCAAAGATTCTCCCCTGGCAGCCTTCAGGGAGCTGCCTCTGTCAGTTTTAAAGCGCCCGGAGGGTCACCATTGGACCCAGCGCCCGACAGGCTCCCACCCCCACCTGGCCCTTCCTGACCATAGAGAAGACACGTTTCATGCTGGGCGGGTCTTAATTGGCCATCCGGCATGAAATCGCGTTTGCAAAGCGACCGCGGCCAGGAGCGGATTCCACAAGCGCTTCCGCCGACTTGGCGCACGTGCCAAGTGTGAAATTCAGGCCATAGGCATGAGAACAGATATCCCCATGTCTAACTTACCCTGCCCTCCAGATCCTGATTTAGGAACTAATCTACTATTTCCTGAAACTAAGTCAACATCCTTCCACACTTTGCTGAATCAAGAGCTGATCCAATTCCTTTTGAAAGCTTAAATTGAGTCAGTGTTTACCTGCGTTAGGCCATCGACTCTTCCAAATGCTGACAACTCCTGGTTTGGAGAAGATTAGTTCATTAATTTTATGGATGCAAAATTGTATTGGCTGCACTAATCTCAGGTGCTCGAATTCCCAATATGAGCTCCAGTTGGGTGCAGCCCGTGCCAGGAGTAACTTGTAACACGTACCCTTAAGTTAAATTGGACCTGTAGTTTTTTAGGTTTTAATCTTGTCCTCTGGTTCTTTTGTATTGGTTTTGCTCCAAACGCCTATCACCATTCACATGGTTAATTCCTCCTTCATTTAAAGAACTGGAATCACATTGATAAGGTAGGGGAGATGAGATAGACAGTTCAACCCATCTTAGCTTGTGCACCTACAAAGACCACATAATCCTCATTCCAGAATCTAATCGGTTCTTAAATAGTTCCATAGTTTTTGCTTCTGCTGGTCTACTCCGTGTGTTCACTGCTCTCCATATGTCAAGAGAACTCCCTAACATCAGCTCTAAATTGTCCCATTACTGATTGGAATCTGTCCCTCTTTAAACTGTTTCTAGTGAGCATGGGTGTAGATCCTGTTCATTGCAGTAAAAACCGGACACAAAATATGTTTAAGTTTTGAATAACTTCATTTTGATTCAATGGTTTTGTACGTGGATATTTTTTTGAATTGTCCCAAGACATTTTTATTGAAAAGGTGAGGCAGATTTGGATTTCCACCAATATCTTTGCTCTGAGCAATGTTTATCACAACATGCCTTGGCTGCAGTTTCTGTATTGTTCATCCTCCCTAGGGCATTCAACATCTACAATCACTTGAAACCTGCTATAGATTTGAAAGGTTAATTGAATCAAACATTGAAACAACTGTTCCCTGTCTCTCCACGCACCTAAACGTTGTTACCTCTTCCAAGTATCTAAATATTCCACCATGCTCTCAACTTCACTTAAATAAGCATTTCAACGACATGTAAAACCACATGGCAGCAACACTACAACTAATTCCAGCACCAAAAGCTCTGCTCAACTGAAATTTATCAGGATCAGTCTTTTGGGTTTTGCTTCATATCAACAGAAGATTTGAACATTTCATTTGAAGTGGTCAAACCAATTCAGCCTCCAATGCACCCCGAGTTGCCTCTGTATAGCAGAGATGAATTCAAGAGGAAGCTAGACAAGCACATGGTGTGGGGAAAGGAATAGAAGGATATGTTGATGGGGTGAGATGAAGAGCAGTGGAAGGAAGCTCGTGGGGAGCATAAACACTTGCGTGTACATTGAATGTGCTGTAAATACTTTGTAATTTTTCCAATACTTTGCGATCTTATGAAACAGGAAGAACTCGGATTCTGTGGGTCTCAGTTTCCCTCAGGCAGGGCAGGGAAACATCAAGTACTATTCCTGATTGTGCTTATTATGCATTGGCACCCGCTGGAAAGTTATTTTGTGAACACTGGATGAGTGTTGGACTTTGCTGCATTGCCTGTCATTAGGTGAAGGATTACAGCTGTAAAGAAAGACTTGAGAAGCTGGGGCTTTTTCACAAGTGTTGGAAAGATTAGGAGTTTAGGGGAGAGGCATAAGGACTGAGATGATCTGATGGAGGTCTTCTAGGTTATGAATGATTATGATCAAGTAAATAGTGATCGATTATGCTAAACTTACATTAGTTTAATTGATCCCCGCTGGAGTATTGTGTCCAATTGTGGGCACCACACTTTAGAAAGAATGTGAAGTCTTTAGAGTGGCTACTCAAGGGCAATTAGGGATGGGCAATAAATGCTGGCCTAGCCAGTGACATCTACACCCCATGAATGAATAAAAAAAGCAGAGAAAGTGGTTCCGGGTGGAGGGATTGCATTTCGTGGATAGACTGGAGAAGCAGGGGTTATTCTCCTCAAAGCAGAGAAGGCTAAGAGAAGATTTGATAGAGGTGTTTAAAATCATGAAGTGTTCAGGTTAAGTAAATGAAGATAAATTGTTTCCAATGACTCAATGGTGAGTAACCAGTGGACAGAGGTGTAAGGTGATCAGCAAAAGAACCAGAGGCAACATGAGGAAAAGCTTTCTTCTGCGTGAATGGTTAGGATTTGGAATGCGCTGGCTGATGGGTGGTGGAATCAAATTCAATAGTAGCCTTCAAAAGGAAAGTAGACAGAGACTTAAAGAAAAAAAAAATACAGGGATGTGAAGAAAGAACCAGGAGGTGGGACTAAGTGGATTACTCTTTGAGAGAACCAGCACAGACTTAATGGGCCAAATAATCTCCTTCTGTGATGTACTATTCAATGATACTAGAATTGTTTCGATGGTCAATGGGGCAGTAATGAGATGGTACAAATTTAAGACAACCACGCAAGGCATTAAAGTGAGGTTAGAAAAGAATTCTTCACACAGAGGATGGTTATTATTCTGGGTATGGTGACTATTTTTCCTGAGGCTTCATGCTTGGTAATTTGTTGGCTCAATGCAAACTACAATTTTGGATCTTCACTTGTGGGACATTGTCAATGTATTTTTTTTCAAGCCTTTCTTTGTCTCTTGCTATTCAACTAATCACTTCATTCCAATATCTATAGGATCAACATCCATCTGTCTGGTTAAAGGCTGAAAAATGAATGCAGCACGTAGGGAAGCTGCGGCGGCATCAGCTGTGACGACTCCAGAGTCAGAGCCAGGTCACAATGTCACAGAGACACCAAGCAGGCATGATGTGTTCTCACACATGAAGAACAAATTCATGAATGAACTGAGCAAAATTCCAAGTAAGTCACATTAGCCAACTTTCTAATTCTTGATTTAGGGGACATTCCAGTGAAGTCATCAGATCTTCGTGAACGACAGCATGCCTACATATGAGGAAATTAGGTTCTTTTGGCAATTGATAGGGGATGTCAGGTATATCAGAGTGTTACAGTGAGGGGTGTGGGGTTTATCAGAGTGTTACAGTGAGGGGTGTGGGGTATATCAGAGTGTTACAGTGAGGGGTGTGGGGTTTATCAGAGTGTTACAGTGAGGGGTGTGGGGTTTATCAGAGTGTTACAGTGAGGGGTGTGGGGTATATCAGAGTGTTACAGTGAGGGGTGTGGGGTTTATCAGAGTGTTACAGTGAGGGGTGTGGGGTATATCAGAGTGTTACAGTGAGGGGTGTGGGGTATATCAGAGTGTTACAGTGAGGGCTATGGGGTATATCAGAGAGTGTTACAGTGAGGGGTGTGGGGTATATCAGAGTGTTACAGTGAGGGGTGTGGGGTATATCAGAGTGTTACAGTGAGGGGTGTGGGGTATATCAGAGTGTTACAGTGAGGGGTGTGGGGTATATCAGAGTGTTACAGTGAGGGCTATGGGGTATATCAGAGAGTGTTACAGTGAGGGGTGTGGGGTATATCAGAGTGTTACAGTGAGGGGTGTGGGGTATATCAGAGTGTTACAGTGAGGGGTGTGGGGTATATCAGAGTGTTACAGTGAGGGGTGTGGGGTATATCAGAGTGTTACAGTGAGGGCTATGGGGTATATCAGAGAGTGTTACAGTGAGGGGTGTGGGGTATATCAGAGTGTCATAGTGAGGGGTGTATCAGTGTTACAGAGAGGGCTATGGGGTATATCAGAAAGTATTACAGTGAGGGGTATGGAGTATATCAGAGTGTTACAGTGGTGGGTGTGGTGTTTATCAGAGTGTTACAGTGACAGGTGTGGGGTTTATCAGAGTGTTACAGTGAGGGGTGTGGGGTATATCAGAGTGTTACAGTGAGGGGTGTGGGGTTTATCAGAGTGTTACAGTGAGGGGTGTGGGGTATATCAGAGTGTTACAGTGAGGGGTGTGGGGTTTATCAGAGTGTTACAGTGAGGGGTGTGGGGTTTATCAGAGTGTTACAGTGAGGGGTGTGGGGTATATCAGAGTGTTACAGTGAGGGGTATGGGGTTTATCAGAGTGTTACAGTGAGGGGTGTGGGGTATATCAGAGTGTTACAGTGAGGGGTGTGGGGTATATCAGAGTGTTACAGTGAGGGCTATGGGGTATATCAGAGAGTGTTACAGTGAGGGGTGTGGGGTATATCAGAGTGTTACAGTGAGGGGTGTGGGGTATATCAGAGTGTTACAGTGAGGGGTGTGGGGTATATCAGAGTGTTACAGTGAGGGGTGTGGGGTATATCAGAGTGTTACAGTGAGGGCTATGGGGTATATCAGAGAGTGTTACAGTGAGGGGTGTGGGGTATATCAGAGTGTCATAGTGAGGGGTGTATCAGTGTTACAGAGAGGGCTATGGGGTATATCAGAGAGTATTGCAGTGAGGGGTGTGGGGTATATCAGAGTGTTACAGTGTGGGGTGTGGGGTATATCAGAGAATATTACAGTGAGGGGTGTGGGGTATATCAGGGAGTGTTACGGTGAGGGGTGTGGGGTTTATCAGAGTGTTACAGTGAGGGGTGTGGGGTATATCAGAGTGTTACAGTGAGGGGTGTGGGGTATATCAGAGAATATTACAGTGAGGGGTGTGGGGTATATCAGAGTGTTACAGTGAGGGGTGTGGGGTTTATCAGAGTGTTACAGTGAGGGGTGTGGGGTATATCAGAGTGTTACAGTGAGGGGTGTGGGGTATATCAGAGTGTTACAGTGAGGGCTATGGGGTATATCAGAGAGTGTTACAGTGAGGGGTGTGGGGTTTATCAGAGTATTACAGTGAGGGGTGTGGGGTATATCAGAGTGTTACAGTGAGGGGTGTGGGGTATATCAGAGTGTTACAGTGAGGGGTGTGGGGTATATCAGAGAATATTACAGTGAGGGGTGTGGGGTATATCAGGGAGTGTTACGGTGAGGGGTGTGGGGCGTATCAGAGAGTTTTACAGTGAGGGATGTGGGGTATATCAGAGAGTGTTATAGTGAGGGGTGTGGGGTCTATCAGAGAGTGTATCAGTGAGGGGTGTGGGGCATATCAGAGAGTGTTATAGTGAGGGGTGTGGGATATATCAGAGAGTGTTATAGTGAGGGGTGTGGGGTGTATCAGAGAGTGTTACAGTGAGGGATGTGGGTATATCAGAGAGTGTTGTAGTGGGGTGTGGGGTGTATCAGAGAGTGTATCAGTGAGGGGAGTGAGGCATATCAGAGAGTTTTGCAGTGTGGGATGTGGGGTATATCAGAGAGTATTATAGTGAGGGCTGTGGGGTGTATCAGAGAGTGTATCAGTGAGGGGTGTGGGGCATATCAGAGAGTATTACAGTGAGGGGTGTGGGGTATATCAGGGAGTGTTACAGTGAGGGGTGTGGGATATATCAGAGAGTGTTACAGTGAAGGGTGTGGGGCATATCAGAGAGTGTTACAGTGAGGGGTGTGGGTTAAATCAGAGAGTGTAGAGTGAGAGGTGTAGAATATATCAGAGAGTGTTACAGTGAGGGGTGTGGGGTATATCAGAGTGGTACAGTGAGGGAGTGTGGGGTATATCAGAGCGTTACAGTGCAGGTATATCAAAGTGATACAGTGAGTGTGTGGGGTATATCAGATTGTTACATTGACGGGTGCGAAGTATATCAGAGTTTGTTATAGAGAGGGGTGTGGGGTATATCAGGGATTGTTACAGTGAGGGGTGTGGGGTATATCAGAAAGTGTTATGGTGAGGGGTATGAGGTTTATCAGAGAGTGATAGAATGAGGGGTGTAGAATATATCAGAGACTGATACAGTGAGAGGGTGTGGGGTGTATCAGAGTGTTACAGTGAGGGGTGTGAAGTATATCAGGCTTTGTTATAGTGAGGTGTGTGGGGTATATCAGGGATTGTTACAGTGAGGGGTGTGGGGTATATCAGGGATTGTTACAGTGAGGGGTGTGGGGTATATCAGGGATTGTTATAGTGAGGGGTGTGGGGTATGTCTGGGATTGTTACAGTGAGGGATGTGGGGTATATCAGGCTTTGTTATAGTGAGGGGTGTGGAGTATATCAGGGATTGTTATAGTGAGGGGTGTGGGGTATGTCTGGGATTGTTACAGTGAGGGGTGTGGGGTATATCAGGCTTTGTTATAGTGAGGGGTGTGGGGTATATCAGGGATTGTTACAGTGAGGGGTGTGGGGTATATCAGGGATTGTTACAGTGAGGGGTGTGGGGTATATCAGGCTTTGTTATAGTGAGGGGTGTGGAGTATATCAGGGATTGTTACAGTGAGGGGTGTGGGGTATGTCTGGGATTGTTACAGTGAGGGGTGTGGGGTATATCAGGCTTTGTTATAGTGAGGGGTGTGGAGTATATCAGGGATTGTTACAGTGAGGGGTGTGGAGTATGTCAGGGATTGTTACAGTGAGGGGTGTGGGGTGTGTCAAAGTGTTACAATGAGGGTTGTGAAGTATATCAGACTTTGTTATAGTGAGGTTTATGGGATATATAAGCGTTACAGTGAGAGGTGTGGGGTATAATCAGACATTGTTGCAGTGAGCGGTGTGGTATATCAGGGATTGGTACAGTGAGCGGTGTGGGTAATATCAAGGATTGGTGGTGCGAAGAGTATGGGTCTGTCAAAGAGTATTACAGAGAGGGCTGCGGAGTTTATATGAGTGTTGAGCAATAGTGGTTAACTCTTAACATCAATTGATCACTGCATTAGATCGGATCTGTCAATCTTGGTCGAGAGTAGCAGATGGGGAGCTTTTATAAAAGCAATTGATGGTCCCTCGGTCTATACATTAATTCCATGTTAAGACACTTTGGGTACTATTTTTCACCTCTTATTTTCTTGAAGTGTGATATAACCTGATTGTTTATGGTCTCCCTGTGGAGTTTATGGGGTAAATTTTACAAGCGAGCCCTCGCAACACAGAAACCTTGCTTGACGGGAATGCAAATCAAAAAATCAGCTATGTCCGTCGTTATTTTATTCTTGGCTTGAGTTCCTGTCACAAAAGCACCAGAAGCACTAGACTGTAAAATGTGCCCACGAGCTTTTTTTGTTTTATTTATCATTGGTTTCTGCTTACTGCTTTATTTCTTACTATTTCTTTTTTTTTCCTCATTAACCCTTTCAGTGCATGCAAGAAAATGTAAGTAGAACATGGCAACTTAGTGTCACGGTCTTTATTGTTACACCATTTAATGTTAAATTTGATGACGCTGAAAAGTATTCGTGCTTTGAGAGTTTTGAGATAACAATAGGATTTAACTGTGTGAGGATGGATGGACAGATTAACCTCTTGTTTTCTTGGGACGTGGATGACACTGACAATGCCACATTTATTGCATAATACCAGATCCTTTGAGGGGCTTTAAGAGTACCTAATTCAGATTTAGCATATGGGTTTTTTAAAAAAGAACCTGAAACATCAAAATATTTTAGTGCGCACAAAGTAACCAAAATGGACTGAGAGAGAGAGAGAGAGACACTGTCCATGTACTTTTTCAGGAAGGTGGAAGGTTAATGGATAGCTTTCATTTATTCACCCTGCTCTCGGTTCACAAGAAAAGTTATGTGCATAATACACAAAAACAATGTTGGTTAGTCTCTCTTGTGTTGACAAAAGTGATTTCCGCTCTGATGTATCATTTTGTGTAGCTAATGATGAACTCTGGGTGCAGGTTCGCTGTGTTTTCAGAAAATGTCACACAGCCCCCCTGTCTATGGCATCAAGAGAATGTAAAGAAGGGGCCACTGGAGTCTGCTCCCATCTTTCTTCATCTAAATCTGTCATTATAAGCCTCTATTCCCTTTTCTCACATATGCTTGTCTAACTTCCCCTCAAATGCATCTATACTATTCACTTCAGCCACTCCTTTCGGTAGTGAGTTCCACATTCTCAGTATTATTTAGGTAAAAAAGTTCTTTCTGAATTTCCCTATTGGATTTCTTGGTGACTATCCTATGTTGATGGCCTCTCTCGAGTTATGTTCTTCCCCACATGCTCTCTGTATCCACTCTATTAAAACCTTTCATAATTGCTAGGTTACCACTCAGCCTCCTCCTTTCAAGAGAGAAAAGACCCAGCCTGTTCATCCTTTTCTGATATGTTTACCCACGCATTTATGGTCCTGGAGTTTCCAGGAATCAAAGATTAATCCCTAATGCACTATGTTAGGGTGTCCCAGGAGAAGGCATTAAAAAGGCTATCCGTTTTTCTTTCATTTACTTTGAACACTTTAGATTATTAGTTATGAAAATATTGGAGATGGGCAAAATGGCTGTTTGACTAGACAGTCACACATCATTCAATAAGGTAACCAAAAATCCATGCACTTTCCAATTAGCTATAGACTGCAAGGATAGACATATTGGGTGGTCAATGATGGAGGGGTGGCTGTGTGATGGTTGGAGGTGAGATGTCAAGTGATGAATCCTCTAGGGTAATATCCAACCACAGTTGGCAACCGTAGCTGGTAGACAGGCTGCCCATGTTGACCATCAATGTGGTTTCATGTTTACTGGCTTCCACACAACATCCTCAGCTATTGGGGAACGTGCAGTGACCTGGCACACGGTTGCAGACAGTTTCAAACAGCTGAGCATCCTGTTGTTCCAACTGCTGTAGAATCAGCTCCACAATATAAACAAGCCGCCCCCCACAGCACTAGGATCCTGCAATAGTATTGTGGAGCCACTGTGTGAGGTGGTTCTCCAATGTAAACATAATATTAGTGTCACTTTGCATGATGCCAACCTGAAATCTAATTTACTTGTGTTAAATCATAGTAAATAACAGGTGAAGATTCGCATACAGGTGTGAAATTAATGTTCTTCAGGTATTCAAAACATGTTTTGTGACAATTATTGATCTGAATCCTCTGGTTGAGGAGTGTGTGAAGAGGGATGAATTCAGAACTGTCATTAAGAAATTGTGGAGAGAAATTTCTACAGACCAACAGTTGTAAAAGCAACAAATGCTTTGCCATAGGGAGTAGTTGAGGCAGAGATTATTGCATTAATTCAGCGGATAAACATTTGAAACAGGAAATTACATGACTATGGGAAAAGAACACTGAAGTGGGAATTATTTTGATTGTTCCAGCAAAGTAGTGGATCAGACACCATGGTCTCCTTCTGTGCCATAAACGTCTTGTCATGATATACACTTTCATTTTTTTATTATCTCACCAGTACATGGCTGTTTGTTCTTTACAGCTGTATTAGTTTTATACATTTAACAACATATACACTGCATGTCAAATGCACTTTGATGATTGTATAAATTGTGTTTACCACTCCACTTAGGATCTCCATGTGCTTTGGGAGGTTGGGATAAATTTGTGCCCATGACTGGCCAAAGGAAAATGACTCAGTTCTCCTGATAATGCATCAGGCTAAGACAGTGAGTAACTAAACTACACAGACCATGAAGCCTCTAGGTTTGATTCTCTGGTCTGTACTGAGTGTGGTATAGAAACATAGAAAATAGGAGCAGGAGTTGGCCATTTGGCCCTTCGAGCCTGCTCCGCCATTCATTATGATCATGGTTGATCATCCAATTCAATAGCCTGCTCCCGCTTTCTCCCCATACCCTTTGATCCCTTTCGCCCCAAGAGCTATACCTAACTCCTTCTTGAAAACATACAATGCTTTCACCTCAACTACTTTCTGTGGTACTGGTAGTTGAGGGCCCTTGATTCCTATAGAATTGCAGACCAGTAAGAAGTCAACGCGTTCAGAAGAGTTGGGATCAACTTGGTAGAAAATGGAAGAGATTAAAAGTTTCTGATGTATGACAAATTCTTAGGCAGACTAAGTTTTCAGCCATTTGCATTGCAAAAGACTAGATAGAAAAACACTGTCGATACCATAGCAACAAGAATAAGCCATTCAGCTCCTTCAACCTGTTCCATCAGGCTCATGGTTGGTCTGCGACTTAACTCCATATACCAGCCTTTGCCCCATATCCCGTAATACTTCCGGTTTACAAAAATCTATCAATCTACCACTCTTTGTGAGTAGAAGTGTTTCCTAGCTTCACTCCTGTGAATCATGACACTAATTTTTAGACAATATCTCCTATTCCTAGATCCTCTAACCAGCAGAAATAGTTTCCCTCTATCTACCATAGGAGGAGACGAGTAGTAGTTTTTCTTTATGCAGAGTTATTATGATCTGGAAAATAGTAAGTCCCCGCTTAACGTCGACTCACTGAACATTGTTTCACTTTAATGCTGTTAATAGTGTGAATATATCCGTTTAACGTTGCCAGTTTCACTTTAACATCATTTTGCATAGATTTCCTCTTCTGTGGCCTGCCTACTTACATGGCCTTTCCCACAGTACTTCTGTCCTCACCATCAGTCCCACCTCCTCCCCCAGCACCCTTGCCTTCTGGCTTTGGCGACTCTTGCCACTGCCGCCTCCAGGCCTTGCCACTTCCCACACTTGCTGATTCCCGCCCTTGCTAATTCCTGCCCTTGCCGACTCCCGGCCTTATCAACTCCCGGACTTGTCGACTTTCACTTTTGCCTCTCGGCATCTGTTCTTACCTTAGTCCCTGGGGTCTGTACTTCAGCTGCTCCTGTTCTGTCTCCTGGCTTCCATTCTGAATTTGCACTGAAGTCCTGGGCTCCATCTAATGCTAAAAGCTGGTAAGTGCACGCAGTCCTGGGACTTCAGCTGCTGCCTGCACTGACAAACTCCTGCCATTAGATGGAGCCTGGTCAATCTCAAGGTATTGTGCTGAAGGTGAGTGTAATTTTTAAAAACAATTTACCTTGTTATATTGTATTTCTTTTATATTTAGTGATGTATTTTATTTTGCAAGTTATTTCAGCTAGGAATGCACAGTACTACAAAAGTTCATTGTACCTTGGTTTTTCTAGGTGAGAAATGTCCAAAGGAACCCAACTCTGGCTTTAACATTGATTCACTTAAATTGTGATTTTTGGGAATATAACCAGAACTTTAAGTGAGGACTCACTCTATATCCCTGGAAGCGTGGTTTAAGCAGATTCAGTAGTAACTTTCAAAAGGGAGTTGGATATGTACTTAAAGGTGAAATATTTGAATGGCTGTGAGGAAATGGGATCAGTTGGACAGATCTTTCAGAGATCTTTTTCTTAACTCCATTTATTTGCTGTTGTTCCATATCCCTAATAAAAATCTGTGCATCATTACATTGCTTGCAAATGACTTTGATTTCTTCGTTTGCATTTGTGCCTCCTGCCCCTACCACCTTGTGCAGTACCACCTTGGGCCTTGGCTGCCATAATAATTGTCGTTTGCCTGCTCCTCCTGTGCTGCTGCTTCTGTGTCTGTAAGAAATGCTGCTCCAAGAAGAAGAAACAAAAGAAAGGGAAAGACAAGGGCAAAGCTCAAATCAACATGAAGGAGGTGAAAGATCTGGGAAAGAGATACGTCGACAAGGTAAGTGAACAACAGAGGCTGCACGGGAAAATTCAGAAGTTTCGTAACTTCTTCTTGAGTTTATTTGCCTCAGGAAACTAAGTGAAAAACAGGAAATCATAACACTAAAATAAAAATTGTGCATGTAAAGAGAAAAGTTGATTTGCAAATGCTTAAAATCGGAAATATAACTGCTTGAAATACACAGCAGATCTGTCAGCATCTGTGAAGAGAAAAGGCATATCAGTACATCAGAAGCCGATAAAGGGGCTTAACCCCAAAAAGTTAACTGGTCTTTTCCCTTTGCGATGCTTATAGACAACTGGTATGCCCAGCATTTTCTGCTGCTCTTTAAATCACACATGGCCTATTGGAATAATTGGGATGAGAAATTAAAGCAAACAAGATCATAAAATCATGGAATTATACAGCACAGAAGGAGGCCATTTGGTCCGTCATGCCTGGTATAGTTTTCGAATTAGTCACCTGCTCTTTATCTCTGTCATTTTTTTCCCATTCAAGTATTTATCCAATTCTCTTTTGAAAGTTACTATTGAATCTGTTTCCACTGCCCTATCAGGCTGTCCATTCCAAATCTTAACCACTCACATTAAAAAGTTTTCCCTCATGTCGTCTCTGGTTATTTTGCCAATCACTTTAAATCTGTGTCCACTGGTTATCACTGACACTGAAAACAATTTCTCCTTAATTACCGGTACTGTATAAAAAACACTCCATGAGTTTGGTCACCTCTATCAAACTTCCTCTTAGCCTTCTCTGCTCTAAAGAGAGCAAAGCCCTCTTCTCTAGTCTCACAACATAACTGAAGTTTCCTCATCCCTGGTACCATTCTAGTAAATCTCTTCAGTGCCCTTTGTAAAGCCTTGACATCCTTCTGGAGATGTGGTGCCCAGAGTTGAATACTGCAGCTGAGGCCTAAGCAGATTCTTTATATAAAGGTTTGGAAATAGAGATACTAAAGACTAAATAACAAATAAGGAATAGCAAAGACTACATGTACAGTTAGATTACATTGAGGAATATCCATTGTCAGTGCAGATTAAGAAATAAACAGGATTATTTTCCCTGAAGGAAAGAAGGAAGAATTAAGCTTTATGGTGAGTCATAGCATGAATGTCAGCAGAGATAAATGTTATCAGTGACCTGAGATGAACATCTGAGTATAATTTTCCAAACTTGCTATCATTTTTGATAGCATGCTGCCTCATCAGGCTGCATTTCATAACATTTGGTGATCTATCACTGGTAATGACAGTGTGAGTTTCTCAGACTTACCTGGGAGTCATCACAATGTAGTGGGAATCTTGATTCACTGTGGCCCACATACTGTTAACCATTTGGATGAAATATCATATTATCTTAAACTTCACGACAATAGCGTAGTTCAAGGAAGCCATGAAATTACAAGAGGTGTTTGAACACCAAAGCATTTGGAAGAATCGATTTTGGATGATCATATGCATTGGGCCATCATTCCCACCCCACTGCTTCCACCCACTTCCTCCTTTGAGAGCAAACCACCTTCCTTAATTTTTGTCATTACTGCTCCTGTTGGATTAGTTGAAATGAAGGGTGCCACTGTAACTCAAACTTGTTTTCTAGTCTTAATTTTTCCTCCAATTCCTCTTACCCTTGAAAGCCTGAAAATATGAACTAGAATTCCAATATGGTTACACACCAAGCGATGGCTATCGGGTATCTCTACCAAGCGGGCAGGCTTCATTTGTGAGCCTGGACAGTGAGTATTGGCAGGTAGCTTGACCATGGGGGGCCATCTCTGTTGGTATCCAAATGCAGCGGAGGTGGCATAAGGTGATGGACAATCTTTTTCGTTTCTCCAGTTTGGGAAAACATAAAGTAACCAAAGCACTCCCACAACAGTCCTGCTGGGATTACAGAACTCAGTGATTAAACCAGAACACACCACCGCTGCATAATCCTCCATATCAAACACACCACTGCTGCACGGTTTCCGCTCTCCATTGCACATTTTTCCACATCAAGCACTTTGTTGCTGCAAACAGTCACCTTTTTTTCCCACATCAAAATCTCTCCTGCCTCAAAGCTGACACTTTATTGAACAACCTCACAAGTTCAGATCACAAACCCAGGAACATGCTGCTCTGTCAGGGTGAGGGGCGGGGTGGTGAGTGTGAGTGGTGGGGGGGAAGGGGGTGCTCACTGTGTGAAAGTCATGTCTGCAACTTTTTCTCCTGGCAAATTGGTAAAACTTTTCAATTTATATATAGTGTATAAATGACTCTCCAGCTTTGCATATCATAAAGCCCTGTATGGAGATGTAATCTATACCCCAGATGTTGCATTTAGTGATTTGCCAAGAATTTTAATTGCACATAGAAATCATGCATGAAATTCTACACTCGGGCTCTGGAATTATCTGCTCAGATCAGGTACATGTTTATCCATAAGATCGTAAGATAGGATTGGAGGAAGAAGACTCTTTGAGCTTCTTTGATCCCATACATGCGGTATGCAATCCTGTTGTCTTCCTCGTCACAGCATCTGTTTTTCAAATGAATCCTGTACCACACTTCCTGGAAACCCTCTCAGCTGTTGATCGTCCTCTGTGGAAAGAAATATTTCCTGACATCTGTACTCATTTTGACCTTCACAATCCTGAACCTGTGTCCTCTTAGCATTACTGAAAGTTTTGTCGCTGTTTTACTTTCTCTATTGCGTTGTCACACCATTGATCCAGGAATTACAAAAATTGATATAATACCTTTATCATATACTTTTCAGTTACTTTAATGTTTATTTAGCATGCATCATGTTTGGTGTTTTCACAGAGGGTTGGCCAGTTCCACTTTACTACCAGTTAATTAATGAATGTCGCCGACTGGAAACAGGGCTGAGACTGGTTGGAGTAGACCTTGGCCTTAAGTGATAAAAACGAGTGATGGCAAGTTGGTTTTACATCTCACCCAATTTTTTATTTCCATTGAAGTCAATTAGGAGTGATGTAAAACATATTTCCGACTCACTATCATATGTTTAACACTATCGTCAAGATCTATAGTGTTGGGTGCAGACAAGTGTAGGGGGAGAATGTTGGTTAAAAACTTGCAAGCAGATAGATTACCATAAAATGGACAGGGACAGGGTAGATGGAATACATGATGAAACTGTAAGGTTTTGTGATAAAAGGATTAAATTAAATTAAATTCCTGATGGTGTTGAAATTGTCAAACTGTCTCCTACTCAAACTTGTTTTTTGCTAGGATCTGTACAATTCCTCAGTTTCCATTCCTTTTCCAATTTAAAATCTGATCTTGGTACTGTCAAATCCTGGTTTATCTCCATCGAATTTTCAGTATTGGTTGTGCACTTCTCTAAATGGCCATTGCTATGGGTCCGCACTGCCAGAGGGGTGTGTTGCCTATTTAGAGGCACAGATTAGAAATTCCAGTGTGCATACCCCACATTCATTTTAAGGGTCAGAAAATCTCGCTAGTGGGGGCTAAGAAAATTACCCACTATGATGCCTTGGTTCTTGGTCTAAGTTTCCCAATTAAAAGAGGCAAGTTAGATGTGGGAGGGTATTGTAATGAAGGGATGGTACATGTCAAAAACAGAATTACCTGGAAAAACTTAGCAGGTCTGGCAGCATCAGCAGAGAAGAAAAGAGTTGACATTTCAAGTCCTCATGACCCTTCAACAGAACTGAGTTCTATTGAAGGGTCATGAGGACTCGAAACGTCAACTCTTTTCTTCTCCGCCGATGCTGCCAGACCTGCTGAGTTTTTCCAGGTAATTCTGTTTTTGTTTTGGATTTCCAGCATCCGCAGTAGTTTTTTGTTTTTATATCTGATGGTACATGTGATGAATTTTCATCTTCCCTCTACTTTGGGATTCAAGGTACAGCCAGATGTGGAAGATCTGGATCCAAGTTTACTTGGAGATGAAAAAAAAGAAGAGGAAAAGCTTGGAAAACTACAATATTCCCTGGATTACGACTTCCAGAATGGGCAGGTTTGTGTTTCAATTCACTTTGCATATAACAGGACTGGCATGTTTAGAATGTCTCACTCTCTGATCTAACAGTTAGGGTTATGTTCCCTTTGCACCTAAAGTTTCTTCACATTTGTCTTATGCCTGTTTACCCAGTTACAATCATCTTGTGAGTAAAAGGAGAACTTTCTTAATCACGGCTATAATTGGAGTTCTTCGATTCACCAGAGGCCAGGCTCCAGCAGGTGTGGGGATTCACAGACACAGCAAATTCTTGGCCTTGGCCGGATCATGTTGAACTGAAGCTCTCCCGGCCTGGGAGAGAGAAATTCCGAGAGCTAGTCATCTTGGCTGCTCTTGCAGGCCTCAGTAGTGAACTGGAGAGCAGAGCTGTCAAGTCATCTGTGGCTGTCTTGTCTAAGAAACACTGTGGCCATAGTGGTTATGGTGCACTAGCAAAGAAGAGGACATGATTTCAAGTCACATCAAGTTGTGGAATTGAACATAATTGCATCTGTGGGCAGAAAAATAAATGACCATGAAAGCTACTGGATTATCCTAATGTCCTCAGGGAAAGGAACTTGACCCCTTGCCCCTTCCTCCCCAATCTAATATGGCCTCTACGCGATTTCAGTCCCACAATATGGGGAAATTTTGAACTTGTCGGGAGGGGCGGGTTCAGTCCCGTCATATCGGGAAGCTGGGAGGAACCTGGTAACTTCCGCCTTTAATCTGAGTGTGTTCTAAGCATGCAAGAGCCCCCATGAGACAGGCAAGTCTGCCATTTAAATACAAAAAATAGTCATTAGCTGCTCTCTTAACCCCAAACTCTGAATTTAACAGTGTGCAGTTGTCATGGAAACAAGGATGGACAATAAATGCAGGCTTGTCAGCATTGTTCAGATTCTGAGAACAATATGTTTAAAAATGCGCCAGGAGTGAAAAAGAGCAACAGTTACTCCAGGTACTTGAATGTGTAAGTGCCTCACATCACAGAATGGAACAGTTTCTGATATCCTGACCTTTCGTTGGTTCTTTTTCCGCCTGCGTGGGTAACATTGTCCCTCAGCTTCTTCCAGCCTTTGTTTCTGAACCGGCACAGCAATTGCTGACAAGCTTTTGAACTGGGAAGATATTGCAGCTGAGCTGGACCCTTTCCTTACCCACTGCCCGCACATGCACGTTTTCTAGTAGGAGGTCATGGGATGTCAATGATCAGGAGCCGGTTTTCCTTGCCCTGTACCAGGAGCACTGAGACGAGCTGTAATCCTTCTACTGCCACCTTGGCCGAGATCGGCCAACTCAGTACAGGACAGAAATTAGGTATCACACTTCCCAGGTCCATATGGCTCAGTTAGCCGCTGGGTTTGCCAAAAGATCAAGCTGCCGAGAGATTGTCTTGTTAGGAAACAGCTGCTCTGCCTGTCCAGGACTCCTGGGCACTATAATTGGAGCTCTGTGGTTGTTTATTTTATGCTAATAACTTGTTCTGTGTGATTTCAGCTCATTGTCGGGATTATCCAGGCAGCTGAACTGGCTGCCTTGGATATTGGTGGAACATCTGATCCCTATGTGAAAGTTTTCCTCTTGCCAGATAAGAAGAAAAAATTTGAGACCAAAGTTCATCGCAAGACTCTCAACCCCACTTTTAATGAATCCTTTACCTTTAAGGTAGGAACCTGAAAAGACAGTTAATGGTTAAACTTCTGATCTTTATGTGGTTGCTATTGAGATTGCCAGGCATAAAATGTGGTGACTAGATTTTATTAGGCATTATCAGTGCTCTGCTTGTTACCATGACAGTGTCTTCACACCAAGATTTCAATTTAAGTGTAACGGTGGGCGTGTGAAATTTTCACACCATGTTCACATCGTGAAAAACATTAAGCAGTACGATTACATATTTCGTCTTTCCAAACTTGGTTGCTTTTGCAGTGAGAATATGTTATGTTATATAACACTTGGGTGAAGCTTTGGTCGTGAGAGGGGTGGGGGCAATTTGAAGTGATAAATTATGAGTTGCTGCTATGCATTATTTAATGCACCTTGATCAAACCAGCTCCCTTAAGATGATGAGAGGACAACCTGTGTCAGCCTTGGCTCAGTGGGTGTCACATTTGTCTGTGAGTTAGAAGTTTGTGAATTCAATCCCCACCTCTTAAATTTAAATGCATAATCCACTTCAGTGGAGTACCGCATTGTTGGAGGTGCTGTCTTTTGCTTGATAAATTAAATCTAGGCACTGACTGGTCTCTCTGGCAAATGGATAAGATCCTGCAATGCCGTTCGAAGAACATCAGGGGAGTTCTCCCAATGTCCTGGCCAATATTTATCCCTCAACCAACATCACTTAAAACAGATTACCTGGTCATGCACTTCATTGTACTTCATGGAATCTTGCTGAGTGCAAATAATCTCCTGTTTTTCTCCACAATATAAAAGTGGCTACACTTCACAAAATTAATTGGCTGTAAAGCACTTTGAAACATTGTGAAAGCTGCTATATTAATGCAGGTTCTTTGTTTGCTTTGCTTAAACTGGGAGTGCTTGGTGATGTTGGACAGGGTGGATGTAAATAAGGTGTTTCCGCTGGCTTTCTATTTATTCGTTCACAGGATGTGGGCACCGCTGGCTAGGCCAGCATTTATTGCCAATCTCTAATTGCCCTTGTCCAGAGGGCATTTAAGAGCCAATCACATTATTGTAGATCTGGAGTCACATGTAGGCCAGACCAGGTAAGGACAGCAGATTTCCTTCCCTAAAGGGAGGAAATTAGGGATTTCCTTCCCTAAAGGGCATTAGTGAATGAGATGGATTTTTTACAACAATGGTTTCACAGTCATCATTAGACTTTTAATTCCAGATTTTTATTGAATTCAAATTCCACCATCTGCTGTGGTGGGATCCAAAACAGGGTCCCTGCAGCATTATCCTGGGCTTCTGGATCACCAGTCCAGTGACAATATCACTATACCACCGCCTCCCCTGACTCCAAAAACAGGGGACATCATCTCAGGATAAGGGGTAGGCCATTTAAGACTAAGATGAGGAGGAATTCCTTCACTCAGAGGGTGGTGAATCTTTGGTATTCACTACCCCAGAGGAAGCTCAGTCATTGAGCATGTTCAAAACAGAAATCAATTGATTTTTGGAGACTAATGACATCGAGGGATATGGAGATAGCGCGGGAAAGTGGTGTTGAGGGAGATGATCAGCTATGATCTAATTGAATGGTGGAGCAGGCTCGATGGACTGAATGGCCTACTCCTTTTCCTATGTCCTTATGTTCCTATGTTCAGTATAAAAAGAGAAAGAAGGTTGATTATTGCATTAACATCCCTCAACTTGAAAAACGTGGGCGTTCACCCCACAAAAAATGTGCGTATTGTAGATGACCATCACTATATGAAGTTTGGGGCAGACATTTACAATGGTAAGAATGATCTGCATTTGATTAACAGCACTAAGAAGCATCTATTTTTGACCACATGACCTAGCTACTAGTTTTTTGGTGACTGAATAGCTCAAGTTCCAATTTTATTGCATGGGATTACAGGATCATATTCTGCAATTTCATCTGATTTTCCCTGGAAAATATATCAGCTTGGCTCATGAGTGGCACTCTCATCTCTGGATTCAACCCCACTTCAAAATTTAAGCACGTAATCCAGGCTGGCACTCTTGTTTCGTACTGAGGAGTGCAGCATTGTCGGGTGTTCCTTCCATCAGTTGAGGAAAGATATGAAGGCATTAGGGAGGATGCAGAAAAGATTTACAAGATTTACAAGTGATGAGGACTTCTGTTACATGGGTAGATTGGAGAAGCTGGGGTTGTTCTCCTTGGAGAAGAGGTTTAGGGGAGATCTGATAGAGGTGTTTAAAGACATGGGCTCTGGACATAGTAGATAGGGAGAAACCATTAGCAGAAAGGTTGAGAACCAGAGGAGACATTCATTTGAGGTGAAAGGCAAAAGAAACAAGGTGACATGAGGCAGCGAGTGGTTAGTATCTGAAATGCACTGCCTAAGCATGTGGCAGAGGCAGATTAAATAGTGGCTTTCAAAGGGAAATTGGGTAATTATCTGAAGAGGAAAAGAATTGCAGGGCTATACAGGGAAAAGGCAGGGTAGTGGAACTGGCTGGGTTGCTCTTGCAGAGAGCCTGCACAGACATGATGGGCCAAATAGCCTCCTCTGTACTATAACAATTCTTCTGCAGGTGGTTGTTAAAGATACTAAGGCACTATTTAAAACCAGGAATTTCTCCCTGTGGCCTGGCCAAAATTTTCCCTCAATATTTCATACCAAAAAGTCATGTATAGCATGTCAAATGCCAATTGAGACATTATACACACAAGTCTTGATCATTGTCTCTACATTTACCTTGGCTTTTTGTAATAAAAACAGGCATAAATTGGACCATGGGATGGGTCTGTACATGAGTTTATGTAATCATTCAAATGTTTTCAATCAAAAATTATTTTGATGTATTTATTGCCGTTATCCCCACTGTACATGAAATGGCTGTCTAAATTCTGGCGACGCAAGGTATAGAAATAATCAAACTGAGGCTTTCTTATCAATCCCCATTGAGGATGTGACCTCTGATTCTGCTGGCAGTTTGGGTTTGAGGTGCCCCCTGCAAACAGTGAGACATTGCAGACACGATCTGGGCGGGTGATTAATGTATTTCCTGCTGGCTCACAAAGAGCAGATGATTAAAGACTGACTAGGGCAGCTGTCACTTGGCTGGAGTAATTTGAGAAATGACAGATTGGAGCAGTTAGTAAGAGTCAGATCTTGACTGTAATAAACTGGGGGAAGCTGATTTATGAAGTAGACAGACAAGGTACCATCGGAGAATTTGGAGGGTTGAGTATTGAAGATGCTCAGATAGCTTCTAACATTCTGATTGATGAATTACCAAGTTTAAAGCCAAGAAATGTAATTATGTTCTATTATTTTTCATTGTGTCTATACTAACTTTGAACCAAAGGACACAAACGCATGAGGAGGCAATGGCTGTTCACCAATCAATTGCTTTGAAACAAATCCAGAAACTTGTGTCTCACAAAGAACAAACTACACAGATGAATGGCTATTGCAAGCCTACTTATCAAGCTGTAGAAGCTAACAATGATTAGCTGTAATTTCTCAGTGTATTTCTCTCTGAATGTAGTTTTTGTATCTCAATGTCAGCTATTGTCCACCAGGCAAAGACAGACCTTGTATGCAACTAAACTATACAAACTAACAGGTGACAGGTTAGATTCCTAGGCTACGTTGAATTAAGTCAACCAGATCAGCAATTGGAATGCTATGTTTGACCTCAGTGACCTGTTGGCTAAGGAGAGGAAGCAAACAGTCCACTTTTGATTGCTACCCAAAAGTTCCTGTGGGGAAAACAATTCTGGACGAAGTCAGGGACAAGATTGCTGTGATGCCTTGCCAGTTGACTTGCCTGCTGACATTCATTTAAGTGCTAGGAAAATGTACTAAAGGGTGCCCAACATCTGTGGAACCACAATCTAGGAAGAGTACACACCTTCAGGAGAAGAGGGGAAACTGGCTAAAAGAAAATTAGTTTATATCAGTAGAACTATCTTGCTATGAGTGTGACAGCTAACAATGATGGATTGAGGTGGAATGTGTCTCAACCCATTCCTATTTGCAGCCCAACTCCACCTTCCTCCTAACAGTCACAATTTGAGCTAATCTGGCTCATGCTTACATCTCACACATGTAAATGATCTCAACAGAAAAAGAATGGAGCTAGAATCATACAGCATAAAAGGAGGCCATTCGGTCCATTGTGTTTGTGGTAGTTGTTTGAAAAAGCTGTCCAATTAATCCCACTTCCTTGCACATTCCCACTTTTTTTCCTTTTTCAATTATTTATCCAATTCCTTTATGAAAGTTACTACTGAATTTATTTCCATTGTCCTTTCAGGCAGTGCATTCCAGATCATAACAATTCACTGAATAAAGAAAATCTCCTCATCCCCCCCTCTGGTTCCTTTGCCAGTTATCTTAAATAGCGATTAGATAGTACTTGCTGAACAATCCCGTATGTGCTAAGAATTACACTAACAATCAATTTAAGATTATTAGTTAGGCTCATAATGTGGCTCACTTTGGTTGCTAGAAGCTACATATATTTGTGCTCAGGGACCTGTGCAGGCAGAAAGAACATGTCCAGGCATTGCACCTTTCTTGAATTAAACAAAAGCATGGGGGACAATAGTTCCCTGGTGCATTCTCCATGGCAACATCACGACCAATCAGAGTCGGCTTGCCAACAAATCAGCACCCTTCTCTCGTGCAGTATAAATTGTTACTCCCTTTGAGTTTTGGCATTCTTTCATCTGCCCTGATTTTCATTTTAAACACCAATTTTAATGGTGTGGGAAGATAAGGAAAAGTGTACTGGAGAAAACGCCTTGAAATAGTGTCTTGCATTTGGAAAGATTGCTGTGCTGGAAATAATACTGCACTGTTTAAAAGGGCTTTTAAATACTCATATAACCTAATTTATGACGGGATATTGGTTTCACTGATAGGGAAACAGATGCTGAAGTGAAAAGGGAGAGACTGGGAGGGGTGACCGAAAGCTTTGTCGAAGAGGAGTTTTTAAAGGAGGAAAGGAAGGTGAAACAGTGGGGGCAGTTTAGGGAGGGAATTCTGAAGAGTGGAGCCTAAGTGGCTGAAGGCATGGCCACTCCCGGCAGAACAAAGGAAAGGATGCAGTAGACCGGAGTCTGAGGAACAGAACACAAGAATACAAGAAATGGAAGCAGGAATAGACCATATGGTCCGTCCAACCTGCTCGGACATTCAATATGATCATGGCTGATCTTGGGCTTCAACCACACTTTCCACATGCTCCAAATATCCCTTACTTCTGCGCGAGACCAAAAATCTGTCTATCCCAGCTTTAAATGTATTCAACGATGGAGCAGCCTCAACCCTCTGGGGTAGAGAATTCCAAAGATTCATGACCCTTTGAGTGAAGAAATTTCCCCTCATCTCAACCCTTATCCTGAATGTTTTATATTCCCCAACTAGTGGAAACAATCTCTCAGCATCTACCTTATCAAACCCCCAGAATTTTGTAGGTTTCAATGAGATTGCCTCTCATTCTTCTAAACTCCAGAGAACATAAGACCAATTTACTCAGACCCCCATCACAGGACAACTCCCTCACCCCAGGGACCAATCTAGAGAACCTTCACTGTACTGCCTCCAATGCGAGTATATCCTTTCTTAAATGTGGAGACTAAAATTGCACAGAGTATTCCAGATGTGGTCTCACCAAAACCCTGTACAACTGTAGCGAGACTTCTTTATTCTTGTACTACAATCCCCTTGCAGTAAAGGTCAACATGCCATTTGCTTTCCTAACTGCTTGCTGCACCTGTATGCTAACTTCCTGAATTCTGGGGAATGTCTGGGGAAGAAGACTTAGGGCTTCCGGAGATTGCAGAGGTCAGATTTGTGAGGGAATTTAAAGATGAGGGATTATAATTAAGGATTTCAAATTTAACACATTGGACAATTGGGAGACAATATGGGCAGTATTGAAGGCTTCTGAGGAGTGATGTACCTTTTCGATGTAAAAAAGTAGACCCTTAGTCGTTGATTGTGTATGATGTGGGAAGATAAGGAAAAGTATACTGGAGAAAACACCTTGAAATAGTGTTTTGCATTTGCAAATATTGCTGTGCTGAAATAATACTGCACTGTTTAAAGGGCTTTTAAATACTCATATAACCTAATTTATGATGGGATATTGGCTTTAATGCCATATTTAAACTGCAATGATTTCATGTATTCCTTAGCTATAATAGCGCTGGCTATTTAATCACTGGCAAAAAGCATGGGGGAGGGATGAGTGCAGTGCGAAGCACAGGTTGATTTCAATCACTACAGTTAACAGAAAGAGACCATGGCATCATGTGTCAGCATCCCAAGAGCATTAACATCACATGGTACCACTGCGCTAAATAGACACAGTAATCATAGCACAGTGAACCAGAGTTGTGGAATTGCCTGCTGCGCCAAGCATATTTTATTTTAAGGTTACATGGCTTGAATTTGGTCGCTGCTTTGTATTCCAAGTGTTCACCAAGTAGAGTGATCAGACAAAGAAATCCCAGAGCTCAGCTAAGGTTGCTTCTCTATTCTGTGTTTTATGTTTGATGGGTAAGATCACTTCCTGCAATACCATGACAACAAAAAATGTTGTTGTACACTGAATGAGTGCCTGGTTGCTTCTAGCTGTAAGTTTGAAAAAGAATCGTTTGTGGGACATGGCCAACACTGGCAAGGCTGCATTTAATGCCCATCCCTAGTTGTTCTAAAATGGTGGCAGTGTCCCTTCTCCTGGAACACTGCAGTCCTTGCGGGAGATGTTTGTTGTGTTATTATAATGAGATAATACATTGGGCTTATTTACTGTATAAGACAAAAGGCACCAGTCACTCACGGGGGTGGGTAAACACGTTGTAGGTTAATTTATTAAGACATGAGAACAGTTATACCTGGGTATAAAGCTTAAAGACATCAGAGCTGTGTGTCTTTGCTCTACTCAAAGCAAAAATGAAACTAAGACTGGATCACATGACATATTTCCCTTTTAGTGATGTCCCTTAAAAGCATATTACAGCAATAGTGTTCCCGACAATGGTGTTAGGTAGGGAATTCTAAGACATTGAACCAATGACAGTGAAGGACTGACATTATATGTCTGCTTGGATGGTGTGTGACTTGGAGGGGAATTCAGAGATGCTAATGTTCCCATGAACACCATTACCTGTAATGTTATTTTTACCCAATATAGTTTGGCCGTCTGCAAAAGTAATATAAGTTGCACAGCAAAGTATCTGCTGGCTCTTTGACATTACTGGTCTAAACTGCTCACTTAACAGAAATTTAAGCCTGAAGTTAATTATGCCACCCTTAAACTCCAGTTACCCATTTGAGACCTGACACCAGTAATTTCAGTTTAGTTCTCATTAGTGCTTGGCAGTACCTGCAGTTCTGCTGCCCAGGAGAGAACTGTGTTTGTGTGTTTGGCTGCACAGTTGCGCAATGTCAGCTCCCAGCACTTAAAAATCTAATGGTTTGAAATTCCTATCAGACCCTGGATACGTTAACAACGCGAATGGTAATTGATGCGATGTGGACTGAAATTAAAAACAGAACCGGTACTGCTATCATGCTAAAAAGAACCCCATATAAGGCCTTAATGGAACCTTTGCCAGCTGAGAACTGGAGAGAGTTCTGTCTAAAATGACCGCCTGACTGTGGTAATTGATGCTGGGGGGGATTGATTACTTCTGTAATTCCAGGAAATAGCTCCCTCAGGGGTTGAACATAATAAAAAAATCTTTCCTTTATCTTCGTCCTGGAAAGTTCCCAGTTGGCCCTTCGGCAGGTTGCTGCAGGGCAGGTCAAGTTGTACTGGTGGTTCGGGGCAGGTGATGCCGATGTGCTTTTACAGGCATGACCACCTGTCGGAGCATGTAAATAGCCCGATCCCCCAAAATGCGATGCAGCTTCAGTCACCCATCAGTGGCGGACGTACAGCATACGCCACTGACTTCAGCACTTGCTGTGAAGTGGCCTGATCAGAATTCCAGTCACTAAAAGTTCAGAGAATGTAGGAAGGAGCATCACTGTTCCCCAAGCATCAAGCTCATGCCAGCTTGGTTCACAAAGTGACCAATTCAGACCCTCCTGAACACTTTGTATGCAGTTGTGACAATGCATTGGAGTTAGGCTGCAGATTAGGTGTAGAGTTAATGGCAGGGAAGCTTGTAGTCTGCGTCAGTAACAGGACTGAGGTCAGTAATTACCACAGTTGCCACACTTCGATCTGTGATTGCCCCATTTCAGGGAATTTTGGACTAGTTCTCATTGGGCCCTGATTCTGATTTATACAGCACTTTACTGTCACCATGAAGCAGGAAACCCTTCCGTGTAGTGCTAATGTTGCTGTATAAGCTTACCAGTGAGTGTAGGGGGTGTATAGAGAAAATGCATGTATTGTTTTTTTTCTTTCTATTCATTTAGCAAACACATTCACTTATTAGGTATTGACATATGTTGAGCTGAGTATAGTAATTTGACTCTTGTGTGGTCATCACTAACACCAGATGTTGTTGATGCAGGCTGCAAGAGTTTAGGTTCCCCCATTTCCTCCCCTTTCTCCTGATCTCCTGTATGTGCAGTATCTTGCTGAATTATGGGGATGAATCTTAACTCCAAAAGGCGGGTGGGTTGGGGCCTTGCCAACCATGTCAGAGATTAAAATGTTAAATATCTGGAAAAAGAACCGAACCCGCCTCGAATACAATCACTTTCAATTTTAATGGAGAGGGATGAAGAGAGGATGCCAAATTCACTCGCAGAAGGAATATGGTCACTGAAATATCGTAATTAGCCTGCCTGCCTTCATTTTAACCGCCGTTATATTTCTAACCACAGGCAGCCAGATTTCTTGCACCTCGGGAAACTGGGCAGCTGAACGAAAGTGAAAAGAGCTGAACCCACGAGGTAAACTGGCTTTACAGCACTGCGTGTGGGCAAAGAGGAGCAGGAATGTTTCTTCCAGGCCCAACAAAGTGACCAGTAAATCCACTGACCACCATCAGCACCACCCCTAACCAGAATCCTCTATCCTCTGACCATCATTGACATCTCCTCTCGCTGCATTGGGCGCTCCCTGCGCCACCAATGAACCCACCCTCCCCACCGCATAACAATCTCTCTCACTCCCCTAATATCTATTTGCTGTCATAGGTTTCAGCCCTGTAAAGAAGCTTCTCAGCCAGCCGAAAGACCTCCCCACTTTGTCATTTAGGCTGCCTATAGATGGAAACACCACAAAAGATAAAGGAGCCCTGCAGTTAAATTCTGCAGGCAACATAAAAAAACACACCCTTCGTTGACCCCACTAGTCCTCAACCCTACCCTGCAAGGAACTCATGTCCAGGCTAAAATCCATACTGTCACAGGCACTAACAATCCTCCTCATTGTGCCCATTTAATATATGTACACTTAGGCAACCATTGTGAGGAGAAACGCTACTTGGCCCTGGAGAGTCCCTGACAAACATTAAATTTTCTCGTTTGGCATTAATTAACAACCTAACTCAGGTGGACAACAAAATAACTGTTGCATGAAATGGAAAGTAGTTGCACTGGTACAGCAGGAAGTGCTCTTCTGAGTTTAGATTTGAACACAACAAATGTTTTGTTCTGTCGTGGATAGTGTCGAGCTTCTGGAATGTGTGGGAGCTGCAATCATCCAGGTACAGTAAAATCCTGATGAGTCGAATCCCAGGGGATCAATCCACAGATTCATGTTAAGCAGGGCTTTGTGATAGCGCAGGAGGCCCCATTTCCACACGAATACATCTCTACGTGACCCAACATGCCTACAAGTGCCACTGATGGCCAGGATTTCCACTTCCCTTTGCGGCGGGCATGGTAAAGGGCCGGAGTTTTGCATTGAAAAATGTCGGGGGAACAGCTCCGGAAAAACTCTGTAATCTTTTTCTGCTTAGCATGCTGCCTTTGCCGCTGCGTGGTACAATCCACCATGTTGTCAGCGCAGCCAAAAACGCTTTTGGTTTGCCGTGCTGCAGTGAGAAATCCCGGAACATCTCTGCAGCCTTTGCAGCATCGGCTAGGGAAACAGGCAGGCAAGCGGCTGGGCGTTCATTGGACTGTTCAGGGTCATCAGCCTCTTTGGGGCTCCATGATTTTGCGCTTTGTGGTCTAATTCTGCTCTGATTGGTCAGCGCCGTCATAATACAATCTTAGACATGTTCGGCTAATCCAGAGTTACCATTGCAAAGTTTTGGTTTATCACAGGCATCGTGCAATTTGCTATTCTGCCAGCGGGAACGGTCAACGACTTCGACACAACTGGAATTTTGTGTCATCCGAGTTTGACTCATTGTGATTGCTCTGTAAGTGGAGAGTATTCCATTACACTCCTGACTTGTGTCTTTTTTGATTTCCTTTTCCAGATTCCATACTCAGAGCTCGGTGGGAAGATCCTTGTGATGGCAGTATATGACTTTGACCGGTTTTCCAAGCATGATGCTATTGGCGAAATCCGGATTCCGATGAGCAGTATTGATCTAGCTCATGTGATTGAGGAGTGGAGAGACCTTGAGTCAGCTGAGAAGGAGGAGGTATGGAGTTAATGCTTAGGCAGATGACTGCAGTTTATCTCAGACTCCTTGAAGGACAGGTTCTATTAATGATAAGGAAATCATATCAGTAAAGCAAGTTAAAAGCAAAAAGAACACTCTCAAAACAATCTTGAGAATGAATATGTAACCCCTCTTCTGGATGGGCACAATGTTCCTAAATTAGAGGAGAGTAGTGACAACTCTGAGACTGCTAGCGTGGCCACAGATCTGATTTTGAAAAGAACAGACCAGTTTTGGGGAGGCCTTCCAATAATCTTTGCACCGCAAAACCAGATATTAAAGCCTCAAAGTTGCAAGACCATGTCCCTGCAAAACGTCTTGAGATATTTCACTATGTTAAAGGCACTATATAAAGGCAAATTGTTGTTATGGAAGTGTAGGATAGAGAATTACGCTTAGGGGTTAGTGCATCTGATTTGCAGTGCTTCCAATTTTCTGGCCATTGATTTTAGTTGTCGTGCTTAAAACTCTGGCTGTATTTAAGAGGAAAGGTTCTGTCCTATGCAAGGCCTATCTAAAACACAAAATTATCATTCATTTAACATAAATTAGCTTGAGGGAATAGATTCACTCACTCCATACTGTCAGAGGGAGCCGCACTCAAAGCAAGTTTCAGCTGATAGATTGTGCTACATTATTATAGCTGCATTTCTGATCCACCGTCCCTTCGATCCAAGATCCCAACTGGGACCACTGGATCAGTGCATTGGCCCATAGCTGAGCAATAGACCCTGAGAGGCGCCCATGTAGAGGACCTTTCACTCCGCAATTAATTGTACTTTAATAATCTGGGAATGCTCCGGGCCCACCTGCTTGCGGGGGTGGGAAATTCAAGTCTGGGTGTTTGAAATGGAAATTACCCCCATTTCCAGGCACCAACATCCCTCACACTGCTGTGAAAAAAATAAACTAGAATATAACACCTCAGATTTTAAAAACGCCTTAATCAGAGATCAATAATAATTTTTAATGCATGATGGAATAAGCCTGTAATTTTCATCATGTGGCATAATTTATTCATCATTTTGAAAGTGCAATATTTCGTTCTGTTTTCTGCAATACACAGTATATTGGTGCAAACACCAGTCATTTGCACAAATGGGTAGTGTACGCAAAATTGATGTGATATCCATCAGAAAACTCAGCGTGATAACTGAGGGGTCATCTGCAGCGTTGGGTGTTCTAAGATTCATTTCAGATTCAGCCAGAAGTCTTGCTGCTTGGACTAAATATAAAATCAAGTATTTTTTGTTTGTTGTTATTGCTCAGACTAGGCATAGTTAGAGTTAACTTGTGAGGAAACTCAATTGCTGATTTCTGTTGTGAAATTTTCAACAACGTTTTTGTCAATTATTCAAGCAAGAGAAACTGGGCGACATCTGCTTCTCTCTGCGTTATGTCCCAACGGCAGGAAAACTCACAGTCATTGTACTGGAGGCCAAAAACCTCAAGAAAATGGACGTGGGTGGACTTTCAGGTAGGATCTGAGTGCTTTCAATATAGATTTCTGCTTGAAATTATTTTTCGATGGGATGTGGGTGTCGCCAGCAAGGCCAATATTTGTTGCCCATCCCTAATTGCCCCTTGAGAAGGTGGTGGTGAGCCCCCTTCTTGAACCACTGCAGTCCATCTGGTGTAGCTACACCTACAGTGACATTAGGAAGGAAGTTCCAGGTCTTTGATTCAGCGACAGTGGAGAAATGGTGATTATAATTTCAAATCAGGGTGGTGTTTTGCTTGGAGGTGGCAGTGCTCCACTGCGTTTGCTGTCCTGTCCTCTAGGTGGCTGAGGTCGTGGATTTGGAAGGTGCTGTCGAAGGAGCATTGGTGAGATTTTACAGTGCATTTTGTTATATAGTACACAATGCTGCCATTGTGTGTCGATGATGGATGGAATGACTGCTTGTGGATGGTTGCTGATCAAGTGGACTGCTTTGTCCTGGATGGTGTTGAACTTCTTGAGTGTTGTTGGAGCTGCACTCATCCAGGCAAGTAGAGAGTATTCCATCACACTCCTGACTTGTACCTTTAAGATGGAAGATTGGCTTTGGGGAGTCAGAAGGAGAGTTACTCACCTCAGAATTTTTTTATTATTCACTTAAGGGATGTGGCTGTTGCTGGCTAGGCCAGCATTTATTGCCCATCCGTAATTGCCCAATCAGAAGGTGGTGGTGAGCTGCCTTCTTGAACCACTGCAATCCCTGTGGTGTAGGTACATCCACAGTGCTGTTAGGGAGAGAATTCTAGGATTTTGACCCAGTAACGGTGAAAGAACGGCCAATATATTTCCAATTCAGGATGGTGAGTGGCTTGAAGGGGAACATCCAGGCGGTGGTGTTCCCATGTATCCACTGCCCTTGTCCTTCTAGATGGTAGAGTCATGGGTTTGGAAGGTGCTGCCTAAGGAATTCCCACTCTCTGACCTTCTCTTGTTGCCACAGTATTTATATGGCTGAAATAAAAACAGAAAGTGCTGGAAAAACACAGCAGGTCTGGCAGCATCTGTGGAGAAAGAAACAGAGTTAATATTTCGAGTCGATTATGAGTCTTCTTCGGAACCAACTATATGCCTGGTCCAGTTCAGTCTCTGGTCAATGGTAACCTCTAGGATGTTAACAGTGGTGGATTCAGCAATGGTAATGCCATTGAATGCCAAGAGGAGATGGTTAGATTCTCTCTTGTTGGAGATAGTCATTTCTTAACACTTGTGTGATGCGAATGTTACTTGCCACTTGTCAGCGCAAGCATGAATGTCATCTAGATCTCACTGCATTTGGAAACAGACTGTTTCAGTATCTGACGAGTTGCAAAATGTGCTGAACACTGTGCAATCAGCAACAAACATGCCCACTTCTTACCTTATGATGGAGTCATTGATGAAGCAGCTGAAGATAGTTGAGTCTAGGACACTTCCCTGAGGAACTCCTGCAGCAATGTCCTGAAACTGAGGTGATTGGCCTGCAACAACCACAATCATCTTCCTTTGTGCTAGGTATGACTCCAACCAGTGGAGAGTTTTCCCCTGATTCCCATTGGCTTCAATTTTGCCAGGGCTCTTTGATGCCACACTCGGTTAAATGCTGCCTTGATGACAAGGGCAGTCACTCTCACCTCCCCTCTTGAGTTTAGCTTTTTTGTCCTGTTTGGACAAAGGCTGCAATGAGGTCAGGAGCCAAATGGCCCTGGAGAAACCCAAACTGAGCATTATTGAGCAGGTTATTGCTGTGTAAGTGCCGCTTGATAACACTGTCGATGACACCTTCCATTACTTTGATGATGAATGAAAGGAGGCTGATGGAGATGGAATTGGCTGAATTGGACTTGTCCTGCTTTTTGTGGATAGGACATTCCTATCCCAATTTCCACATTGTTGGGTAGATGCCAGTGTTGTCGCTGTACTGGAATAGCTTGGGTAGGGGACCAGCTAGTTCTGGGGCACAAGTCTTCAGTGCTATTGCTGGGATATTGTCAGGGCCCATAGCCTTTGCAGTATCCAGTGCCTTCAGCTGTTTCTTAATATTACATGCAGTGAATTGAATTTGCTGGAGGTTGGCATCTGTGATGCTGGGGACTTCAGGAGGAGGCTGAGATGGATCATCCACTCAGCTCTTCTGGCTGAAGTTGGGTGTTGTTAATCGTACACTTCTGCTGTCTCTCAATACTACTTAGAAAGAGAAAGAGAAAGTTCATAAAATACCAGATAATGAGAAGCTGCAACCAGAAAGCCGAACCATCTCACAATGACACTCATTGCACTACAATCTCTAAGTCGCATCCTGGAGACACCATTGACCAGAAACACAACTGGATCAGTCATGTCAATGTTATGGCTACCAGAGCAGGTATACTAAGTAAAGTGTTTCACTTCCTGACTTCCAAAAGGCCTCTTGGCCACCTTTAAGGCACAATTCAGGAGTGTGATAGAATACACTTGTCTTCTACAGCTAGGTGCAGCTGTAACAACACCCAAGGAGCTCGACATCTTCCAGGACAAAGCACTCCACTTGATTGGCACCATGTCCACCACCTGAATCATCCGCTCCCTCCACCATCAGCACTAGCACTTCCCCAGATCATGTCCTCCACCACCTAGAAGGATAGAGCAGCAAGTGGATGAAAACATCATCACCTTCAAATTCCACTCCAAGTATCTCTGTTCCTCCATCATCACTTGGTTCAAGATTGTGGAACACCCCACTGAACAACATAGACTGGAGCAGTTTGAGAAGACGGCTCACCACCACCTGTCAAACACAGTGAGGGATGAACAATAAATACCAGCTTTGGCAGCGTTGCCCATATAACAAAAATGAATATATACAATATATAATAATTATATATAACATATATATTATATTCCATTCCTTTTCTCTTGTTCCCCATAGTTCTCTCCTCATCCCTCTGTCTTTACCCATTTCATTGCCAATTTGCCTCATCGATCGTTCCCTCTTCAGTCATTGGGCGGAATTCTCCCATTCCGCCAGCGGTGGTGAGCAGGAGCGGAAAATCCAGCTGGAGGCAAAAAATTGGAAACTAGCCCTCGTAAAAACAGGTCGCAATTCTCCCAACGGTGTTTTCATGGCGGGTCAGTGATCCTGCCGACTGGAGGCATGAACGCCATTTACATGCGTTAGCACGTCATGAATGCTGATTAAAACAGCTGCTGGCCGGAGTCGTGCCATACCTCCCAATCTTCCCTCACACCAGCAGGAAATTACACCGGCATCAAACCCGTTTGAAAAGGGATGGCTTGCACAAGTTGGACCTCAGTTCGCTGGTAACTTCGAGGTGAGTAGAACATACCTGCCATAGCGCTGTGACGGTCTTGTTCAGGTGAACGCCACTCTGCTGGAGCTGTAGGATTGGACCGCTCCTGCTCTTTGCTTTCATTGTCCCGAGGAACACCACTGTGCTGTGGTACTCATGCAGGCCTCCACTTTCAGAGACTGGCACTTTCAACCAGGGGTGGGCTGTGAGGTGAGGGGTTGGGCTGACAAACATGAAGGGGTCAATGGGGAAGGAAGGCTGTGGAATGGCATTCAGGGGGAAGGTCGAACACAAGGGGGGCCTTTCTGGGGTTTTCCTCTAACCTCTTGTTGCCGCCGGAGTGAGCAGGAGTCTGCTTAGAAAGAAAGGAGGAAAACCTCCTTGCGATGAAAGCCGCTTGAAGCCAATGGCTTCATTTGCACTGTTAAAGGGCTAATCAGAAATCACTGGCTACACATCACAGTCGCTGCATCTCAAGTGTAACACATGGGAATGTGGTATTTGGGAATGCAGGCAATAGTGAGGGAGACACAGCTGTATCATATATGGCATTCCATCAATGAAGCCTGTCACGTGTTTACCAGATGTGACACTCCAAATGGGACATAGGGCATCCACTCATTGACCATGAGCATCTGATTGGTCATTAATATGCCACATCAGAGATTGAGCACAGAGTGAGGTTAGGTCAATCATTTCACTTAAACTTTAGCATCCCATGCAGGGATCAAGATGTTACATATCTGTGATGCCATCTTGGTCACCTCGATGTATGTGCTAATGTCCCAGGGACAAGGTGACATCAGGCAGCATGCAAGTAGGGTGGGAAAAACTATGGGCCCTTACAGCCTGCAAACGTGTCATCCCCTGAGCTTTGCTTTCTTGCCCCTTCAATCATTAATGTCTTCAATATTCCCTTTCAGAGAGAAGGCAAAAGCAGATATGGATCCAGGGCTCAATGCTGCCTTTGTTAGGATCCTAATGCGTTGGAGGGGGCAAAGCAGGGAGAGGCGACTCTTATGCGCAGCTTCAGCAGGAGGGACATGGTCAAGCAGAGCCACAGCATGAACAGGAGGGTCAGAAAGAGAGACCCAGACAACAGGATGACTCGCCAGACCTAGGGTTTATCGTCCAAGGGTCTCCTATTTACAAATGAGCGACAGGCAATGCTGTGCACATCTGCGCTTGTCCCGAGATCTGAAACATCACATATGCCACATTCTTCATGAAGACCTGATACCATGTGGAGTTGGAGAGTATCCCCTGCCAATGGTTTTGAAGGTGACCACAGCACTCAATTTCTTGGCCTCTGGTTCTTTACAAGGATCAACAGGCGACCTGTGTGGCATCTCTTAGTCCTCAACACTTCGATGCATAAAGGAGGTCACAGGTGTCCTTTACAGGAAGGCCCATCACTAGGTCAGGTTTGCTCTGGACGAAATTAGCCAGGCTGCAAGGTTCACTGGCTTTGCCACCATCTCAGGCTTCCCAAGAGTGCAGGGTGCAATAGACACCCATGTGGTTATATGGGCTCCATGGCAGCAGGCCCTAATATTTATAAACCTCAAGGGCTATCATTCCATCAACGTGCAACTGGTGTGTGACCACCTGAAGCACATTCTGCACATTTGTGCACGCTACCCTGGGAGTTTCCATGACTCCTACATCCTGAGTCACTCCCAGGTGCCTGATATTTTCAAGGGGCCATTTCGTCTGTAAGGATGGCAGCTTGGGGATAAGGGGTACCCACTGAAGTGCTGGCTAATGACACTGGTACGTCGCTCTCAGAGTCATTCTGAGGAGAGGTACAATGCTGCTCACATGTCAACACATTCACTTATAGAGCAGACCATAGGGCTTCTGAAGATGCATTTCAGATGCTTGGACCGCTCAGGTGGCTCACTCCAATACACTCCCGACAGGGTTCCCCACATTATCGCAGTGTGTTGTGCCCTTCAAATCTGGCAATGCAAAGTGGGGACCCCTGCCAGAGGATGAGCTGCAGGAGGATGAGAGCTCATCAGAGGATAAAGATCCAGAGGCCCAGGAACCACAAGAGGCTGCTGAGGGTCAGTATGAGCATGATCACACCATGAGAAAGAAAGACGTGGGAGATATGCCCGTGATACATTAATCGCTGACAGGTTGCAGGAAGAGTAAAGTCAAAAGAGCTAATATGGCCACATTTCTCCGAGCCCTCAGTACCATCTTCTTTCAACTCAGGGGATGTCCATAAGACCATAAGACATAGGAGCAGAAATTAGGCCATTCGGCCCATCAAGTCTGCTCCGCCATTCAATCATGGCTGATACATTTCTCAAACCCATTCTCCCGCCTTCTCCCCGTAACCTTTGGTCCCCTTACCAATCAAGAACCTATCTATCTCAGTCTTAAATACACTCAATGACCTGGCCTCCACAGCCTTCTGTGGCAATGAATTCCATAGATTCACCAGTCTCTGGCTAAAGAAGTTTCTCCTCATCTCTGTTCTGAAAGGTCTTCCCTTTACTCTGAGGCTGTGCCCTCGGGTCCTAGTCTCTCCTACTAATGGAAACATCTTCTCTGCATCCAGTCTATTCAGGCCTTTCAGTATTCTGTAAGTTTCAATCAGATCCCCCCTCATCCTTCTAAACTCCATCGAGTATAGACCCAGAGTCCTCAAACGTTCCTCATATGTTAAGCCTTTCATTCCTGGGATCATTCTCGTGAACCTCCTCTGGACCCTCTCCAGGGCCAGCACATCCTTCCTGAGATACGGGGCCCAAAATTGCTCACAGTATTCTAAATGTGGTCTGACCAGAGCCTTATAAAGCCTCAGCAGCACATCCCTGCTTTTATATTCTAGTCTTCTCGAAATAAATGCCAACATTGCATTTGCCTTCCTAACTACCGACTCAACCTGCAAGTTAACCTTAAGAGAATCCTGGACTAGGACTCCCAAGTCCCTTTGCACTCCAGATTTCTGAATTCTCTCCCCATTTAGAAAATAGTCTATGCCTCTATTCTTCCTACCAAAGTGCATGACCTCACACTTCCCCACGTTGTATTCCATCTGCCACTTCTTTGCCCATTCTCCTAACCTGTCCAAATCCTTCTGCAGCCCCCCCGCCTCCTCAATACTACCTGTCCCTCCACCAACTTTGTATCATCTGCAAACTTAGCCAGAATGCCCTCAGTTCCTTCATCCAGATCATTAATGTATAAAGTGAAAAGTTGTGGTCCCAACACTGACCCCTGCGGAACTCCACTAGTCACCAGCTGCCATCCTGAGACCCCTTATCCCCACTCTCTGCCTCCTGCCAGACAGCCAATCTTCTATCCATGCTAGTACCTTGCCTCTAACACCATGGGCTCTTATCTTACTGAGCAGCCTCCTGTGCGGCACCTTGTCAAAGGCCTTCTGGAAATCCAAGTAGATAACATCCATTGGCTCTCCTTTGTCTAACCTACTCGTTACCTCCTCAAAGAATTCTAACAGATTTGTCAGGCATGACCTCCCCTTGATGAAACCATGCTGACTTTGCCCGATTTTACCATACACTTCCAAGTATTCTGAAATCTCATCCTTAATAATGGACTCTAAAATCTTACCAACGATCGAGGTCAGGCTAATCGGCCTATAATTTCCCGTCTTTTGCCTCACTCCCTTCTTAAACAGGGGGGTTACATTAGTGATTTTCCAGTCCTCTGGGACCCTCCCTGACTCCAGTGATTCCTGAAAGATCACCACTAACGCCTCCACTATCTCTTCAGCTATCTCCTTCAGAACTCTGGGGTGTAATCCATCTGGTCCAGGTGATTTATCCACCTTCAGACCTTTCAGTTTTCCTAGCACCTTCTCCTTGGTAATGGCCACCATACTCACCTCTGCCCCCCGACTCTCTTGAACTTTGAGGATGTCACTCGTGTCCTCCACTATGAAGACTGACGCAAAGTACCTATTCAGTTCCTCCACCATTTCTTTGTTCCCCACTACTACTTCTACAGCGTCATTTTCCAGCGACCCAATGTCCACTTTTGCCTCTCTCTTACCCTTTATATATCTAAAAAACTCTTGCAATCTTCTTTTATGTTACTGGCTAGTTCACCCTCATATTTAATCTTCTCCCTCCTTATTTCCTTTTTAGTTGTCCTCTGTTGGTCTTTGTAGGCTTCCCAATCCCCTGGTTTCCCACTGCTCTTCGCCGCATTGTATGCTTTCTCTTTAGCTTTTATGCTGTCCCTGACTTCCCTTGTCAGCCATGGTTGCCTCGTCCTCCCTTTAGTACGCTTCTTCTTCCTAGGGATGAATTTTTGCTGTGTCTCCCAAATTACTCCCAGAAACTCCTGCCATTGCTGTTCCACTGTCTTTCCTGCTAGGCTCATCTCCCAGTCAATTCTGGCCAGCTCCTCCCTCATGCCTTTGTAGTTGCCTTTATTCAACTGTAATACCGTTACATCTGATTCCAGCTTTTTCCTCTCAAATTGCAGGGTAAATTCTATCATATTATGGTCACTTCCATCTAAGGGTTCCTTCACCTTAAGCTCCCTTTTCAAATCTGCCTCATTACACATCACTAAATCTAGAATTGCCTGTTCCCTAGTGGGCTCCACCACAAGCTGCTCCAAAAAGCCATCTTGCAGACATTCCACAAATTCCTTTTCTTGGGATCCACTACCAACCTGATTTTCCCAGTCTACCTGCATATTGAAATCCCCCATGATCACTGTAACCTTGCCTTTCTTACACGCCTTTTCTATCTCCTGGTGTATCTTGTGCCCCACATCCTGACTACTGTTCGGAGGCCTGTGCATAACTCCCATTATGGTTTTTTTACCTTTGCGGTTCCTCAACTCTACCCACACAGATTCTACATTGTCTGACCCTACATCATTTCTTGCTATTGATTTAATTTCATTTCTTACTAACAAAGCAACCCCACCCCCTCTGCCAACCTGCCTATCTTTTCGATAGGATGTATATCCTTGGATATTTAGCTCCCAGTCCTGATCCCCTTGCAGCCATGTCTCTGTGATGCCCACCACATCATACCCGCCAATTTCAATCTGCGCCACAAGCTCATTTACCTTATTTCGTATACTGCGTGCATTCAGATACAACACCTTCAGTCCTGTATTTCCCGTCCCCCTTTCTCATTGTCGTCCCTTTATCTAATGTGCTTGAAGTTAGATTCCGCGCCCTTTCCAAACACTCTGTCCTATTTTGTGTTCTGGAGACTTTAATAGCATCTCCTGGGCTCTCCTTTCTTTCCAGTTTTTTCATAATTTTCCACCTGGGTGTCCCTGGCTCCAACCGCTGCAGGGATGTGAGGTGTTCCCCAGAAAGTGAGCCCGAGCCTAATCCGCAGCTGTGCCCCACCGACACGTGTGCCCCTGAGCTGGCGGAGGGTGCGTGTGAGGGCCGTGACAGTTCTTCTGGAGCTTCGTCCTCAGATGAGGGGCCCCCCAGCACTGGTGGAATGGCTGGGGGGGCCTCGATGTGCTTGTGCCTCGAAAATAGGAAAGAGAGTTTCAGTTAATGAGCATAAGCTGGATAAGACTGCACGTGACTCACTGTGAATGTCAGGATTTGTTGAGGTGATGGAGCTGTGATCCATATTTGGTTGGTTGGAGAGGCCGATCTCCCCTTCCCCTATAGAAGCGATCCCTGTCCTCCCGAGGCAGCTCAGCTGAAGCATCCTCGAATTCACTGAGGGCGAGGATGTCGGACGTCTCCCCCACCCTGGTCTGAGATCTTTCGCGCCTGTTGTGTGCCAGCTTGGCCTGTATGAAGAAGAAAGGCATGTGATTGAGAAGGGATGGAGCAGAGGTTGGGTGAGATGCGTGTCCCCTGTGTGTGGTGAGTCCTTCCCAGAAAGGCCAGAGGATGAAGTGTGAGCAACATGATAGACGGGGTGGTGGTGGTGAATGAGTGTTGATATGTGTCCCCCGCTAATGGTTGCATGAAACCCCCTGAAGAGAGGAGCCGTTTTGAGTGCATGATGCCATGATGAGAGGTTGACATTGGAGTTTGTTGAAGGATGACTTACCCTGGCGGAGCGGATGAGATCATTCATCCTCTTCCTGCACTGGGTGGCCCTTCGGGTGCAGGTGTCAGCCGCGCTGACTTGCTCTGTTATGGTGTCCCAGGCCCAAGAGGTGAAGCTGCTAATCTTCTTGCAGCCATCCTTGGGGTAGAGCACGTGCCATCGTCCCTGCACCCTTCTGACCAAGGCCTGGAGGGCCTGGTGGGTGAAGCGGGGGTGCAGACTTCGTCCTGAGGCTCTCGGCCTCTCTCTTGTGGGGCTGCAGACATCTCTGGTGGGCTGGAGAGGTTGGGATTGTGGGTTGGAGTGGCGTTTGAATATGTCGGCCGGGCCTCCGAGCCCGCCAGCTGACGTTGGGCAGACGAATCAGCTCCCGACCCGCCAGGAGATTCGGAGCGAAACGCTCCTCTGCGTAATTAATGAGGCCCCGAGCGCAGAATCGGGCGCGAGCTTCCGCCGTGACGGACAGGAGGCTGGGTGCAGCCGAAACCACCTGACACCACACTTAGAGTGGAATTTTCCGTGCCCACTGGCGGCAGGCGTGATAGGTGGCGTGAGCGGACGATGTGGCGCGATCGTTTCCATGGCGGCGGGAAGGCAGGTCGCAATTTTCCGCGCAACCCGCCAGCGGCAGGGCCACATTTCCCGCCATCGGTCGTCGGGAACCTCACTGTAATACGTCAGCAAATCATCAGGCCATCCCGCCAGGCTCTTGCACCCCCGCTGGATCGCCTGTCCACGATGTGCGCTTGGCGGCCTGCACCTTGGGTGAACTGGAGGTGAGGGCACAGCAACGTTCTGCAGAGCTGGCCAGGGTCACCTGTTGCTTTGCCAGCTTCAGAGGCACCGGGGGTGGGGAGGGCGGTGGATCAGGGGGCAAGTGCAGCCCTGCCTCTGAGGTGACTTTTGAGGGTGAGTGAGAGTGTGGGGGGGAGGAGGAGGGGGGGCAAGTACAGTCTTGCCGTTGAGGCGGCTGGTGGCGGGGGCCGGGGGAGCGGGTGGAGGGCAGCCCCTGCCATTGAATATAGTGAATATAGTGCACAAGCATTCAGGGTTGGTGGGGGGGGTGGGAGGGGCAGGGGGGTGGGGGGGGTGGGAGGTGCGGTTAGGGTGGGCGAGGGAAGTGGCCGCGCATTCAGGAAACCTGTAGAAAGTGACCATTCTTCTGCAACGGAGACAGTTCAGGCGCAGCCACATTGATATGACTGGGGTCGGGCTCCTAGCTTCTCTGCCCACTCAAGCAAAGCAGAGGCATCAATGTGCCACCAAGTTTTCGAGAGCTCCCCCCAACCCCCACCGCCGCCTCCCCCCTCCCCCGCCCCAGCCCCACCCCAGGACAGACTGTAAATTCATATTCATGAGCGCTTCAGTGGACTGCAGAGCAGTTGGACTGCACACGTTGTACAATCTCCTCTCTAAAGCTGGGCCATGGAGCAGTCACTGTTGGAGGTGCTCACAGCCCCTTGCAAGGTCAGCATCCCGGTTTAGACCAGTCTCCCCCATGGTTTAAGCTAACAGGGCAGCCACGCAACGCACTAATCTCTGGCCATCCAAGTTGTGGCCAGCACTCTCCGGGAATCGTTAAGGGGCCATCACACTTAACCAGGACAGGTTCTTAGTACACCCATGCTCACCACATGTCTCTCCTTTTCATCCTGCAGGGGAACTACATCAGGGTCAAGGAGCCTGGAGAACGAGCCTATTGCAAGATGACCTACAGAATGCGTAGGAGATAGAGGAGAGAGCGACTGAGGCTCCTGGCTGGGCAGAGGCAGGAGCAGCAACCTCAGGAAGAAGGGGCGGCTGGGGCTCCCGCCACAGCAAGCCATCGCCGGTCAGCTGGATGGATGGGCCCGGAGTGTGCACCTGCAGATCCTCCTCCCTATGGGTGTCTGGGGGCCTCAGACTGGCTCCTTGAGGAGCAGGGGTAGCTGGAGTGAGATCGAGCTGCCCGGCACGCCTCTCGCATACACATTGTTGGAGGCCAACTATGGCATCAGCGATGGAGTGCAGCAGTGCAGGAGTGAAGTCCTGAACCAAGGTCTCCATGGCAGCCACCATCCTACCAGTGTTGACCTTGATGCATTGGCATGCCGACGCTATCACCTCAGACTGAAGGCAGACGGACTCCTCCATCATGCCTTGCAAACTTATGAGTGCAGCGGACATCCCTTCCTGATGTTTCCGAGCCTGTCTTTGTAGCTCCAGCAACTGTGACATGACCGAGTCCAGAGGCTCCTCATCTGACTCAGCCTCCAGCAGTCCTTCGAGTGCTGGGGACCTGGGAAGTCCCTGCCTCCGCCTGCAGTGGATCAGACAGTGCGATGTGCTCACCAGATTGTGATCCCGGGGCTACTCTAAAGCTAGGCCCCACCAAGGTGTGTGTCTCTGCGCTGGTGGAGGGTGTGGGTGAGCGCTGTGACGGGACTTCAGGGAGGGTGCCTCCAGATTCCTCTTCAGAGGTTTCTTCGGGGCTTGATTGGAGGCCCTGGGTCATGGACTCTGTTTGGCAGATGTGCCTGTGAAAGCAAGGAGAGATAATTAGTGTATGGCACGGCCTGTGAAAGAGGACACATCACTCACGGCATGGCTGCCTGCACTGCTGGATCCTCACTTGGTAGAGCAGCAGCGACCTCACTGTCAGCAAAGGACCGGTCCAGATCCTCACCAGCCAGCTGGGTGGCTCTGTTCTCAAAGTCCATGAGGATCTTGATTTTGGGCATTCCGCCACCAGTCTGCGACCTCCCTCTCTTGTTGTGTGCCAGCTTATCCTGTATGGATAGAGATGGAGAAAGTGTAAGCAGGATGCCTGCCAGGCTAGATGTCAAATGTGCCTGGCCTGTGCGAGTGGTGAGTGGTCCCATGGATGGGATGACGGTGAGTGTGAGAGAGTGAATGGTGATGTCCCTTGAACTGGAAGTTAGTGAGGGCCCTGTGGATGTGTGCTGAGTTTGTGACTGTGTGAGCTGAGAGTGATGAAAAGAGTGACTTACCCTGCGGGAGCAGAGGAGATCATTCATCGTCTTGCAGCACTGGGTCGCTGTCATCTTCTGAAGGGCATTGGCACTGACAACTGCTGCCACCACCTTCCAAGCCAGATTGGTCACATTGCTGCCCATCCTGCGGCCAGAGTGGGGGGGTACAGGACCTCACAGTGGGCCTCCACGGCATCCAGCAGTCGCTCGAGGAACCATCATTAAACGGGGAGGATTGCAGTCGCCTTGCCTGTGAGGGCCATGTCTCCTGGGCAGCAGAGGTGAGCTGGAAGCAATGAGCGCTGTGCTTGCGGCTGGTCTTTAAACATGGCGTCCGGCGTGATGCAACGGCGGGGTGATGGCGGGCGGGTGAATGAGGAGTCTGCCCGCCATGGAAATGGCGTGCTTCCTGGGAGTGCATAAATAATGAGGTGGGCTCAGGGCGAAACAGCGTGAAAACTCACCATTTTACCCGCTCGCTATTGCACTTAGTGCCAATCTGGGAAACTTCCACCCTTAGTTTCGTTTTGGGGGAATTCCGCCCATTGTCTTTCTCTCTCTTCTCTTTCTGCCTCTTTGCATTTGTCTTCCTCCCACATATTCACAGATTATCGATAATCATTTCACACTAGTCATTGTACGTTTATGGGATTTTTTTTAACCATACCTACATATCCCTCAATAGACATATATCTAGCTGATGTACCATACTAATTTCCCAAGATATTATGAATCTGTAGTTTAAATCCATTTGAAATAAATCTATAGGTTAGTAAAGAGGAAACACGATTTCTTAAAAAAAAAACTAAGGCGTGTGTATAAATTGTATTTTTGGAAACCAATGAAGACAACAAGAGATTAAATTCACGCCAACAATGGTGATATGTGCAACAGCTATTGATCATATATGTGGGATGGGAAAGTAGGAGGATAAAGCGGGGAAGGCACCCTGGGGTTTAATTTCCGTCTATTCGTGCCAAGATTCCTTGGCTCTTGAACTGTATCCGACCCCTTTGGTCCAAAAATAATGCAGCGAATCTTCGGTTCGAAGCCATTATAAAATAATTTACTCAGCCTGCCAGATTCCATCTCCAGGGTGAAGAGATGTAAGTGTACCTAGGTGCCTGAGATTCAGCAAAGACCACAAGTTAAATTGGGCTGAACTGAATTCAGTCTCCCCATACATACAGTCTTATTTGCAGAGATTCCTAATTGTATTTAGATTATTAACCTCTCTGGGATCCGGGTGAAAACAGCTGTGGGTGAAGCTCTGGTTAGGCTGGGACCATATCCAGATAGGCTGCTGTCTTAATGGATTTGTGTAAATGTGTGGATTCCTTATCATGTATCGTGAAAAACAAATGCTAAGAACAGAGAGTTATTTGTTAAACATAGAAACATAGGAAATTTACACTGTCAGGGAGATATAATAATGTTATTGGAATTTATTGTGAAATAGCGGTATCTGTGTCGGGTTGTGTGTGTGTGTGTGTGTGTGTGTGTGTGTGTGACTTAATTGGATTAAGTCTGAAGGTTTGATGGTAAACATGGGCCAGAATTTTTCCCTCATCGGGCGATCGGGAAGTCGACCGCCTCCCGCGATTGGCTCCGCTCTGCGATTTCACGCGGGCCGGCCAATTAAGGCCCGCCTTGCATGGATCGCGAGTGGCAGCGCTCAGCACTACCTGTGCGGATGGGGGGGGGGGGGGGGTGGGGGGGAGGTTGGTGGGAGAAGGGAGACCAGGCCTGGCGCGCAGTTCGCACATGTGCGTGAAAGAGCGCTACAATCTCCCTGAGGCACGGAGCTTGTTAATGGCCTTATTAGGCCTTTCAATTATCAACGGGCGCGCAGCCAACTCCGGCGCATGCCCGCCGTACGAAATATCGTACAAGGGCGTGATGATGTTGGGACGTACGCCCAACGTCATCGCACGTCATATTACGCTCGGGCACGTGCCCGCACACCGAACATAAAATTCTGCCCATGGGTGGAGTTCAGAATGTAAGGTATAAAGGGACATTTGCATTTTTAAATTAACCAGACTAGATTGTTTTCAAAGGAGGGGTGAAATGTGTCACCTAGCCAGGTGAAGTTTAGAATCAGTGTGGCCAAGGGTTTTCCTATGGCGAGCGGTTGGGGGCGGGCACGCAGCCGATCGCCACCTGCGATTGGCTGCACGCCGCCATTTTACACGGGTGGGTCAATTAAGGCCCGCCCGGCATAATATGCAGCCGGTAGCGCTCAGTGCTACCCGTGCGGGCAGGTGGAGGAGAGAGAATCGGGGCCAGCGCTCTTTCGCATGAAGCATGGAGCTGCCTCAGGGAAATTGAATGGATATTAACAGGATTGAATAAATGATTTAAAAATTTATTTAAATATGTCCCCCTCATGTGACTGTGTCAGGAAACTTCAGGAAACCTCATCCCGCCCGTGGATGAGGTTTCCTGAAAAACGTGAAGGCCGCTTGAGCTCTTCGCCTGCCCCCCGCCAACCATAAGTTTGGACGGGCAGCATTCATAAGTGCTTTAATTAATTTCTTAATGGCCTCAATAGGCCGTTTACATTTGGCTGTGCCATAACAACACACCAAGGAGGCCATTCAGCCCCTGATGACTGTTATTGGGATTCAGATGACGCAAGCAAGTCTGTATCTGTGATCCATTTTCACTTGCTCTGTACAACTGACTAGTCTGCTAGGCAACTTCAAAGAATCAATTAAATGCACATATCATTCAGCCTGGGTAGAGGTGGTAAATTCTGCTGCTTGAATAGGAGCAATAAGTGAAGAGCATTGTTGGATATAGGTTTTTTTTATGTCAATCCAATAATTTGCATGACCGGATTATTACAAGTATGAATTCAATTTCACAATTTACCCAAAGTGGGATTTGAGGTCATAAATCCTGAGATGGTTGTCCAGTACCATAACCTCTGCACTAACATATATTGGACATTTTATTATAATAAAGTTGCTTTATAAACACAAGTTGTTGTTGGTATTGTTAGTAATAACATAGTAACTGAGATGACCCATTAGCATGGTCAAATTAGTGTGATTTACACTGAAAGAAGGAATCTAAGGTGCTGGAAACTGGGGCTTATGTGCTAAAAGAGAAGGTGGATACGATCAACCAAACACAGATTTATGGAGGAAGAGGCAAATGGGAGTAAGATTCATATAACCAAGGATAGAGGTAGCAGAAGAAATAACTAAGTTGGAGTGTAGCACTAAGGGTAAGGGAGGACCAAGTGTTTTTTTTAACAGGACATTATAAACAAGGGTATTTCCAAATTATTAGACTACAACTGAACCATTTTTCTGAAAATATCCTGTATATTGTGTGTCTATATAAAAAGCATTGGGGTATGTCTTAAACAAAGCAAAGCGAAACCATGAGAAGAAGCGTATGGATGACAATTCCAGGCCCTTGCAGTTTGCAAAATGCAATACAGGGCTATAAATGTTTTGATTGCTTTGATAATATGTGAATATAAAAAAAACTGTTAAGTCACTGTATCCACAGATCAAGTGCAATGTGCCCTATTTGGACTCTACCCATTTAATCTCTGAAGTGGAAGTCTTGTATAAATGTTCCCTAAACAACACTCCAGAATATCTATCCATCGCCAAGTATGCAATATTCAATCCTGGCTCGTTGCTTTCCACAGCTGTTATTCCCTTAGCCAATGCAGCTTAGGACTCATCTCTTTCAATGGGTGAATTGAAATGTCATTCTTGTCGATATAACAACAACTTACATTGGTACAATGACATTAACAGAATAAGATGTCCCAAGGCACTTCACATAGAAAAGAACAGATGTCAAATAATGGTAAGCAAGAGGCTATCAAAAGCATGGCCGAGAAGCTGTGCTTTGAGGAAGCTTTTAAAGATGGGAACAGCACAGTTACAAAACAGGGGGATTTAAGAAGGGAATTCTGGGAAGTAGCCGCAAGATTAATGGAGGGACAGTGATGGCAGGGAACTGCCAACCCTGTTCAAAGCCTGGGTGCTGAGTGCCCACTGTCTCTGCCACCTGTGCAGCACCAAGGGCACTCTCTTACCAGGTGCCCCTTTGCCCTGCTAACCCTCTTATGGGGCTGGGGTCATCCCCTGTGGCAGCTATTGCTGCCTCCCAATTCTTCGCCCATTTCCCTTCAGCGGGTAACCTGTCCATCCCTTTAAAAATTGAAACCTGAACCCTTGATAAACTCTTAACCAGCTTTTAAACATCCTTAACTGGTCTCAATTGGGAGAAGAGTGGGATTCCTGTTCTGCTTCCCCTCTGCACTGGTGATTATTGCTGGTGCCAGGGATGGAGTTTTGAAATTGACATCCCAACATCTTTGGCCCCCCCACCCCACCTCCATTCCTGACTTTGGAAGGGGTCGCAAAAATTAGGGTCAAAATTCCATAGAGATTTATGGCACAGAAAGGCACCATTAGGCCCATTTACCAGCCGAAAAAGAGCTGTCTCACTTTCCAGCCTATACATAGCCTTGTAGTTTAAGGAAATTCATGTACATTTCCAGGTTTTTTTTTAAAGCGCCATGAAGGTTTCTGGTGCCACAACCTTTTCAGGCAGTCAGTTCCAGACCCCAGCCACTCAGGGTGAAAAAAAATTCTCCTCAACTTCACTCTAATCCTTCTACCAATTATTTTAAATCTATGCTCTCCTATTGACCTTTCTGTTAAGGAAACTTGGTCCTTCCTATCTGCTCTAACCAGGCCACCCATGTTTATATACATCTAAATTAAAGCTCTCCTCAGCCTCCTCTGTTCCAAAGCAAACAATCTCACCCTATGCAATCTTTCCTCATAGCCAAAATTTTCCATTCCTACCAGCAACCTCATAAATCTCCTCCGTACTGTGTTAAAAATAATTTCCATTTAATGCCAGCTCTGAAGAGTTCTTTTCCAAACCAGTAGCAAGTTTAGATTCTGAAGGCCGGACATAGTCACATCATAACCTTTGATCTGGTTAGGATGTAGTTTCCTTTGATGAGGAAGCTTTGTTTGTTCTTAGCTCATTTACTGTGAAGCAGTTGCCAATACAAACATTACAGTAATCTCAGGAATAGCTTTATTACCAGGCGGTTTGCTAAAAGCATGCTTGCTCGTGGCCCCTGCAACCTAACAAAACTCAAATGAGCTAAGTTGACTACTGTACTCAGAAGGTTAGATATTACATTGTTACATGGTCGATTTTTTCCTGCCTTCTGTGGCAGCATGTCGTACATAATTTGCAGTCACTCCAATGATTAACATGTCTATCCTAGATCCATATGTGAAGATCCACCTCATGCAGAATGGTAAGAGGCTGAAGAAAAAGAAGACTACCATTAAAAAGAACACTTTGAATCCATATTACAACGAGTCATTCAGTTTTGAAGTACCCTTCGAGCAGATTCAGGTATGGTCAAGCGCTTACATTCACTTGCAAAAACCCAGGCAGATTTCAATTGTGTGTTGTCTACCAACAGAATACCAATTAAAGATGGCGGACGGATTCACACAATTTTGAAAACTTCTGACAAGCATAATCTTCATGGAACAGCCTTGAACTGAAGCTTGTAGCTTTGAATCATCCCTTGTGTAAAAGCCAATCTTAGAATCCTATGTTTTCACCTTTCATTTTTCTGAGTTCCCATGGTAACTACTAGGGCCAACAATCCACTCTTACTATCCTTCATTTAAAAGCATTTCTGATATAGATACATCTTTGAAATTCTCCAACAACGTCTTCATTGTGCAGATGGCGATATTTCTGTTATCACCCTCATTCCTGGCTGCTTTTTCTAAGCAGTAGTTACTGGCTAACAAGTCAACAATCCCTGATAGCCTGATCTCGTTTTGATCATTTTTGAGTTGCATTTATCTGCGCATGTTCATGTCTGCCAGAGGTTTTAACACAAATTGCTACAAGCTGCAGTATATAGCCCAAATCCCTTCTTTGTATTGAGGCACTCAGCAGTAAAGATTTTCCACTGATCTTTATCTCTATTTTGTCAGCAAAACATGTATTATTGATTCACATTAACATTCTGCTGAATTTTTACATGAATGCACAAAATGTTCATGAGTAACAGGCAGGGAAAGAATTGTATTTACACCGCTATTGGATGCTCACTTGCAAAAAAAACCCTTGCCCACTCCCACTGTTGAATTCACAGTTACTCTGTACAATTACATAGCCTGCAACCCTTACCCTATTGAATAAACAGGAACTCTACAGTTTCACAGTATCTCCTCTGCTGCTGAATAAACAGCAATTCTGTATAATTGTACAGTGCTTGCCCCACTGAATAAATAGGAATTCTGTTCAATTGCACAGTGCATAGCCCTTACACGGCTGAACAAACAGGAATTCTGTACACTTCCACACTAGAAACCATTGCCCCAGTTAATTCAGCAATTCCATGCAATGAGTAACCCATATCCTATTGGGTCAGCAGTAACTCTGCCCAGTTACATAACGAATAATTCCTACCTTGCGGAATGGACAGGAATTCTGTGGTTGCACAGCACATATTATATTCAAGCGACTGTTTTTATTCTGGCCGGCTGTATCGTTATTTCCATTATCTGATTGTGTACCTGAATAAACAGGAATTCTCCACAATCACATTGCGTATCTATTAACGTATCTATTAAATAAACAAGAACAATATCTTACCATTTAACTACTATCATGCTGAATATGAGTCTAGAAATTATGGTTCATTTTGGGCATAGGATTGACATAATGTGGGGTGCAGGGAGGGCTTAGAGCAGAATCCATTTCCTGCTCCTCCAGCCAGATTCTGGAATTCTAAATATTGGGTTGGGTGCTTCTTCCACCCACCTTCACCCCCCTGTTGTAGCATTAAATTTAGGGGCAAGATGGGAAATCAAAGGGATTGATTACCCTTAGGAAAGCGGCTCATCATAACAGGATCTGGTCCGCCTTTGGGGTATTTTGATTGGAATGACCCCACGACGGACAAGCAAGATGCCACTCTGAAATGCTACTGCCCATCACACCATATATGACACCAACATCTGTCAAGGTGATGCAAATAGTCCCTGACCCCAGGATTTGGGTCAGCTTCATTGCCCTGGCAGATGGAGAGGTGAGATGTCCCTTCCCATTGCACATCTGGCTGAACATCACTGGGGCTAGAATCTTTAGGCTAAGGCCAATGGTTGACTTGTGTCTTGCCTTTGCTACATCAGCAGTAACGATTTTCACTTTTCACCCATTCATCTTCTAGAAAGTCCAGGTGGTCATTACCGTGCTGGATTATGACAAGCTAGGAAAGAATGAAGCTATTGGCAAGTGTTTTGTGGGATGCAACGCCACCGGCGCTGAACTTCGACATTGGTCTGACATGCTTGCCAATCCTAGACGGCCTATTGCTCAGTGGCATACCCTCCAGCCTGAAGAAGAAGTCGACATTGCCCTGGGAATCAAGACGTCATGATATAGCACTCAGGGTATTAGGAGTTGCAGTAGTTGAATAAGCTTTGAACAGCCGTTTGTTTTTTTTTGTGGCTATTTGTAAAATATATAACAAACAAGTTGTTGACGAACCTACACATGTACCTGTTTCAGGATGTCACAGTATGCTCAGAATAGCCTTGAATAAGCCCAGGTGTTTCTCTATTTTTCAGGCAGTCTGTGCTCAATGATCATATTCAAGGGACTGTTTTTATTCCAGACCTGGTTGTATCGTTATTTCCATTATCTGATTGTGTAGTGTCGTGCCTATGTTGTCAGGAGAAAGTTGGAAGGAATGAGAACAAGGAGCACGGGGGAAAGAAAGGATGGCGGAAAAATAAATTGAAATCAAAATAAAAGAAAGCAAACTAAAAGATACAAAGAAGATGGAATGAAGGAAGAGAGAAAAGGGAAAGGTCTTACACCGACCCCCCTAAAAATGTGATCAGAGACTGCAGTGAACAGGCAGAATTCTATTTTGTGAACAGAAGTATGATCTGTTGAATAAAACTTAAGTTATTGTTCCTCACGCTTCTGTTACTGGTGGTGGTGATTGAAGCACTGCTTCTTGGTGCCGAGCTCCTGTTGAAATGATAATAGGATAGCAATATGGCCTACATACTCGGCCGTATCTCCATACCAGTCATTTCTTTATTACAATGTCACACAAGTCTGAGCCAACACCAGCTTTTATTCATATAACTTCAATTTAATGTAACAAAACATCCCAAGGCGCCTCACAGGGCCATTATAAAACAAAACAGGATTCCAAGTCACACAAGGAAAGCAGATGACCAAAGGTTTGGATAAAGATATATGTTTTAAAGCGTGTCTTAAAGGAGGAAAGCAAGGTAGAGAGAGGCGGAGAGGATTAGGGAGGAAATTTCAGAGTTTAGGACCCAAGTAGCTGAAGGCTTGGCCACCAGTGGTGAAGTAATTACAATCGGGGATATTCAAGAGGCCAGAATTGGAGGACTGTGGGTTTTTTTGGAGGGTTGTAGAGCAGGAGGAAATTACAGAGATAGCGATTACAGAGATAGGGCCACCTTTATAGGGTAATTTAGCCCAACAGCATGATACAACAAAGAACCATATCCCAGTTTCTTTTCCATGAGAGCTCAAGTATTCTTTAAATGGAATATCTTCTGATTAATTTAATAGCAGAAGCTGAAAGCTATGCAGGCTGTTTAGTGTCGCCGAGCAGGAGCTTCACCAGAACGACTGCAAAAGTTTAAAGTCAGGCATATGTTGAGGGGAGATGATTGATAGTCACACCAAATGGCTGTAGAGCCCATTAAATGATCAGTGAAGGGCTTTAGAGTCTATTAAATGATCAGTAAATTGGAATTACAGATAAAAGGTCTGCTGCCAGTCCAGGTGTATCTCTGAGGCCTGTGAGCACCACAGAAAAAAAATTGTAATTCTCCAGCAGAAAAATAACTAAATTCATAGAATCTTATAGGAGGAGGCCATTTGGTTCATCCTGTCTGTGCCAGCTCTTTGACAAAGCTATCCAATTAGTCCAAACCCCTGCTCTTTTCCCTTAGCCCTGCAATTTTTTCCCCTTCAAGTGTTGATCCAATTTGTTTTTGAAAGTTCCTATTGAATCTGCTTTCACCACCACTTCAGGCAATGTATGTTTAATCACAACAACTCGCTGTGTTAAAAAAATCCTCATCCTTGGATGATTTCCTCCATTATTGGATGTCAACAGAGCAAATGTATTAACCACCATAAGTGTAGCCTAGTGATTGCTTGGCAAGGTCAGAGACTGATTGGTCAATCCATTCTCATGGCATCTCTGTGTCTGCAATTTTATTGGAGGCATTAATTTGTTCATTTTAAATGGGTTAATATAGCAGACAGAGGAATGACATACAAATGTGTTAATCATTCATCCATTGACCGCATGAACAGCAATCTCAAGGTTTGCACCTCTCAACAGCATCCATACCCGAAATCATATCCCAACAGCCCAAGGCATAGCTCATCAGGCCACTTGCCCACCTACTATTTCATGTGGTTTAGGGCACTGAGTGTTCTTGTAGACAGAACTGTGTGAGGATCTGTTCAAAATCAGAGGACTTTGGTTAAGATGTCAGGTGAGTACCACTAAGCACTTTTGTGCAACTCAATATTGTCTAGAAAAATTGCATTTCTTAATGTAAAAATTCTAGTGTGGTTTCCTGTTGTCACAGGATAATGAGCTAGGTTACAAGTATATAGTAGCTAATGGGGAACTTCATTAAAGTGTATAAAATATTAAGCAGTTTAGATTAGGTGTACCCAGGATATTACTTCAAAGTAGGGCAAGCCAGTAGGACATAGAAAAATAAAACCAATTACGGGAAGAACTTTACACAAAAAGATGATAGATGTTTGGGATAATGTGTCAGGCGGGTGTTGCAGAGATTCAAGTGGATGTTAGGGTGGGAGAGCAAGGTTCAATGGGCCCAATGATGCTTTCTCTGTCTTATGTACTTAAGCAGGTGGCAAACTAGTTGCTAACCTGCTTTCTTATAGTGTTAGGGTGCCCCTTTCAGGAGAAGGTTGCTCACTACAGAAGTTGTAATTTTTCTGTTCTGATCTTCAACATGTTTTAAGGCCTGATTTCCTTTGCTGAAATCGTTATTTCTGCAATGATAAATGTTTTTATTTAATTCTTCATTTATCTTCTGTGGAGTCTCCCTGCACCAAGCAGTGGAAGGACAGGCTGGGTTCCAGCCCCAACAATGTTCATTCAGGAAGGGCGGTTAGCTTTCTGAATCTGCTTAACACTTCTCACTTCACAGCCACTGATCAGGTCAAGAATTCACCATGTGAGAATTGTGACCTACTGGTCACTACACTTCCTGATGGAGAAGAGGGATTCACTTGAGATATTCCCTGTGTAGTACTGAGGGAATGCAGCAGCAACAACAATTTGTATTTACATAGTGCCTTTAACATTCCAAGTAAAACATTCCAAGGTGCTTCACGGGAGCATTGCCAAACAAAATAAAAGGCTGCCTCAGGTGCCATCTTTCAGATGAAACATTAAACTGAAGCCTCGTCTGTCCTGTCAAGTGGAGATAAAAAAAAATCATGGTACCATTTCAAAGAAAAGCAGGGAAGTTCTCCCTGGTGTCCTGGCCAGTATTCATCCCTTAACCAACATCACAAAAACAGATTATCTGATTATTATAGCATTGCTATTTATGGGATCTTGCTGTGTGTGAATTTTCAAGGTGCTGTCGAAAGAGGTTTGGCAAGTACCACAGTGCATCTTGTAGATAGTACACACTGCTACCACAGTGCGTCGGTGGTGGAGGAAGCGAATGAATGTTTAAATGGTGGTTGTTGAGGGTGGTGGGTGGGGTTGGTGGTCGATCAAGCAGGCTACATTGTCCTGAATGGTGTTGAGCTTTTCAGTGTTGCTGGAGCTTCACCCATCCAGGCAAGTGGAGAGTATTCGATCACACTCATGACTTGTGCCTTGTAGATGGTGGACACAGAATTCCCAGGTTCTGATCTGCTCTTGTAGCCACAATATTTATATGGCTGGTCCAGTTAAGTTTCTGGACAATGTTGATAGTGGGCGATGGTAATGCCATTGAATGTCAAGGAGACATGGTTGGACTCTCTCTTGTTGGAGATGGTCATTGTCTGGCTCTTGTGTGGAGCGAATTCAAGGGAGAGATTTTGCTGAAAGATGTTTGTTTCATCATGTCAGCCAGGGGTGTCCAAGCTAACATCTTTGTTGACCACTTAGACCCTCAGGAACCACATATAAAGAAAGAACTTGCATTTACATAGCATCTTGCAGATCCTCAGTACATCCCAAAGCCCTTTGTGCTCCACTTCCAGTGTAGTCACTATTGGAACGTAGGGAAATTTGCAAATGCCAAGGAAAATCACAGCAATGAGATAAAAGCCCAATTAAACTATTTTAAAGGTGTTCGTTGAGGGATAAATATTGGCTAGGATATTGCTTTTCATCAGTTAGTAGTGTGGTATCCTTTGCATTGATCTAAGGCAGGACTTCAGTTTAGCATCTCTGAATGTAGTCTCAGAGCTGCACAGGAATATCAATCCACAATATATGCTGGAATGCAGTTTGGACCCAGATCCTGGCAGGTATAAAGTTTAAGTCAATGCTCTTTTTATAATTCTCAGGACATGGGCATCACTGGCAAAGTCAGCATTTATTGCCCATCCCTTAGTTGCCTTATGGAACTAAGCTCTGAAAGCAGTAAAGAGTCAATCACATTGGTGTGACACTGGAGACACACATAGGCCAAACAGTGTAAGGACAGCAGATTTCATTCTGAACCTGTTGGGTTTTTGTGATAATCCAGCTGCTTCATAGTCACTTTAACTGAAATCAGCTTTTCATTTTCAGATCATTTTTAAAACTAATACCAAATTCTCAAGCTGCACTGGTGGGACTTGAACACTACACCCTCTAGATAACTGATTCAGTAATGTAACCACCATACTGAATCTTCTTGATGATCTTGTTGATGTCATCAAATCCAAGCTGCAGCAGAAACAGACGCTGTCCCCGAAGTAATTCCCTTTCGTTTCATGCAACACAATAACAGCAGGCCAGTTTAAATCTGCGTCTGTACAGCACCATCAGGCAAATTGTCACTTCACACCAAGTAGAAAGAAAGGGCTTTAACAATGAAATGCAGAAAATTTTAATCTGCCACCATCTGAAACTATGGAAACGTAGGAAATATTTAATTAACCACAAACATTTACAGTAATCTCTCTGCTGAGATTGGGATGTTTTTCGAGCAATGCCAACATTGTAATGTGTCCCACTCAGCCCCTTTCGCAGGTAATCTTTGGTAAATCCTTGGAAGATTCCGAAGCAGAGAGAAACTTTTCTTGGGTGATTAAGTGGGCTGAGTACTGTCCATAAGAGAGCAGACTGGGCCTGTGTTTGCATTCAGTCTTTCCAGTCCAGCTGGAAGGGCTGAATGACCATTTCTCCTCGCATTACTCTCTCAACCCACCGTTTCTGGTTGGTTCCTAAGACTGTGGTCTGCGTGTTTTATTACCAGCTAAGAAGGTGCAGGACTCGGAGTCATAGGATTCAGAGTGGTTGAATGGTTAGTTTAAAAACAATCCCATTTGCGTGAATTGCAGAAAAATTACTGCACTTGTAGGAAAATTGTAGCTTTTCTCCTCAGCATTTATAAAGCGTTTCTCAATCTTAGGGAATCTCAGCATGCTTAAGGATAAATGAATTACTTTTTGAAATGAAGTCAGGTATGTTAGATAGGCATTGCTGCAACCAATTTGCAGTCAGCAAGATCTCACAAAACTTTTAAAATGAGATAACTGTCCAGTTAATCTTTTTTGGCGGCATTGAGATTGTGGGAGTTATGTTGGCCAAGACATAGTTCTTTGAATAGCACCATGGGATCCACTATCACATTCACTTTGTCACACACCAAAATACATTGGGTATTCTGTGGTGAGTAACTGACCTCCTGACTCCCCTAAAGTCTTTCTACCATCTACAAAGGGCAAGTCAGAAGTGTGATGGAATACTCTCCACTTGCCTGGATGAGTGCAGCTCCAATAAGGCTTAAGAAGCTCAACACCATTCAGAACAAGACAGCACCTTCCAAACTCATGATCTCCACCACATAGAAGGACAAGGGCAGCAGATGCATGGGAACACCACCACCTGCAAGTTCCCCTCCAAGCCACATACCATCCTGACTTGGAACTATATCGCTGTCTTTTCACTGTCAACTGGGTCAAAATCTTGGAGCTCCCTCCCTAACAGCACTGTGGCTGTGCCTACACCACTGTGGCTGTGCCTACACCACATGGACTGCAGTGGTTCAAGAAGGTGGCTCACCACCACCTTCTCAAGGGCAATTAGGAATGGGCAATAAAAATGTTGGCCTAGCTAGCGACATCCAAGTCCCATGAAAGAATAAATAAAAGCCCGCTTAATTGGCACCCCAACCACCGCCTTAAACATCCAGTCCCTACACCACTGATGCACCATGGCTGCAGTGTGTGCCATATATAAGATGCACTGCAACAACTTGCCAAGGCTTCTTCATCAGCACCTCCAAACCCACAACCTGTGCCATTTAGGACAAAGGCATAAAGCATATGGGACCACCACCACTGCAAGTTCCCCTCCAAGTCACACAACATCCTGACCTGGAAATGTACCGATATTCCTTCATCATTGTTAGGTCAAAATCCTTGAAGTCTCTCCCTAACAACCTTCACTACATGAACAGCGACAGCTCAGGAAGATGGCTCCCCACCACCTTCTCTAGGGCAATTAGGGATGATCAATAAATGCTGGCCTTGCCAGCAATGCACACATCCCATGAATGAAAAAGAAAGGAAACTGGACTGAAGTTCAATGCGGAGAAGTGTGAGGTGATACACTTTGGTACAAAGGACATGGAGAGACAGTATAAAATAAAAGATACAATACTAAAGGGTGTGCAGGAACAGAGAGGCCTAGGTGTGTATGTACAGAAGACATTAAAGGTGAGTTCTGTTGAAGAGTCATACGGACTCGAAACATTAACTGTGTTCCTCTCCGCAGATGCTGCCAGACCTGTTGAGTTTTTCCAGGTATTTTTACTTTTGTTTTGGATTTCCAGCATCCGCAGTTTTTTTTGCTTTTATTAAAGGTGGCAGGACAGGTAGAGAGAGCTGTTTCTAAAGCATACAGTATTCTAGGCTTCTTTAATAGGTGCATAGCATACAAGAGCAGGGAGATTTTAATAAGACACTGGTTAGACCTCAGCTGGAGTATTGTGTACTGGGCGCCACAGTATAGGAAGGATGTGAATGTATTGGGGAGAGCGCAGAAGAGGTTTACGAGAATAGTTCCAGGGGTGAGACACTTCGGTTCTGAGGAAAAATTGGAGAAGTTGGGACTGTTTTCCTCGGAGAGGAGAAAGCTAAGAGGAGACTTGATAGATAGAAGTTTCCAAAATTATAAGGGGTCTTGACAGAGTAGATAGGGAGAAACTGTTCCTGCTTGTAAGCGGATCAAGAACCAGAGGGCAAGTTTTAAAGTGTTTTGCAAAAGAAGCAAATGCAAAGCAAGAAAAAACTTTTTCATACAGCGAGTAGTTAAGGTTTGGAATGCACTGACTGGAAGTGTGGTAGAGGCAGGTTCAACTGAGGCATTCAAGAGGGCATTGGGTGATTATTTAAAATGGAAACAATGTGCAGGGTTACAGGGAAAAGGCAGGAGTTTGGCACTAAGTTAGAATGCTCAGAGAGCCAGTGCAGACATGATGGGCCGAATGGTCTCCTTCTGCACTGTAATGATTCTGTGATTCTGTGGACGAGTAGGAGAGAAAAGGGAAAAGAAAGGTATACTGAAAGGCTGAGGTGAGACAGAATGGAAAGGGACTTGCAAATAGCATAAACACTAGGCCAGACCACAGGCAAAGGGAATTCGGAGGGAGAGGGCAGCCTCTGAGATTCCTGAGTGGATGACCCAGGCATGTCCAGCTGCCACTCCTCCTCCCTTTGGGTGCCCAGGGGACCGTCCTGAGCCCTTGAGGGGAAGGAGCACCTGGAGGGACGTGGAGGTGCCCCGTTTCTCTCTCATGTTGCCACTGCAGGAACTCACCCACGGCTCCCACAATGGAGTTGCAAGTCTGCACACATCTCCACGTTCTGCTGAACCAGGGTCTCCATGGCATCCGCCATCCTCCCCATGGAGACCTCCATACACACACATGCAGGCAACACTTCATCAGAGAGCAGGCAGATGCACTCCCCCGACTCGTGAGCCACTCTGTTGAGAGCTGCCAACAGCTCTGCAAGACATTCCCCCACCTTCTGCGGCTCTCCAGGATGTGTTGGAAGGCCAAAGGTTTGCCATCTGATTCAGACCTCACAGTTGCCTGTTCCCCAGAAGTCTTCCTAGTGCCGGGGAGCTCGGCTGAACCTGCCTCCTCCTCCTTGCGGACGCGTGTCTGTGCGATGACCACCAGATTGTGAACCTGAGCCTGCTCTAGGTCTAGGTCCCATCGAGGTGTGTGTCTCTCTGTTGGTGGTGGGTAAGCGCTGTGACAGGCTGCTTATTTCCAGATCTTCAATGGAGGAGGTGTACACTTGGTTAGAGATGAGGACCTGGGTGGAGTTGAGGGACTGGTTGGCTGAGGGTGTCAATCGCTTGGCAGAGCTCCCTGTGAACTGAAGTAGAGATAATTAGTGCATGGCAGCAAAGTCAAAAGCAGGGGAGAGAGCACCCATTTGAGTTGAGAGAGGGATGATGTGGTGCAGGATCCTCATGTGGGTGTTCACCGCTGACCTCACTGTCACCGCAGGCACAGTCCATGTCCCCTTACCAGTCAGCGTGATGGCACACTCCTCAAAGTGAGTGAGGGTCCTAATGTGGGCCACTCCGCCCCCTGTCTGGGACCTCTACCTGCTGATGTGAGCAGGCTTCTGCATGAAAACAGATGGGGAGAGTGTGAGCAGGCTGCATGGCGCTGAGTGGAATGTTTGTGTGGTAAGCGGAGCCATGGACAGGATGAGGACATGAGCTGCAGAGGATTTGAGCCTGATGGAGATGTGAGGGTGTGTGTGTGAGTTAGTGGTGTTGTCCCTTGAGGTGTGAGGTCCCTGTGGGTGTGTGATGGGGTTTGGGAGTGTGTGAGTTGAGAGTGATGAGGAGAGTGAATTACCCTGGCGGAACGAATGAGACCATTCATCCTGTAGCCGCACTGGGTGGCTGTCCTCTTTTGCAGGGTATTGGCACTGACCATCGCTGCCAACACCTCCCAAGCTGGATTGGTGATACCGCTGCCCCTCCTGTCTCCAGAGCAGGGATAGGGGACATCACAGCAGGCCTCCACAGCATCCAAAAGGCACTTGAGGGGTGCATCACTAAACCGGGGGGGCGGGGCTGCAGTCTTTTTGCCTTTCAGGGTCATCCTGTCTTCTGTGTAGCAGCCCTGGCTGGAAGCACTGAGAGATATGCACGTGGTTGCACTTTAAATGCGGTGCCTGATGTGACGAAGCAGCGAGGTGATGGCCTGGTGAGCGAATAAGAGCCCGTCTGCCATCAAAACAGCGTGTTTCCCGGGAATGCATAATTAATGCGGCGGGTTTGGGACGAAACAGCGTGAGAAGCCGCCATTGCGGCCGGCGGGTAAAACGTAATTTTGCCCGCCTGCTACTGCACTGAGTGCAAATGTGGGATGATTCCGCCCATAGAATGGTTACAGCACAGAAGGAGGCCATTTGGCCCATCAAATCCATGCCAGCTCTCTGCAGGAGGAAGCTAGCCAGTCCCACTCCAAAACCCCTTCCCCGCAACCAGGTGCTTAAACCAATTCTCTTTTGAAAGCCACAATTAAATCCGCCTCCGCTCTCAGGAAGCGCATTGGTGGAGGGAGTGGTGGCAATGGCAATGGCATTGCATCATTATCAGATCACTGGACTAGCAATCCAGAGGTCCAGGCTAACGTTCTGGGACATGGGTTTAAATCCCACCACAGCAGCTGGTGGAATTTGAATTCAATAAATAAATCTGGAATTGAAAGCTTGGGTGAGACTTTCTGGCCCCCTGACATTGGCGGGCATCGTTGCAGGCATGATGCCCGACAGCATCAGGGCTGGAAAATCCTACCCCTAGTCTCAGCAATGGTGACCATGACAGCTATCGCTGATTGTCCTAAAAACCCATCTGGTTCACTGATACACTGTAGGGAAGAAAATCTCCCATTCTCACTCGTCTGGCCTACAGCAGACTGGACTCCAGATCCACAGCCATGTGGTTGACTCTGATATGAGCTGGCAAGGCATTACAGAAAAGTCAAAAAGGATGGACCACCTGGCATAGACTTGGGCACCATAAATGACAACAGTACACCCAGCCCTACAAAGCCCTCTTTACTAATATCTGGGGGCTTGGGCCAAAATTAAAAGAGTTGCACCACAGACTAGTCAAGCAGCAGCCTGACATTGTCACACTCATGCAACCATAACTTATAATGTCCCAGACATCACCACCCCTGGGTATGTCCTGTCCCATCGGCAGGAAAAGCCCAATAAAGGTGCCGACATAGCGGTAAACAGTCGGGAGGGAGTTGCCCTGGGAGTCCTCAACATTGACTCTGGACCCCACGAAGTCTCATGGCATCTGGTCAAACATAGGCAAGGAAACCTCCTGCTGATTACCACGTACTGCCAACCCTTCAGCTAATGAATCAGTACTCCTCCATGTTGAACATCACTTGGTAAAAGCACTGAGGGTGCCAAGGTCACAAACTGTACTCTGGGTGAGGGTCTTAAATGTCTATCACCAAGAGTGGCTCGATAGAACCTTGACATCAAGGCAGTATTTGACCAAGTAACCTAGCAAAACTGGAGGCAATGGGAATCGGGGGGAAACTCTCCACCAGTTGGAGTCATACCTAGCACAAAAGAAGATGAAGAACTTTGCTGCAGGAGTTCCTTAGGGTAGTGTCCTAGGCCCAACCATCTTCAGCTGCTTCATCAACAGCCTTCCCTCCATCTTAAGGTTAGTAGAGGGGATGTTCACTGATGATTGTATAATGTTCATTAGCAAACTCCTCAGATACTGAAGCAATCTGTGTTCATCAAAACCTGGACATCATTCAGGCATGGGCTGACAAGTGGAAAGTAACATTCATGCCTCAAGTGCCAGGCAATGACCATCTACAAGAAGAGAGAATCTAGCCATCTCCCCTTGACATTCAATGGCATTACCATTGCTGAATCCACCACTATCAACATTCTCGGGGGGGAGGGTTACCATTGATCAGAAACTGAACTGGACAAGCCATCTAAATACTGTGGCTGCAAGAGCAAGTCAGAGGCTGGGAATTCTGAGGTTCTTGCTCCCCAAAGCCTGCCCATCATCTACAAGGCACAAGTCAGGAGTGTGATGGAATATTCTCTACTTGCCTGGATGAGTACTGCTCCAAACAACACTGAAGAAGCTCAACACCATCCAGGACAAAGCAGTCGCTTGATTGACACCCAATCCACCACCTTCAAAATTCACTCCCTCCACCACCAACGCACAGTAGCAGCAGTGTGTACCATCTACAAGATGCACTGCAGGAACTCACCAAGGCTCCTTTGACCGCACATTCTAGCCCCGAGACCTCTACCATCTAGAAAGACAAGGGCAGCAGATGAATGGGAATACCGCAACCTGCAAGATCCTCTCCAAGCTACAAACCATCCTGACTTGGAAATATATTGCTATTTCTTTGCTGTTGCTGGGTCAAAATCCTGGAACTCCCTCCCTAACAGTGCTGTGGGTGTACCTACACCACATGGACTGCAGCGGTTCAAGAAGATGGCTCACCACCACCTTCTCAAGGGCAACTAAGGATGGGCAATAAATGTTGGCCCAGCCAGCGATGCCCATGTCCTGTGAAAGAATTTAAAAACAAAACTCCATATCCTAACTACTCACTGCGTAAAATAAGTTTTTACTCATGTCACCTTTGACTCCTTTGTCAATTACCTTAAATTGGTGTCATCTGGTTCTCAACCCTTCCACCAGTGGGAACAGTTTCTCCCTATCTACTCTGTCCTGACCATTCATGGTCTATGAAATCTCTTCTCAACGCTCTCTTCGCTAAGAAGATCAAGAGGGGTTATGTTGTTGGGGTGAGATGAAGAAGAGATAGCTCATGTGAAGAAGCACAAACACCAGCATGGACTAGTTGGGCCGAATGGTCTGGATGGTACCTTCTCTCTGTTTCCAGCTCTGGGAGCCTGACTCACTACCTCCTGTTATCCTCACGGTGGCGCTACTCTCGGGTGCGCCGCATCGCCCCCTGCTGGCATCCCGCCGGAATTTCTAACGGTCGCAGCGCGAGCCCGACTTCCAAGCCTGTTTTCCGTTGGTGAGCTCGTTGCTAAGGAGACCGCGTCCACTTGCACCTCCCCGTGCCGAAAGCCCCGCCTTCCTCCCCGTTGTGATTGGCTAACCTGCCGCGGTAACTGGGAGGTTCCGGCCAGGGCTGCAGTTTGATTGGTGAAACCGCCCCGTCCATCAAACCAGGCACCTCCGGTTTTAATTTCTTCCGACGCGAGGTGAGAATTATACCGCTTCACTTCAATTTTTTTCATCGCCCAAAGCTGGTTGTCGGCAGTATCGTGAGAACTACTTTCTCCTTATGTCTGGCAAGAGGAAGGGGTTAGTTGCTCAGCAGCCTGGCCCGTGCTGTAGGGTTCATGGACTGGCATATTGGGGTCATGGAAAGGTGAAGGGTCATAGACTGGCATTGGGGTCATTGTAAGGCAATGGGATCATGCCCTGGCATTGGGGGTCATTGAAAGGCAATGGGATCATGCCCTGCCATTGGGGGTCATTGAAAGGCAATGGGATCGTGCCCTGCCATTGGGGGTCATTGAAAGACAATGGGGTCATGCCCTGGCATTGGGGGTCATTGAAAGACAATGGGGTCATGCCCTGGCATTGGGGGTCATTGAAGGCATTGGGGGTCATTGTAAGGCAATGGAATCATACCCTGGCATTGGGGGTCATTGAAAGACAATGGGGTCATGCCCTGGCATTGGGGGTCATTGAAAGACAATGGGGTCATGCCCTGGCATTGGGGGTCATTGAAGGCATTGGGGGTCATTGTAAGGCAATGGAATCATGCCCTGGCATTGGGAGTCATTGAAAGGCAATGGTGTCATGCCTTTGAATTGGAGTCCTGGACTGGCATTGGGTCAATGACTGACATTGGTGTCTTGGAAAGGCATTGGGGCCATAGACTGGAATTAGGGTCATGGAATGTTGCAACCACTGTATAAATGTCTGACACACATAGAAAGAAGATGCTTTGCCTGATAGATGCTGCAGTGTGAGCATGTTGCACTCTCTCTTTCTCTACATACAGGCCTTGTTGATAGAAGGCCAAATGATAGATGGAAAGGAATTCTCCAGAAAATCAGTCCACGACAGGCTTTCACATAACAGTATCAACAGCAAGATCATCAACAGTCAATACTTATTTAGCACTTTTAACATACAGAACATCCCAAGACTTAGCAGGAAATGTGTAAAAAAGAGTTTGCATACAGCATCTTTTGTGACTTCCAGATGTCACAAAGGGCTTCATAGCCAAGTAGTTGTAAAATGTAAGCACTGTTGTAATGGAATCAATAGCTTGGGAGAAAAGCTGAGTTTTAAGATTTTTAAAGGAAGCTAGAGATCAGAGGGTTTTTGGGGGAGAGTTTTTTTAAAGAGAGCAGGAAGGGAGGGCAATGCTCAAGAGGCCAAAGGTTGAAGGGTGTGGCACAGAAAGTAATACTACATAGGGCAAGTGTCCATACAGGGACTGAAGATGAGCGTTTTATGTTTAAACATTGGGTTGGAGGCAGTGAGCAAGGATGGCATTGATGAACAAGTTGAAGTGTGGATAAAGGAAGGTCAGCAAAGAAAACATTGGGATAATCGAGTCTGGAGATCACAAAAACATGGATAAGGGTTTCAACTGAGGAGCACTCCTGGAATGGGGGCCCAAAAAAGGGTTACAGAAGGTCCCAGAACCATGTCACAGTGTGGCACTTATGGAAGCCACCGTGTTGCCGGTAGAAATTCAATAAGCATTTTTATTCTTTTAAAAGTTTAGCACCAAAGCATAAGTAATTGGTTATTCATTATTTGCACAGGCTTGGAGTCAATTATATTCCAACTGGCTGTCTCAGCTGGATGCCAGGTCTTGTCCAGTGTTGCTAAGGTGCAAATAACAGAAAATATGCCAGATGTTGTATCTTTGCATATTATCACATTTGCGAGCATATTGGATATTTCCCTCATTACTTCTAGAGGGAGATGTTGGAAACACTGGGGGCAAGTGGGGATCTGGTGGACTGCCTCCCATTGCATTGGCTGTCCCAATCACTCAGCCTTCGTTTTATAAAGCTGGTTTAATCCAAGTCACGTATTTAGGCTGTGTCTTATTGATTAAAGTTGGATACGCTCGTTGAGTCTCATGTTGCAATTCAGCTTCTAACAAAATGTTCTGAAATCCATGAAATTATGGGACAAAATCACCCTTTTTACACACCTTGAATCTCCGGGATATCGCTATTTATTGCAGCTGGTTATATGAATAATACCCGAACTGGTGGAGTTCAGAGTTATATCTGGCAGCACTGTGGCTGAGGGGGGAGCTAAAGTCCTGGATGTGTTTAGTCAGTATCCTATAGAAGAGAGATTGAGTACTCTGCAGTATTAATGAACTCTTAGCTTTTGGGAGGCCAGTGATTGAAATTTAAAATTGGGAAATAACATTGGAAACTCGGGGTCTTTTGAGCTTAATTGACACAGTGTTGAAATGTATTTAATATAATTGTTTTTATATTCCTCAGGCTCATATTAAGGGATGACAGCCTGTGGCACTGGGGAGGGGTTTGGAGCGGTGACCTGGTGGGGGTTCAGCCCAGCAATGGATTTCCAAGGAAAAGGTGAGAAGGATTTGAAAATCTTGTGCAAGTTAAACGCAGTAACATTTTTTTTTCCTTTAAACTCTCCATTTTGGCGTTGCAGCAAAGTGAGTGGAAGTGATTTTATAATCGGTTAATGGTAGGATTGAGCAGCAGGATTGCGAGTCACTTAACTGTGCCTGCCTCATTGTAGTTAAATCAAGATTATAATAATGGAGCTGCATGCGAAATGCAGGCAAAATCTGCTTCTCCTGTTTCACACTAAAAGCACTCCTCGGCATTTTAAAATCAATTTTTTTTATCGCAGGGGTGGATGAGGAGGAAAGGAGTGGGGTTAGGAATATTTTAAAATGAGAGCTTACTCCGGTTTAAGGTGACATCTTAAGGAGTAGTTATGCCTTTGGAAGATTTTGCAAACGTCAGCAAGGATTGAAGGACGGGATCAGGCTGGGAATATTTATACTTAGAAGGAAATTCCCTGTCCAGAAGCAGCTGTGAAGTCAGAAAATGGGATTAATGGGATTAAATCCAACATGGGAGAAAAAGGAAATAAATTGGAAAAATTGGTATGGACCCATAGAAAACCTCACAGGAACTGTTGACATAGGACCTTTAAGCTGGAGAGATAACAATATACTGATTTTAATAATAAATAGATGATCTTTTAGTTGGATTAACTCGCATAATTTTTCAGATGGCAGAGACAAGAAAAGTCAAACGCCTGGCCTCCAAGCTGAACTATAAAGTGTATTTGAGTTGGATAATCCTCAGTGCTGTCTTCTGCCATCACATTATAATAAATAATGCCATAGGCCAAGTGCTTTTACTCACTTCCTTTTGAGTCAGTGTGGTTAATGCACTAGAATATTCTGATAATGAGTTTATTCAATAAATACCTTGGGCAGTAGTCAAAATGGAAGCATAGTACATTATGTACCATTAACAATTCTTGCAAACTTTACTTGGAGACAGTAGCATGCAGGGGTTTATCTTCCATCCAGATGTCGTCCATTGAGATCTCATGGAACTGAAACATTACCAACACTATTTATCTAAATTCCTTTTTTCACATTATTATGATTAAACATGATAAATGATGTGTTTCTATGGAGCTTAGTGAAATGTAAGCATCGCCTTATATTTTCTCAATAATCCTTGATTATTTGAGATCCAGAGCTTATAAAAGTCCGAAATAAAAGTCTCAAATGCAGTGGGGAGAAGATAGAGAGGTTTGTATCATCAGAAGTGCTTTTAATAATGCCTTTTTTTCATTCTTTCACAGAACGTGGGCGTCACAGGCTAGGCCAGTATTTATTTCCCATCCCTAACTGCACTCGAGAATGTAGTGGTGAGCAGTATCCTTAAACCACTGCAGTCGATGTGGTGTAGGTACACGCACAGTGCTGTTAGGGAGGAAGTTCCAGGTATTTGACCCAGCGACAGTGAAGGAACGGCTGATATGGTTCCAAGTCAAGATGGTGTGCTGCTTGGAGGGAAACTTGCAGATGGTGGTGTTACTATGCATCTGCTGCCCTTGTCCTTCTCAGTGGTAGAGGTCATAAGTTTAGAAGGTGCTGTTGAAGGAGCCTTGGTGAATTGTTGCAGCATCTTGTAGATGGTACACATTGCTGCCACTGTGCGTCAGTGGTGGAGGGAGTGAATGTTGAAAGCGGTGGATGGGTGCAAATCAAGCGGGCTGCTTTGTCCTGGATGATGTTGAGCTTCTTGAGTGGTGTTGGAGCTGCACGCATCTAGGCAAGTGGAGAGTATTCCATCACACTCCTGACTTGTGCCTTGTAGATTGTGGACAGGCTTTGGGGAGTCAGGAAGTGCGTTATTCACCGCAGAATTGCCATAAGTGCCAAGTGGATAATCCATCTAGGCCTCCTCCTAAGGTCCCCAAAATCACAGATGCCAGTCTTCAGCCTGTTGCAGCCACAGTACATGGCTTGTCCAGTTCAGTTTCTGGTCAATGGTAAGCTCCAGGATGTTGATAGTGGGGGATTCAACGATGGTAATGCCATTGAATATCCAGGGGAGATGGTTGGATTCTCTCTTGGTGGTGATGGTCATTACCTAGTACTTGTGTGGCATGAATATTACTTGCCACTTATCATCCCAAGCCTGAATGATGTCCAGGTCTTGGTGCATTTGGACATGAACTGTTTCAGTATCTGAAGAGATGCGAATGGTGCTGAACATTGTGCAATAATCAGTGAACATCCCACTTCTGACCTTATGATGGAGGGAAGGTCATTGACGAAGCAGCTGAAGATGGTTGGGCCTAAGCTCTACCCAGAGGAACTCCTGCAGTGACGTCCTGGGACTGAGGTGATTGACCTCCAACAGCCACACCATCTTCCTTCATGCTCGGTATGACTCCAATCAGAAGAGTTTTTCCCCAATTCCCATTGACTCCAGTTATGCCAGGACTCCTTGTTGCCACACTCGGTCAAATTATGCCTTGATCTCTATGACCCCTTCCATGAATTTGCTGGTGATTGAGAGTAGACTGATGAGGCAGTAATTGGCTGGGTTGGATTTGTCCTGTTTTTTGTGAACAGGACATAACTGGGCAATTTTCCACATTGCTGGATATTTGCCAATGTTGTAGCTGTACTGGAACAGCTTGGCTAGAGGTGCGCCTATTTCTGGAACACAAGTCCTCAGTACTATTGCCATAATATTGTCAGGGCCCAGAGCCTTTGCAGTATCCAGTGCCTTCAGCCATTTCTTGATATCATGTGGCATGAATCGAATTGGCTGAAGACTGGCATCTGCGATGCTGGGGACCTTAGGAGGAGGCCGAGATGGATCATCCACTTGGCACTTCTGGCTGAAGATTGTTGCAAATGCTTCAGCCTTGTCTTTTGCACTGATGTTCTAGGTCCGCTGTCATTTAGGAAGGGGATATTTGTGGAACCTCCTCCCCCAGTTAGTTGTTTAATTGTCCACCACTATTCACGACTGGATGTGGCAGGACTGCAAAGCTTAGATCTGATCCGTTGGTTGTGGAATCACTTAGCTCTATCCACCGCTTGCTCCTTCTGCTGATTGGCATACAAGTAGTCCTGTGTTGTAGCTTCACCAGGTCGACACCTCATTTTTAGGTATGCCTGGTGCTGTTCCTGGCATGCCCTCCTTTTTTTGTTATTCATTCACGGGATGTGGGCTTTGCTGGCTGGACCAGCATTTATTGCCCATCCCTAGTTACCCTTGAGAAGGTGGTGGTGAGCTGCCTTCTTGAACCGCTGCAGTCCATGTGGTGTAGATACATCCACAGTGCTGTTAGGAAGGGAGTTGCAGGATTTTGACCAAGTGATAGTGAAGAAACGGCGATATATTTCCAAGCCAGGAAGGTGACTTGGAGGGGAACTTCCAGGTGGTGGTGTTCCCATCTATCTGCTGCCCTTGTCCTTCTAGGTGGTAGTGGTCATGGGTTTGGAAGGTGCTGTCTAAGGAACCTTGGTGAATTCCTGCAGTGCATCTTGTAGATGGTACACACTACTGCTACTGTGCATCGGTGGTGGAGGGAGTAAATGTTTATGGATGTAATGCCAATCAAGCAGACTGCTTTGTCCTGGACGGTGTCCAGCTTCCTCAGTGTTGTGGGAACTGCACTCATCCAGGCAAGTGGGGAGTATTCCATCATACTCCTGACTTGTGCCTAGTAGATGGTGGACAGGCTTTGGCAAGTCAGGAGGTGAGTTACTCGACGCACGATTCCTAGCCTCTGACTTGCTCTTGTAGCCACAGTATTTGTATGGCTAGTCCAGTTCAGTTTCTGGTCAATGATAACCCCCAGGATGTTGATAGTGGAGGATTCAGTGATGGTAATGCCATTGAACATCAAGGGGCGATGGCTGGATTCTCTCTTGCTGGAGATGGTCATTGCCTGACACTTGTGTGGCACGAATGTTATTTGCCACTTCTCAGCCCAAGTCTGGATATTGTCCAGGTCTTGCTGCATTTGGACATGGACTCTTCATTGAACCTGCTCAAAATTCACCTTTACCCAGTTCTTCTCAATGTATTTAGTGTAATCCTGGCTTTCCTTATTCTCAGGTTTAACTGCTTCAATGAAGGCTCTGAGCTCAAAAGATGATAATGTTCCTGAACTGAATATTCTCATGGTTGGTGCTGGTGATAGCCGACATCTCTTAACAACTATCTCCCGGGCTCACCGCTGGCCACGGAGAAAGATTAATGTAAGTAAAGAACCAGAAGAAGCAAAATCTTTTTTTGAACTTTTGTTACTTCCTTTTCCTCCTGAAGGTATTGATTCCTGCTGAAATATCAAACCACAAACCCTGACTGCACCGCCAGTGAGTGTCATCAGGCTATTCAACTCTAGAAGCTGAGCCAGTCTTGCCCTCGTCCATTCACATGTGTGCACTTTCTAATGAGCCTTCATTCGCTTGATTATCAGAACTGGGAATACTGGCTTTTTTTCTCTCCCTCTCTAGCTGAAAGGACTGAGGCCAGCTGGCATGGGTGTGGGAGAATACGATTAATGGCCAATTTTCCCTGCTCTTTTCTCACATCTTGCTAGAAAGTCACAATCGTCATAGTGAGGAATACATCCTGCGCTGTAGCAGACAGTCTTGTGGGTCACAGGGTGAGAACAGAGATCCTCACATATCAATATTTCCATTTAACGGGGCTAATTTTTAAAATAATATCTTTTTGTTGGTACATTCTTAGATTATGTTTAACATTTTTTTATAGATATATGTTATATATTTTGTCTCTCTCTCTTGTAGTCCCTCAAAGTGTGAAGGATTCTTGTCACTGAGTACAGCCCCCGGCACCTGTGCATGAAGTCTTTTAAGGTGGGGAGGCTGTTGCACTGCAGCGCCAGACGGTTATTGAGACTCTCCCTCTCTTACTGTCTACCATATTGTATTGGAAGGATTTGCAGGTTGATAATCAACCTGTTTGGCCGCATTATGAACCATCAAGTCCCAAAGCGGAACTCAAACCCAAAGCTTCTGGCTCAGAGGTAGTTTCGCTACCCACTGTGTCACAAAACCTCCTTATATGTTATATATTTACATATTTTACAATCATATTTGCTGTAGATTTACATTTTCGTTTCTTCTTTATGCCAGTTCTACATTGTGGAGAATAACTTGGAGTTGATAGGCCGACATCTTCTTTTTCTCACTGTTGCTTTAGAACCTCCAGGACAGATGGGTTTACAAGGTATACGTTTATTTGCTACTCTATTGTGAAATACACCAAACTGCACTCTCATTCACCAGTTATGGTGCTTTTCTTTATTTTAAGTTTTTCAAACATTTGTGCATCTTCACTGTTTTTTTTTCCCTTTCTATTTCTGCAGAAAAGAGTGAATTCCTGCTTGAGTTGTTTGGTAATAGTCTGATACGGAGTCAGACTGCAGCCTACCTGCAGGACAAGGCTAACCTTTTCATTCATTACGTAACAGACCTTGATTTTCTTCATAAGAAACTGCCAATGATTGACATGTCGGGCCTGAAGGTAGAAAGCTAGTATAGTCACTAGTGCCTTTCTCACACAGGTCCAAACCCTTCCCTTAGCTATGCTACTTACATATGGAAGAGAACACTTCATTCAATGTTACAACACAGTAGGAGGTGTTTATTTTCCATCCGGATGTTATTCTCATAGAACCATAACGTTACAAACACATTTTTTAATTCCTCGTTTCACGTCATTGCAAGTTAAACATGATGACTTGTATGTGTAGCTTACTGAAATGTGAGCATCCCTTATGTTGCCTCAATAATCTTTGATCAATTGTACTTGGTTCTTTTAGCTAATTACATGTATCATTTTACATAAGCTTATTGTCTGCCTTCATGTCTTTGATGTACAATACTGTAGAAGTGAGCATATTTGGAAACAGGTCAGAACCAGATTGTGTTGTACACAAATTTAAATGTACGAATGTCTCCGGAGCAGATTTTTCCATTCACTTTATCCATTCAGATAAAAATAAGCCTGCAGATCAGTACTGTTTGGTTTTCTCTCTCTTTCTCCCTCTCTTTCCTTTTCTCTTTCATGACCACCTTTCCTGGGTTCTGGCGGAAATTCCCAAATTAAACCCTATGATTAATGGTTTTGTTCACATTAAATGAGTAGGCTATGTTGATCTCTCCAGTAATAGCAATTCTCCTTAGCATCAAAATTTTATGGCCTTTGGATTCAACAGTCACAAGCTTGAGCATCATGTATAACAAAGATTGCACTATAAGTCATCTGGGGAGTCACTGGTTGCATACTACCATGGCTTCCAGTGGCAAGCGTACCTCAGGAGCGATGTGCGAACTGATCCTTTCGATAAGATCATTGAAGTTTGGAACTGTGGTACAAACATTGTTTAACAAGTCCTTTCCAAAATGTATGAATTCCTGTAAGAGTTTAATTTGCAATTTTAAGACTCTCTCTTGCACCTTCTTGCAGTTTAAAGAGAGAGATCAGTTGGAAGCAATTTTTAAATTCTGGAGGAATCCTGATCAAAAGGTTTTTCAGATCAGTCGGATGTGGGATTTACGAAACAGACAATACTTGGGCAACCGATACGACTCTAAGCAAGGAGTCTACGACTGGGACTTGCATATGAAATTGCATGATCGAGGGGTAAGTATTCGAGCTTGTTGGGTGGGCAGTGCAGCACTTCAGTACGTTCACCATTTATCATGCGTTAAAACCAGCCAAAATATTTGACGCTGAAAAGACATAAAATTCTCTCATTGGCTAGGTTAGTAGAAACTTTTGATGTTTAAGATCTGGTTTTAAATCGAATTTCAGTGTTTAAAAACAGGAATCTTGAGCTTCAGATTGATAATGCAGGATTGCCAAACTTTCTGAATTAAAATGTTAAAAGCTTATTGGGTGTTAGTGTAAATGAAGCATTACCGCCAGCCTACTGATCTGTTTATTGAGATGAATTTGGACAATCATAGTTATGACATTGTCAATTTGGGGCACTTTGGAAAGCATGAAGGTAAATTTGGTTGGAGCCTTGACTTCCTCTGTAGTGCACAAAACTGAGACGTTGCAATGCCTCTGCTGCTGGGAGAATGTAATATGAGAATGATTATTTACATAGGCAATTTCCATTGTACATTTGGACATAGGAAACTTTCAAATGGGAAAAATTGACACACAAAATATGTGCAGAACTAAGGTTTTTAACACTTTACTTATTAATCTCCTGTGACATTTCACATAGGAAACCGAAACCTGTAGTCTTCAGGTAAGGCAGAAGCTGGGGAATAATTTGTTCAAGGCGCACAGACATGTTTGAGTCTCTCTTTTCAAATAATAGATTTTATCCTCATTTTTTTATATTTCCTTTCTAAATTCCTATATGTGTGTGGCCTTGCTGAAAGCTTTCATCCCCACAGGCTTTTTTTTCATCTTACCAGAACTGAGTCATAAATGATCACTGTTGTGCTGTCCATATTATGTTTCTTCATAATTTTGTACCATTATAGGCTCGTGTAATAAACAATCGACAATACTATCAGTGGAGAGATAAAGGCTTGGCATTTGAAGTTCGTGAGGGGTTGTATGATGTACCGAACAAATCGCTGGCTTCTGGGCTGCTTTTGAATTATGTACGTTCAAGAATAAGCCAAGCATCTGTTTTGTATAATTTGTATAAATTTAGGTAGAAAGAAAAGGGGTATATTGGTAACTTTTAGATGATGGGCTAGTTTTTATTGGTATTTGTTGGGGAGCAATGTTCTTTCATTTGCATGGGTTTTAAACAGGGAAGATAGCAATTCAGATATATTGACCTGAAAGAGTTGGGTCAGTACTCTTGGCTCAACTCCCTAAGACATACTTTCATGTGATAACATTTTCCACTTCCTTCAAGGGTTTGCAACATGAAAGGAAGGGATCAGATGTTGCATTTTCCTGCTACTTCACTTACTTGATAATACACAACTTTGTGTGTGCGTGTGCACAGACGTGCACACATTAGGTGAGGATGAATTCTGTGGGGGGGGAATCGGGAAAAGTTCCCACCATGAAAGAAGGGAAAAGAACTTGCTTGTGATTGGCTGTACAATTTTCCTGAGGTGAGGAGGCTAGGCAGGAAAGGAGATGGTGAGAGTCATACAGAAAGAGAGGCAAAGACCTAGAGGCATATAGAGACTGAAACCATACAGATGAAAGACAAGACCAATATAAAGAAAGACTCAGGTAGGGAAAAAAACTGACATTATAAATAGATTACGAGAATAAATAGTAAGGTAGCCATAGAGAGACTAATTGGAAGAGTGGAAGACACCAACAAAGATGGACAGAATTAAAGAGTGGGAAACAAGCAGAGAGGCAATTACAGGAAGTAGGCAACAGGATGTTATTTTTATCCATAGCATTGTTAGCAGAAATTAATTTCTCTAAATTACTTGTGAATATTGCACTCTTTTTCTACAGAAAGGGGAGAAGGTTCCTACCCGTGGTTACTGGGGAGATATTGTCACAAGCCCATACATTGCTTTTGGAATTGAAACTGAGGAACAATCTTTGCTGAAGACAGCAAATGGCGCCCATATAAAGGTGACAAACCAATCCTTCTATTTTACTGGCATTATGACAGTATGTTTACGATGGCAATCATAGAAAGTTTACGGCAGAGAAAGAAGCTACTTGACCCATTGTGTCTGCGCCGGCCAAAAAATAATCCACCCAGCGTAATCCCACTTTCCAGCATTTGGTCTGTAGCCCTGCAGGTTACGGCACTTGAGGTGCATATCAGACACCTTTTAAATGAGTCCAGGCCCTCTGGAATCCTCTGGGTGAAAATTCTTTCCTCATCTACCCTCTAATCTTTCTACCGATCACTTTAAATCTATGCCCCCTAGTCACTGATCTCTCTGCTAAAGGCCCCTCGCAATTTTGTACATCTCAATCAAATCTCTCCTCAGCCTCCTCTGTTCCAAGGAGAACAACCTCAGCCTATCCAATCTTCCCTCATAGCTGCAATTTTCAGTCCTGGCAACGTCCTCGTAAACCTTCTCTGTACCCTCTCTAGTGCAATTACATCCTTTCTGTAAAGAGGTGACCAGAACTGCACACAGTACTTAAGTTGTGGCGCAACTTATATAGTTCCAGCATAACCTCCCTGCTCTTATATTCCATGCCTCGGCTAATAAATGAAAGGATTCCATATGCCGCCTTAACCATTTTATCAATCTGTCCTGCTAGATTCAGGGATTTGTGGACATTCACTCCAAGGTCTCTCACCTCCTCTCCTCTCAGTATCCTCCCATTTATTGTGTAATCTTTTGCCTTGTTTGACCTCCCCAAGAGCATCACCTCACATTTCTATGGGTTGAATTCCATTTGCCACTTTTCTGCCCAGCTGAGCAGTCCATTGATATCATCCTGCAGTCTACAGCAATCCTCCTCGCTTTCTGCCATGTGGCCAATGTTTGTGTTGTCAGCAAGCTTCTTGATCATTCACCCTGCATTTACATCCAAATCATTAATATATACCACAAAAAGCAGAGGACCTAGCACTGAGCCCTGTGGAACCCCACTGGAAACAGCCTTCCAGTCACAAAAACATCCATCAACAATTACCCTTTGTTTTCTGCCACTGAGACAATTTTGTATCCAGTTTGCAACATTCCCCTGGATCCCATGGACTTTTATTTTCTTTAACCAGTCTGCCATGTGGTACCTTGTCAAAAGCCTTGCTAAAATCCATATTGACCACATCAACTACTCTACCTTCATCAATCCTCCTTGTTACTTCCTCAAAAAATTCGACCAAATTGGTCAGACTTGACCTTCCCTTAACAAACCTATGCTCACTGACCTTGATTAATCCATGCCTTTCTAAGTGACCGTTTTATCCTGTCCCTCAGAATTGATTCCAATAATTTGCCCACTACCAAGGTCAGACTGACTAGCCTGTAATTATTCGGTTTATCCCTCGCTCCCTTTTTGAAACAACGGTACAACGTTAGCAGACCTCCAATCCTTCGATACCTCACCTGCATCCAGTGAGGATTGGAAAATGATGGTCAGACCCTCTGCAATTTGCTCCTTGGCTTCTTTTAACAGCCTGGGATACATTTCATCTGACCCTGGTTATTTATCCACTTTCAAGGGTGCTAATCCCCTTAATACTTCCTTTCTCCCTAGGTTTATCACATCCAATACTTCATACTCCCCTTCCTTAACTACAGTGTCTGCGTTGTCCCCCTCTTTTGTGAAGATCCTGTACAAAGTACTCGTTAAGAACCGTACCCATACCCTCCACCTCCACACATAGGTTACCTTTTTAGGTCTTGTATGGGCCCTACTCTTTGCTTAGTTATCCTCTTACTCTTAATGTATTGATAAAACATCTTTAGGTTCTCCTTGATTTTGCTTACCAATATGCCCTCTCTTTGCTTTCCTAATTTCCTTTTGATTTCACCTCTCCTCTTTCTATACTCCTCTCGGCTTTCTGTAGTATTGAGTTCTTGATGTCGGACATAAGCTTTCCTTTTGTTTTATCTTACCCTGTAAGCTTCTTGACATCAATGGGGCTCTAGATTTGGCCGTCCCACCCTTTTTTTCTTTGTGGGAACATGTTTACTCTGAACCCTTGAATCTCCCCTTTGAATGCCTCCCACGGCTCTGACAGTGATTTACCTTCAAGTAGCTGTTTCCAGTCCACTTTTGCTAAATCACTCCTCAGTTTAGTAAAATTTTCTTTGCCCCAATTTAGAACTTTAACTCCTGTTTTATCCTTGTCCTTTTCCATAATTATGTTAAAACTAACTGAATTATGAGCACTACCACCAAAAGGCTCTCCCACTGTCACTCCTTCCACCTGCCCAGCTGCATTTCCCTAAACTAAGCCCAGAACCCCGACCTCTCTTGTTGGACTTGCTACATACTGGCCAAAAAGTTCTCTTGAATGCACCATAAGAATTCTGTTCCCTCCATTCCTTTCACACTAAAACTATCCTAGTTAATATTGGGTAGTTAAAATCCCCTATTATCACTGCCCTACTGGTTTTGCACATCTCAGAGATTTGCATACATATTTGTTCTTCAATCTCCTTCTGACTGTTTGGGGGCCTATAGTACACAATAGGGTGACTTGCCCTTTTTTCCCTCCCAAGCTCAAACCATATGGCCTCAATTGATGACCTTCTAATGTCCCTCCAGTGGGAGTCATTCAAAAAGGAAATAGAGAGAGTGCCGAGCCAACATGTTCCGGTAGAGGTGAAGGGTGGGACCAACAAGTCTAGAGAATCCTCGATGTCGAGGAATGTACAGGATTGGATAAGGAAAAAAAGGGAAGCTTACGGTAGATACTGAGGGCTCAAAACAGCAGAAGATCTAGAGGAGCACAGAAAGTGCAGGGGGTTACTTAAAAAAGAAATTAGGAGAGCGAAGAGGGGGCATGAAAAAACACTGGCAGGTAAAATAAAGGAAAATCCAAAGGCATTTTATAAGTATGTTAGGGACAAGAGGATAATCAGGGAAAGAGTAGGGCCCATTAGGGACCAAAGTGGCAATCTATGTGAGGAACCAGAAGACGTAGGTGAGGTTTGGAATGAGTACTTTGCATCTGTATTTTCTATAGAGAAGGATGAAATAGGTTTAGAAATCAGGGAGGGGAACTGTGATATACTTGAACAAATTAGCATTGAGAGGGAGGAAGTATTAGCGGTTTTAACGGGCTTAAAAGCAGATAAATACCCAGGCCCAGATGAGATGTATCCCAGGCTCCTGTGGGGGGCAAGGGAGGAGACTGCAGGGGCCTTGACATTTATTTTCAAATTCTCTCTGGCGACAGGAGAGGTGCCAGAGAACTGGAGGACAGCTAATGTGGTACCATTATTCAAGAAGGGTAGTAGGGATAAACCAGGGAACTATAGGCCAGTGAATCTAACATCAGTGGTAGGGAAACTTTTTTTTAAATTTTGAGGGACAGAATTAATCCCCATTTGGAGACACAAGGATTAATCAAAGATAGTCAGCATGGCTTTGTCAGGAGGATATCATGTCTAACAAATTTTATTGAATTTTCTGAGGAGCTGACTAGGTGTGTAGATGAGAGTAGTGCAGTTGATGTAGCCTACATGGATTGCAGTGAGGCTTTTGACAAGGTCTTGAATGGGAGACTGGTCAGGAAGTAAGAGCCCATGGGATCCAGGGCAATTTGGCAAATTGGATCCAAAATTGGCTCAGTGGCAGGAGGCAAAGGGTGATGGTCAAAGGTTGTCTTTGTGACTGGAAGTCTGTGTCCAGTGGCATACCGCAGGGTTCAGTGCTGGGTCCCTTGCTGTTTGTAGAGTACATTAATGATCTAGACATGAATATAGGAGGTATGATAGTAAGTTCGCAGATGACACAAAAATTGGTGGTGTGGTAAACAGCGAGGAGGAAAGCCTTAGACTACAGGACGATATAGACAGTCTGGTCAGATGGGCAGAACAGTGGCAAATGGAATTTAATCCTGATAAGTGTGAGGTGATGCATTTTGGGAGGACTAACAAGGCAAGGGAGTACACAATGAATGGTAGGACCCTAGGAAGTAGAGAGGATCAGAGGGACCTTGGTGTGCAGCGGGGAGACAACATACCATCCTGGAGTCACATCTGCGGCTGCAGAAACACCTGTCTGTTCCCCTATTGAATCCCCTACCACTATTCCTCTTCCCCTCTTCTTCCTTCCCACCCGTGGAGCCTCGAACTTGGCTCTTGCTGCACTCCACTGGCATCCAAAATGGAAAATCAATTTGTGAGCGAGGTAGACTCAGAGGACTCCTGCACTACCTGTGTGGTCCTCCTAGACTTTTTGGCGGTCACCCATTTCCTCTCTGCCTGCATGCTCTTAACCTGTGGTGTGACCACCTCCATAAACATGCTATCTACCTAGTTCTCAGCATCGCGAATGTGTCAGAGTGGCTCGAGCTGCCATTCGAGTTCCAAAACCTGGAGCTCAAGGATGGAATTTTATGCCTCTTCATGGCGGGGCTAGGGCCGCAAAATGCGGCGAGCTGTTCAAAAGTCCATTGACTTCGGAGGGACCGTAAGATCTCACCACCATAAAATTCCACCGCCCCAACTTTCTGCAGCTGATTACACCTGCATGGCCATGTGAAGTGCCACAATTCCCCACGTGCCACAGGTTGGGCATTCCGCACAATTGAGCTGCCCTGCCATACCTTAAGCTTACTTTTTGACTATCTACTACAAACTGGAGATTAGAAAGTAAAGTAGACTTACTCACCAATCAGCTACCTAGCATCATGATAATAACTGCTTATGGCACACCTACATTTGTGCATAATTCGGGTATTTAGTGCATAATTTACATGTACAAAAAAGGTTGATCATGTTTCTCTTCTGCAGACAGCACAGGATATCTCTCAGTATAACATAACAGCCTTGCTCCATGAGCTGGTTGCTAAGGAGAGATATGCACTGTTGCAACCAATGGAACAGGCCACCTTGAGTGAGATTACAGAAGAAGAGGAAAGCGAGATGGAAAATGACTCTTCTAACATAAAGGACAAATCGGCGCTTGCACATCAGCAGTCAGGGATTGTGTTAGAGGAAGGAATGGTGAAGCAAAACAATGAGGTGGATAACACAGGGTCCAGTGGAGGGAACGGTACTGCTGAATATGGTACGGTTTACAGAAATGCTCAGGGGAGGGGATCAAACCCAGAACATTTATCCTGTGCATGTTCCTGTCAATAATTAATTGTTATCTATGATTTACACAAGTTGCAATTTGAACGGGCTAACAGAAGACAAGATTCCCTGTTTTTTGACTTTCATTATATATATATATATATCTGGGTTAGTTCAAGACATCAGTTGAGGGACACTACCAAAAACATGTTTTACTCCCATGACTTATTTCAGACTTCATAGCACTGACCCTGGAATCCAGCACTTCCTTACTTGCTGTAAATTCATATTGACATTCACACTCACCTTGTTTCTATAATCTGGACAAGAAAGTTTGTTTTTTGTGATTATTTCAAGTGGTTCTCTGGCAACTCTGGTTTCCATCTGTCGGCTTGGGTAGATGTGAGAAATTCCAGTTCCTCAACATTTTTCTTTCTTCCCTCAGATTACCTCCCCCTGCCAGATGTGAAGATTAATTTCCTGCCAGTAAACTGTGTAACAGAGCTTCGTAAAAAGAGCATTTACAGTAATCGATTTAATGTGATCTACTTTTCCTGCGGGTAAATTGTGGGCCGTATTTTCGCCATCTAGCTGGGTAGTTAGAGTCAGGAAATTTCCCGATTCAGTAGACCAGTCTCCTTTAAAAGGGCACCTGCCTGCCAAATTTTCATTCTGGGGAGACGGGGACAAGATGGAGCCGGATCCTCCACCTTTGGAGGCAGTTCGGAAGTGGCCAGGAAGGGAGGCGTGCCGAGGAGGGCTGGCTAGAAGACCCACCTTGGTTCTCTGAGACTTCGGCCCAGTTGTGCAAAAGGCTGTTAGGCCATCTAGCCCTCACCGTGCCCCCAACCAACCCCCATGCCACCTCCATGCCCACTTACACCCTCCACAGCCACTCACCCAGTATCCACTATGGGCAGACCTCAGGAGACGTGGAGGTGAAAAAATAAATAAACTTCTAACAGCCTAAGAGAAAAATCTTTCATTCATGAAACCGAATCAAAAAATTTAAAATCCCTCAAGCGGTCAATCTGCTGTAAAAACAAACTTCTATTCACTAACCACATCAAAGACATCTGGAAATGGGGGCAGGACTTCCACGTCTGGATCCCGCCCATCATTTTTAAAGGCCTCCAGAGCCAACTCCATTCTGTGAAAATTGAGCCCTGTGAGTTTTATTTCTCAGTATTGTAAGCACCTTTATTTTAGTAGTTCCATTAGTGCATATTCCTATATATGTTCTGTTTTCCTTTCGTCAGATCATCCTTCAGCATTCTTTCCCTTCTCTTCTCATGTGGACTCTGCTCTGTCTTGATTTCTAATGATTTTGTGCTTTCATTGTCTCCTGCTTTCTGTTGCTCTTCTGCTCCTTCTATTTCACATTCATGCTATTTCATGTATTTTCTATCTCTGTATCTTTAATTTTTATCTAATTTTCTTCCCAGTATGATTCACCAGCTAATACCAGAGTTGAAGCAGATCACTGCACCACAAGCAACTCTAATTGTGGAATTGACAAAGTAAGTTTTTTGTGGCTTGTGATATTTCCCTTAAACGGTCCTTACATTGATCGCAGACATGATTTTCAGTCCCTCTCCACTTTCTTGCTGTGCTTTGGTTCCTTTCAATTGAAGAATTTTTTGGTCAGTAGTGCATCTGACACATGCAGAAAACCATGACTTGTTTAAAGGTCTGCACACAGGTAGTGTATTTGCTTGCCCTACATGTCAGGCACAATCTCTACCCATGGCGACCAAACCCATTTGCCCAAGCATAGCTACAGATCAACAGAATCGAGACTTAATGCACTGAGGTACTGCTAGAATTTAAACAGTCAAAATTAAACAGTGTACCAACATCGAGCACTGGTACATTTCTGTTGCTCGTTAACAAGGATCGCCCTATTGCAACTTTGGTGTCAAGGGTTACTTACAGAGGGTACTGAAACTCCACACCTCCAAGTGCTGAAATCATACAATAAGGTCTGCTGTATATTCATACTGCAATCAGGTGAATGGTGCCAATGTACTCACATTGTATGATGAGCTGGTTTCCAAACAAAGTTGCTCATGATGAGCTCCAGGTACCTGATTGCCTCTTAGTGAAGCTCTGATGTGGGCTCAAGCAAAAGAAAAGTTTGCAGTGAATCACCAGTGTAAATTTTAGAGTTAGTATTCATTATTATCATATTTATTACATATTTCTCGATTTTTATTAAGATTTTGAATAGTTCTTACTGTACAGGAGCAAGTGAGAGTTCATTCCTCTGTGACTGTGGCTTGCTCAGACTGGAGGAGAGTGTTGTAAAGGTTTGAAATTACTAATACTGTTTTTGTTTCACCAGGTTTATGCTGGATCTGCGGAAGGAACTGGTAACCAAGTTTGCCAACCGTGCAACCGAAATGGCAAAGGAGGCAGGCTTCGTACCTTTTGGGAATGTGGATGACGAGAAGGACTCATTTGCACGATTTGAACTGAAGAGTGGACCATAACTTTGATCATCCAGCATGAGGGCAGAGGTTAGCTGAGTAAAACAGAGGCAGCAAACATCTCTGCTATCACATCCTGTTGTCCTGATGCTTTTAAAAATGGAGGTGATGGCACTGGGACATTCTAATGGGAGCACATCAGGTCTTAGCACATGAACATCATTGTAAAACAACCAACTGAACGGATTATAATTTCAAGCTTGTGGTGCTGTGATTGAAAATTATTATTTACAACAATTTCTACATTAAGATTTAAGTTTTTAAAACTAATCTGGAATTCTGTATGACAACGGATTAATTCTGACAGTGACTATGTCTGAGAACATTTCATTCCAGCTGAAAGCTTCCCTGATTCCCCATTGGTGTCAACTAAAATTCATTGGGAATGAAACAAGAACAAAAAATGCTGGAAAAATTCAGCAGGTCCAACAGCATCTGTGGAGAGAAAAACAGAGTGAACGTTTCGAGTCCGTATGACTCTTCTTCAAAGCTTAGCTTAGAGTCATAGGGACTGGAAACGTTAACTCTGTTTTTCACTCCACAGGTGCTGTCAGACCTGCTGAGTTTTTCCAGCATCTTCTGGTTTTGTTTCATACTTCCAGCATCCGGAGTATTTTGCTTTTATCTTAGTATTTCATTGGGAATGAGTTGGGTGTCTGAAAGTGTTCCAAGGAATCAATCACCCCAATGTCTGGGACTTCAACCCCCCACCCCACCTTCAGCTTTAAATACTTCCTAAGACCCTCCTTGTCTGTTGTTTTACCCCCAACCTCCTTTTTTTTCCTCCTTTCCCCATCCTGCTTGGTGTCTTAAGAACATAGCAGCAGTGGCAGGTCATTCAGACCTTCGGGTCTGTTCCGCCATGCAAATTGATCATGGCTGATCGTCTACCTCAACGCCAATTTCCCCACACTATCCCCATATCCCTTGATGTCATTAGTATCTAGAAATCTATCGATCTCTGTCTTGAACATACTCAATGACTGACCTTCCACAGCCCTCCTGGATAGAGAATTCCTCTGATTGAAGAAATTCCTCCTCATCTCAGCCCTAAATGCCTTGCCCCTTATTCTTAGACCGTGTTCCCTGGTTATAGACACCCCCCCTTGCCAGGGTAAATATCCTATCAGCATCTATCCTGTATAGCCCCTTAAGAATTTTGTAAGTTTCAGTGAGATCACCCCTTATTCTTCTAAACTCTAGAGAATACAGGCCCAGTCTCCTCAATCTCCCCTCATAGGACAGTCCCACATCCCAAGAATTAGTCTGGTGAACCCCCGCTGCACACCCTCTACGGCATGTATATTCTCTCTTGAGTAAGTGGACCAAAACTGTATTAAATTCTCCAGGTGTGGTCTAACCAAGGTTCTATACAAGTGAAACACAACATCTTTACTCCTGTACTCAAATCCTCTTGCAATAAAGGCTAACATACCTTTTGCCTTCCTAATTGCTTGCTACACCTGTATGTTAGCTTTCAGTGACCTATGAACAAGGACACTTTGGTCATCAACACTTCCCAAACTCTCACCATTTAAGAAATACTCTGCACCTCCATTTCTCCCACCTTTGGTTACTGCCCCGTGAAGTTCCCTTGAGCTGTCTTGCTAAACATGAGGAGTGCTAGAGAAATGCAACTTGATGCTCCGATAATGTGGGGTCTCCATTTTGAAGCACATGCTGCCCTTCTGCTAAATCCAATGGGATTTGACGGGGCCCGTACACCCGCAGGATTTTATTTGTTCATTTTATTCCCATCTTAATTTCTTAGTATCTTTTGTTTAAAGTAGAATGGGCTTCACAAAAGTGTTGGCACTCAATGGTGTCGTTTTTACTGTTTTGAGAGGCTGACAGGTTTCCTTGTTTAAGATTCTACAGGACTGGCTGACCAGGCAATTGAAATTTTCAGTCATGACTTTCTCAGGGTATAGCCTATATTCATGTAGAGATATGGATATAATCATTCAGCCTTAGTATCTCTGTTCCCTCGATACACAGTTGGTACGTAAAACCCTGAAAGTGACTCTCCTGCTGATTCAGCAGCTGGCATCTGTAATGTGCCTCTAACTTAGTAAGTGTCTCAAGATGCTTCACTTAGCAGAAACAGACACAGAGCAGGAGGAGAAGATCTAGGGGAAGTGACTGAAGGCCTAAGATCAATGTTTTTGGTTTTGGGAAGACTTTGGGAGAATAAAGAAAGAAGTAGTAAACCTCAGAGAGAGAGAGAGAGAGTGCTACAGAGTAGGACTGAGATAGTTGAAAGCTATGTCACTGATTCACAAGAAATGGGGAGTGGCAACCCATAGTTTGCCATTGATAAGGAAGTATGCACTGGTTAAGCCAGTACAGTCAAGAAAAGTTTAAATCAACTGCATCACTCAGCCCTTCAATTAAGAGGCTCAGCGATAATATGAACTTTTGATGACGGTTTTAAGATGGAGCAAATTGGATCAGCTGTCCATTATATACCTCTCTCAATTATCCTTTTTATTGAAGTCAGTAGAAATGAAAATTAAGCTAGGTGTATAACTGTCGACTAATCCAGCATTGCCCATTTTATAATGTAGCCAAACAATTAAATTACCCCCAACTCTGTTTTGCAGATGTGACCTCTGACAATTGCATTCACTGTTGGATTACATTTGATCCATATGAACTTGCCTCGGTAGCATCACTGTATGTTTGATAGGAACTGTCAACCAATATAACTCTTGTCACAGCATAGTCCATCTGACATGGAAAGGCATCACTGAAACAATCCTAATAACTGGAATCAGTAAACATAGCTGCGGCAATGCTATTTATCAAAGGTTTCAATATGTATATATCCCTATATTTGTATATTTGCACACTTTACCAATTCTCCTCACTGTTTGTTGTCCTTTGTGACTTCCTCTGTGGAGCAGCATCTAGATGGGGTGTGCAGTGTGGCATATGGAGACAGTAGGAGCCTAGGTTGCTTGCATCTGTACTTGGAAAGATAAAGCTCAGCGCATGGTACTGTAACATATGCACGGAGTTCTGTTCACTAGCCTCCTACTGCAAGTCTGATTTTTCTTTCCTGAATGGTTGAATACAGCTGACAAGACAGTCAACACTTTCAAAATTAAATGGTAAATGTCGCTGTGGTGATGCACCAAAGTTTCATTTAATACACCTTCTTCTGGGTGTGGGAGAAATTGGTGATTTAGCTAAGCCATCAAGAAAAAAGTTAAAAGGGAATACCTTTTATATATATATATGTGAGGGGAGGGGAATGAATCTAAGTGGATAGTTCTTTTAGAAAGCTAGAATAACAGTTGGCTGAATGGTCTCCCTATATACTATATTTTAAAAGGATTTTGGAAATAATTCATGGTCTGAGAAGCACTTTAAAAAGTTTCTGGTCCATTGCTTCTGTCTGTGTTCCTTTCTGGTCTCTTTTTCTTTCCTAAATTTCTCCACCGATATAAATGCCGGGTCTGTTAGCATCTGAAAAGACAAGTTCACATTTCCCACTCGTGAAAGGATCGAGGAACAGACGGCGCAGATTTAAAGTAATTGGCAAAAGAAGCAAAAGCGACATGAGGAAAATCTTTTTCATGCGCCGGGTGGTTAAGGTCCGGAATGTACTGCCTGAGAGCGTGTTGGAGGCAGGTTCAATCGAAGCAGTCAAGAGGGAATTGGACTGTTATCTGAAAAGGAAGAATGTTCAGGGTTACGGGCGGAATGGCCCTTTTGGGGTTCAGTTCAGACACGGTGTGCAACAATTCTGTGGTTCAGTGTAGACTCTCTGTTTTGTTTTCACACCTGAATCATCACACGGATATAGATATATGACTGTGACCCTGAGGAGCAAAGTCTCACTGTTAACTCCAATATGTAGCACTGCCAGCTACAGGCAATAGTGGCACTGCTGACAGCATCCGCTGTAACATCGCCCGTGTGCTCGCACAACTCACCACTAGCAGGAGCCTGCATCTTTGTGTAATTTGCAGTGAGTTTCAGAATTACAGACATCCCTCAGTTTAGCGCGCCTAACGTGTCCCCGGAAAAACAGCGTGCTAAACGAAAACCCGCTAAACGAAAACAATTTTGCCACAAGGTAATATGTAAAAAAAAAGTTTGGTTCTGGTTCTGGTTCCGGCCCTAGACAGAGCGTCGCCCACTGTCTCTCTCCCTGGAACCGGACACCAGAAGCGCTACCTGAAAAAAAAGCCTAAAACCGAGAGGTCATTGTCAATGCATCTTTAAAAACAGAAACCTGGCAGGTCAGGCGACGGGTTTGCACTCTTGTCATTCCCCACTCCCACCAAAAAATAAAGATCAGAGCCTGGCTGTTAAAAGATAAAATGAAACCAAAAAAAAATGCCATATGTTCAGAGCCACCTCCCACCCAATGCAACGCAGTATCCTCGCCTCTCCCAGGCTCCAGGCTCTTGAGTGAAGCAGCAGCAAGGTGCTGTGTACCCTGAAGCAGTCACTGTTGTTGTCGTCGAAGTCACCCTAAAAACAACTTCTAGTGCAAGAAGGAAAAAAAAAGCAGCTTCATTTGCAGCTAATCTCTTTCGCTGAAAATTGGAAACTGCAAGGCTCAATATATAATCTCCAATGCACTGCATTTGACAAACATTTGGGTCGTCGTGAAATTATTAAAGCGGCAAAAAAAGGAATTCTGTAAACTGGATGAGTGTTGAAACTGAAACCGAATTTTGGCGCTCTTCTAATAACTCATGCGGGGTAATAACTCATCAACCAGGCTAAATCGAGGTCGTGGCCGGCAGCGCTATACAGTAAAGTTCCCTATTTTCAAAGCTGCTCTTAAAATTTTGCCTTGTTAGAAAGGGCTCTAAATGGGGGATTATCCGTAGACCAGATACTTCCTGAACCAGAATGTAGTACTACCCTATACCTACTAGTGGTGCTGCTGTACATTACTGCTGTGTTTCGGTTATGGTGGTGTTATATTAAGAGCAATGTTCTAGATGTCCTGTAAACTGGAAGTTTATCATGTGATCTATACATATAAATCGTTAGAGTGAACAGATCAAGATGACTGACTGCAGTAGGCAGGTTTTGAATCCCGTTACACTTGTCCCTCGAACAGGAAGGACATTGAACAGTTGAAGGAAAATAATTGGGGGGGTGGGGGGGGCGGGGAGTGGGGTCATACCTGGGCAGTCATCAGCATTGGCCTTCGACAACACCTTCCAAACCCGTGACCGCTACCACCTGGAAGTGACTCCAAGCCACTCACCATCCTGACTTGGAACTTTAACGCCATTCCTTCACTGTCGCTAGGTCAAAATCCTGGAACCCCCCCCTTCCCTAACAACGCTGTGGATTTATACCGACACCACATGGACAGCAGCGGTTCGAGAAGGCTGCTCACCATCAGCCAGTGGCACCCACACCCCATGAACAAATTAAAAAATAATTGGCATTTGGTGACTGGCCATAAGGAGCATTGGTCATGACCCAGGGACAGCCTGTGACTGTGTACCTAAACATTTGACTGCAGACGTGTCTGATTTTGGGGATCAGGTTCTATGATTCAGTTCGCTTTTCCATGAAAATTGTAAGTCAATGGCCTTCCTACTGTAGTTCTCAAGATTTTGGCCCATATTTGGTGCATAGTTTGATTTTTTTTTTTATCCCCGGGTATCAGCCTAGATTGAGTCAAAAGTTTAAGGGTCCCACTCCAAAGGCTTGAGCAAATAATTCAGACCGACACTTTGAGTGCTGAAATAACGGAGCCCAGCTTTGGCAGAGGTGCCGTTTCTCAGATAAGACTTTAAATCATAGCCCAGTTTTCCCTCTCAGATGAGTGTAAAAGATCCCATGGCACTCCTCGGAGAAGAGCAGTGGAGTTCTCCATGGTGTCCTGGCAGTACTTATCCCTCAACCAACATCACAACAAACACACACCTAATGGATTTCAGCGACCTTACCTTGATGCCACTATTAGCACCTTCTTTAGCCTTTAACACTACTAACACTCTCTTTGTCTTGTGTCCGTGACATCTTTGTCAAATCTCCCCTGAGCTTTCACCTACTCCTGCCCTTCTATTTTGCTCCACCTGCTCCACTCCACCATGGGCCCCCCCTCCCCCCACTTCAACAGTATAAAATCCATCACATTTCTTCCTCTCTTCAGCTCTGAAGAAGAGTCATACGGACTCGAAACGTTAACTCTGTTTCTCTCTCCACAGATGCTGCCAGACCTGCTGAGTTCTTCCAGCATTTTCTGTTTTTATTACACATCTAATAGTCATGGTCTCATTGCTAGACCTTGCTGTGTACAAATTGCCTGCCACATTTTCCTACATTACAACAGTGACTACGTTTCAAAGATAGTTTAATTGGCGGTAAAACACTACATCCTGTGGTTGTGAATGACGCTGTATATGGTGTTTTTTTCTCTCTCGTTCCCTGGATACAAACTTGAAATAGGATTCACCAGATATAGATCAGAAATGGAAATATCAGCTGATTTTTCCATCTCCAATCCTGGTGACACAAGCGAATTGTAACTCCCCAGTTGCTACTGCAGTTGAGATCGATACTGAGAGCAATTGGACACTTGACCTTCTGATCTGTATGAACTGTTCATACAGCAATACTCACCGCGGAAAACGGTCTAATGTTTGATGATGATTTGATAATATTTGATAATGAGCTTCATGAATAGAGGCAGAGTGTGTAAAAGCCAAAGAACATAAGAAATAGGAGCAGGAGTAGGCCATTCGGCCCCTCAAGCCTGCCCCACCATTCAGTAAGATCATGGCTGATATGCCCCAGGCCTCACTCCTGAGTAGTGGAACAGTGACTACTGGTTTTACCACAGGGATCAGTGCTTGAGCCCCAGCTATTCACAATATATATCAATGATTTGGATGAGGGAACCAAATGTAAGTTTGCTGATGACACAAAACTTGGTGGGAATGTGAGTGATGAGGAGGGTGCTAAGAGGCTTCAAGGCTATTTAGACAGGTTGAGTGGGTGGGCAAAAACATGGCAGATGCAGTATAAAGTGGATAAGTATAAAGTTATCCACTTCAGTAGGAGAAACAGAATGCAGAATATTACTTAACTGGTGATAGATTGGGAAATGTGGATGTACAAAGGGACCTGGGTGTCCTTGGTACACCAGTCATTGAAAGCAAGCATACAGGTGCAGCAAGTTGAAGGTAAATGGTATGTAAAGGTTATGCTAAACTTATATAAACACTAGTTTAGCCCCAGCTGAAGTATTGTGTCCAATTCTGGACACCACACTTTAGGAAGGAGGCAAAGACTTTGGTGTGGTGGCTGAAGATATTTTGTAGAATCGGTTCAGGGATGAGAAATTATAGTAGTGGATCACCTGGAGAAGCTGGGGCTGTTCTCCTTAGAGCAGGGAAGGCTAAGAGGAAATATGACAGAAGTGTTCAAAATCATGAAGGGTTTAAATGGAGTAAACAAAGATAAACCATTTTCAATGGCTGGAGGGTGGATAGCCAGAGATTTAACTGTGTCAAAATTGAACAATCACAGTCCAAGCTCTCACATGAAGGCTATGCATTTGGATGTGTAGTGGAGGGCTGCTGGTGCCACTGGAGCTAAACCCTAGCAGGGGTTGGGTCTCTAAGGCAGAAGAGGAGAAAATTAGCAGGGGATGAGAAAAGCGGGGAAACCTGTCATTAAACATGTCGCTGATTTGCACTTCAACTCTTGCATCACAAATGAAGACAAGTTGACAAGAACATTTAGAATAGAAGTCATGCACATTTTAACATGAGACAAATGCCCACTCATCGCGAACTTTTCTCACCCATTGCAGCTAATCCTTTATAATCCATTGTGTGGTGTTTTATTCAGTTTCAGCTCAGCCCACATTAATCTGTTAGTTGGCTCAAAATAAAAATACACTGCACCTGTTTGAAATGTCCATGATCCAACTCATTGGCCAAAAATAAAATCTTATTATGTTAATCAAGAAGCAGAGTTGACTCCTTTTAAAGTTGAAACTTCAAAGGGAACTATTTCTATCAGAGCCCTGGGGGACTGGTGTCATCACATTCGGTTGGAGATACAACAAGAAGCTCCCGCAACTGCCAATTGGGTAAAGGCAGCAACTGGTGCAGCATTAAGCCATGCAGATTGGATTGTCCCAGGTTTGATTCTTGCTCTGTGCTGAGTTCAGTTGGGCTGCAATTGGCCTCAACACCTTTGGGTTAGGGAGGGGAAAAATGATCAAGGCTAAGTCTGTATCACTTGATTAGCATTGTTCAGTCTATATCACTTCCTACCAGTGCCCACTTGGCACCAGTCCACTGACATTGCCCAGTCTAGATCATCCTACTAGCATTGCCCAGAATACCTAAGAACCTAGTTGAAATAAATTCTTGCGTTTAGAATCGCACGATGATCTGCATCTTGACTGCTACATAAACACACCCCTTTATTCCAGGCATGATTCCCCTACGTAAACACACCCCTTTATTCCAGGCATGATTCCCCTGAAGGCATTACCACAACAGTGAGTTAAAATGGTGCTGCTCAACATGCACCACCACCATCTTACCACCCACAAAGATGTCTGTCGGCTTAGTGAGGTTGAGATACTTGTGAAAGCCTCTTGTCTGACACTCAGCTGCTGTCATACTGCCAGCTTAGCCCATAACTTTTATGCTTAACCTCAAGAATGTTTACTGTGAAGCAGGCTAATTATGCTCGTCCAGAGTCAAGCAAACACTATCATCTTTTTAATAAAAGCAAAATGCTGCAGATTCTGGAAATTTGACGTTAAAAAGAAACGCTAGAAATACTCAGCAGGTCTGGCATCCTCTGTGGCAAGCGAAACAGTTAACGTTTTGAGTCGATATGACTCTCTGCTTCTTCAAAAGCACCACACCTTTGTTAGCTGATAAACCCTAAATCACACTCCAGGGATTAGTGCAAATAACCTAGGTTGACACTTCCAGTGCAGTTCTGAGGGATTGCTGCAGCGTTGGAGGTATCATAGTTTGGATGAGGTGCTAAACTGAGAGCCCCTCTGCCCTCTCAGGTGGATACAAAAGATGCCACAGCCATTATTCGTTAAATAGTAAGGGAGTTCTTCCAGTGTCTTAGCTAATTTTTATCCCTACCAAAAGCATTTGTTTAGCGTAGTGCCAGCTGTGGCTCAGTTGGTAGCACATTTGCCTCTGAATCACAAGGTTCTTGGTTCAAATCTTGAGCACAAAAATCAAGGCTGACGCTCCAGTACAGTACTGAGGGAGTGTTGCATTGTCAGAGATGTGATGTAAAACTGAGGCCCCATCTGCCTGCTTAGGTGCAAAAGGTCTCAAGACATTATTTCGAAGAAGATCAGGAGGGTATGTGTCCTGGCCAATATTTATCCCTCAATCAACGTCCCACACACACAAAAAAAACTACCTAGTCATCATCACATTGTTGTTTGTGGGAGTTTGCTGAGCGCAAATTAGCTGCCATGTTTCCTACATTACAGCAGTGACTACGCTTGATAGGTTGTAAAGGCTTTGAGATGTCCAGTGACCTTGAAAAGCGCTATATGAATGCAAGTCTTTCATTACCATATTGCTGTTTGTGGGATCAAGCTATGCGCAAACTGGCTGCTGCGCTTCCTACATTACAATGGTGACTACACTTCAGAAAAACATTTCATTGGCTGTAAGGGGCTTTGCTTTGTGCTGAGATCATGAAAGATGCTGTATCAATGCAAGTTTCTCTGTTCTTGTCAAAACTGGTAACTGAAAGATAAATGAGCACTTCAATAGGTCTCGGGGAGGAGTGATGATAACAAGCATCAGGAATGCCAACTGCTGCCACAGAAAAGAGTGAATGGGTGAAGTGGCAAACACAGAGGTTTTTGAAAGACTGGAAAGAGGTGAAAATGAATGGATAAAAATCATCACCATGAGATCATGACATCAATAAAAGAGCAGAAAGGACTGAAGAGAGCCAAGTAAGGTGGTGAAAAAAATCACCCACATACCAAAGGCAAAACTTCGAATGCAGACAATATAAAGTTTTAAACATGAAAAGACCCAATATGCTACTATTCCTGAAAAAAGAACAGATAGGCCAATAACCTTGATACAGTAACCCCCCCTTCTCTCCCCCTCCCCCACCCCCTTACCCCTCCCCCATCAGAATTGTGTCCTGAGAAAGCGTCAGCAACAAATTGCCAAACCTATCTACACTCTCCGAAGCTTAGAGGAACGAGAGGTGATTTCAATGAAACGTATAGAATTTTTATAAAAGCAAAATACTGCAGATGCTGAAAATCTGAAGTTAAAAACAGAAAGAGCTGTAAAAACTCAGCAGGTCTGGCAGCATCTGTGGAGAGAGAAACTGAGTTAACTTTTTGAGTTGAATATGACTCTTCCTCAGAACTGAAGGGAGGGAGAAGTGTGATGAGTTTTATGCTGTTGAAAGGGAGGGTGGAGGAAGTAAAATAGGGAAGGTCAGGTATAGGGTAGAGGGCGGGAGGATTAAATAACAAAGATGTCATGCAAAAAAAGGCAAAGGGAATGTTTCTTTACTACGACAATTAGCATTGGTCCAGAGTGAGTGTTAACGACAGAATAAGGAACAGGGATAAAATTTTTAAATGAGGCCTTGACATATTGGTTAGCAAAACATATAATATCTCCAGCTTGTGAAATGGAGGCATTGAGTGCAAAAGCAGGGAAGTTATGCTGAAACTTTATAGAGCTCTGGTTAGTCCCCAGTTGAGTGCATTTCTGGTCACAAAACTTCGGGAAAGTGAGAGGGTCCTTGAGTGGGTCCAGAGGAGGTATACCAGAATCGTTCCAAGGATGGGGAGTTTTAGTTACAAGGTTAGGTTTGAAAGGCTCTCCTTGGAGCAAAGGAGGTTGAGTGGAGATTTGATAAAGGTGTATAAGGTTATGACAGAGTTAGATTAAGGTAATGTAAAACTCTTTCCATTAGCTGATGGTATAAGGACCAAGGGGTACAGATGAAAGATTTTAGACAAGAGATGCAGAGGGAATGTAAGGAAGAATTGTTTTTCTGCAGCGAGTGGAAGTGACCCTGGAAGATGCTGCCCAAAGGGCAGTGGAAGCAGAAACAATCAACTATTTCAAAAGGAAATCAGGTGGGCATTTGAAATAAACTTGCAGGGCTACAGGGATCTAGCGGGAGAGTAGGACTGACCGGATTGCCCCATGCAGAGCCAGCGTGGACTCAATGGGCCAAATGGCCTCCTTCTGAGCCGAAAATGACTCTATGACTCTCTAACCCATGACAGGGTTTCCCCCGGCCGGAGAGACTAGAACTAGAGGTCATTATGTCAGAATGAGAGCCTAGCCACTTAGGACTGAGAGAAGGAGAAATTTCTTCACTCAGGGGGTCATGAATCTTTGGAATTTTCGACCGCAGGGCCCTGTGGATGCTTAGTTGTTGAGTATACCCAAGATTTAAATTGATAGAATTATGGGTACTAATGGGAATCAAGGCATTTGAGGATTGGGCAGATAAGTGAAATTGAGGTAGAAGATCAGTCATGGTCTTGTTGAATGGCAGAGCATGTTCAAGGGACTGAAGGCCTGCTCTGTATGTTATGTTTCCACACCTCACCCTCCATTGACTTGAAAGTATTGCTGCACACCCCTTTTTTATGTCAGGCTGAAGTTCCTGCTGCCAGTGTTTGAATCAAAGAACTGCAGAGTGCCCAGCAGAGAAGTGAGACACTTTCCTTGAAGCTTGTGTTGAGCTTAGCTGCAACAGTGTAACCGGACAAAGGTGGGAGCCCTGAGAAGGAATGGAAGGGGAAGTTAAATTAACAAGCCATAGGCAGGCCTGGTTCACAAAATTGGGGTATCAAACAATGCAGTTCACCCGTTCTGAGTTCAATCTTCCTCAGTGGGGAAAGGCCACCATCTGAGGCCCTCCTGCCCCAGTACACTTAGGGGCTGGAAACCATATAAAACCCCTCAGGATGTATGTACCAGAGAACGTTTGGCATGAAATACAGTTTGTAAACATTACTGTAATTAAAAGTGCAATGAGGCACCTCAGAGTTCCACATACTGTATTGAAAGAAATTGACCTGTTTTGCACTTTATGTAATGTCAAATTTGAATGGTTACATAATGCACTTTTACAAATAAAGTATTTTTTGGAGAAAGACTAGATTAGAAGTATGCACAAAATGCTGTCTCATACAGAAGGAGTGACGTGGGAAAAGATAAATGGACAGGTGTTCCATCTGCCATTGTTGCAGGGGAGGTTGAGGAAGTGGAAAAGCGAACAAGGTTATTCTGGAATGAGGTTATTCTCTGAAAAACAAATAGGGTAGTTTAAGTTGCACTTGATGAAGGGATCGTGTGGTGAAAGTAGTGGGAACTGATTCAAAAAATGCAGAGGCAGATGGGGAAACATTGGAAAAGCAAAGAGAAGATTTCAGAAGCTAAGTGGAGTTAGCAGAGCAAGCAAATTGGAAAAATTACTGTTGGGGCATAAGCATAAAATCCCGTTATGTAATTGTATGGCTGCTATTTTAATGGAGGTGTTAATCTGTTTAACTTAAAATTAGGTAATGCTTCCATTAAAATGGAAGGACCGAGGAATGTTGCACATCCATCTGCTGATATCAACACCAGTAATTTTGTGGTTGGTTCACATCTCTCCAACACCAGATTGATCATTTCGTTGTTGGTGGTTCAGTAGGTTAGCAGGAAACTGGAATGATATTAGCTCCCTGTCCAATTGTGTTTTCAAATATTTTGGGAGATGCATACCAGCTGCTAACAAACAGAGACAGATTCTCTCTCCAGACAGAGACACTCTGATCTCTTTTCCCTCATATTTAGATCCTCCCGCCTTTGTAAAGATGTCCCCCTTCCGCTCCCCTTTGTTCAGATGCTCTCCTCTTTCTCTCCTCGTACAGATGTTACCCCGCCCCGCTCCCCCTTACAGAAGCTACCCCCCCCCCACTTCCCCCATTTAAACAGATACCCTCTCTTTCCCCACTTTGAACAAATGCCACTCCTGTCTTTTCTGTTGTAATGAAAATACTTTCTGTATTCCACCCCTACAATTCTTTCCCCTCTATCAGACAGATCTGTACCTCACCCTATCCAAGCATCTTGTAAAAGCCGTCCAGAAGTATGATATTTTGGGAGCAATAACATGAAAGTAACAAAATCCACAGATTCAATGGCATATTTCTGTCTTATACTGATACCAAATATTTTTGAGGTTTTCCGCTTGTTACCTATCTTCATCTCCATATTAACACAACTTATTCTTCTAATAACGTGTAATTCTATTTAAAGGAACACACTTAATTTCCTTAGTGTTCTTCTACGCAAAGAGGCTGGCCAAATAAAGAGGGAGTATCAGATTTCCCAGCATAGTCTGTCTTACGATTTGCACCATCTCCTCACTCTCTGACAGACACAGGAGGCATTCAGATCTCTCTCTCTCTCTCTCTCTCTATCTCTGTTTCTCTTCTCTCTCCAACTGTCTTTCAGGTAAGGCAGAACAGTTTGTTTAATAGAGCTACCCCAGCCCAACTACTATAGTTACAGGAGTCAGGTACTTCATTCCAATTTTCCCTCCTTCCCCGTGGCTTCCATTTGGGAGCTGAGTGGAAGTTGAGGCGTGGGACCCAGCAGTAGTGGGGCCACACTTCGCATCCAAAATCAGAAGATTAGATACTGAACTATTTTCCATTGATAGCAAGACTACATGAGGAAGAGATTCTGAGTGAGGATTATGTTTGATCAAGGAGAATCAGACAGGTCTCTATTTAATTTAATCATGTGGAGCTACTTTTATTTTCAAGCGCAGTGGGTCAAAATTGATCATATTTTAAAGCCAGAGTAACAGAGTTTCATTGTACAGGGTTGATGCTTGGAAAGTCTTTACCCTTTGCTGATTAAGATCACTGTAGTTTTTGGACAGCAACTCTGATCACTTGGTATGCTCAGTACAGGGTTGTCCAACTCATGCTCAGCCAGGGGACCAGTTAAGATGCTGCAATTAGCCTTAGCACCTATATAATATGAGAACAGGGAAAAACCAGACAGGACGCACATTCCTGATCGCAACTGGTTACACTCCATTGGAAACTGCGGTGTGTGGATATCAAGTGAGGATTGGGCTCCACTGCGATGCCCCCGTGGTCAAATAGCCTCGCTGCCTGAGCTCATTCATAAAGAACAGAAATTCAGGTGAAGCATTAGAGGTCTCCCAGCTGAAGCCAATGGTGACGGGAGAGAAAATTAGTGCAGAAGTAAAGGAAGGCAGAGGTGGCACCAGACATAATTCTCATAATCCACTTTCACTGAGAAAATAAGACAATTAGCAGGCTCAGTTTTTGCATCCCTTAGATATCCAGCATGCAATCTATTTTAATAATGCTATGTTTGCCTATTATCTGGGATTATAGTTATTGATTTGAGTGTCATGTTCAGGTCGGTGTCTTGTTCCAAATTATGCCATAACCTGACACTGCTCCCTGCCTTCCACAATGTGTTGTTGAAATTACCTGGGATGAACTGGAAAGTGTGTCAGATATTCCAAGTTGGTTTGTCGCGCGTGTGAAAGGAACGCGGCTCACAAGAGAGTGACTGTCTAGATGGTGACAAAACCAACAACGAGTTGCATTTATGTAGCCCCTAAGCATTCCAAGGTGCTTTACGGGAGTAAAATTTACGGACAAAAATTAACACCAAGCCAAAGCAGGAGACATTAGGACAGATGACAAATACCTTGGTCAAAGAGGTGAGTTTTAAGGAATGTCTTGGAGGAGGAGAGACAGGTGGAGATGTATAGGGAGGGATTTCCAGCACTTGGGGCATAAAAGTGAAGGCATGTCTAGCAAACGTGGAGGGGGGGGATGGAAGTGGGGGATTTGCTAGAAGCCAAAGCAGGAGGAACGCAGAGTTCTCTGAGGTTTGAGAGGCTGAAGGAGTTATCACAATAGGGAGGGGGAAGGGGCGAGGACTTGGAGGGATTTAAATGTGAGGAATTTGTATATTATGCTTCTTGAGGGTTGTTAAGCTCAGAGTTAAAATTCTGTCTATGGGTGGGAACCCTGGTTGATTGTTCTTCTGAACATGTGAAATTACTATTTATTTTATACTTTATTCGCATTGGAGTAAGTAATCGGTTTCAAGGATTGAGATAAGTTCTTCAAATGATTAGGAAAGTCTATATTGGATTTTGTTCTGTGAGTGAAGAGTATTTTTACATTGGTATTTCCATTACTGTGTTATTTTAATGGTCACATATTGACATGCTGTCCCTTCCCCTCTGGGCTTGTGTTTAAAATCCACCTGAGACAAGTACGATGAAAGTCCCCTCTTTCTGCTGGTGTGGAATTCAGTGCAGTCTTGATCCATCTAGATATTGTGGATTCATTATCTTTATTGACTAGTCGCCTACAGTTTGTTATTCCAGACAAAAGGGTACAGCTTCCTAACAACGAAGTTCAGATATGAATGTTGCTTGGTTGCACAGAATTTGCATTGCTGCGAATCTAGAAGTTTAAGGGGTGATTTAATTGAGGTGTTTATGATTAAAGGGTTTTATTTAATTCTTTCATGGGACGTGGGCGTCTCTGGCTGGGCCAGCATTTATTGCCGTCCCTAATTGCCCTTAAGAAGGCGGTGGTGAGCTGCCCTCTTGAACCGCTGCAGCTCATGTGGTGTGGGTACACCCACAGTGCTGTTAGGGAGGGAGTTCCAGGATTTTGACCCAGCGACAGTGAAGGAACGGCGATTTATTTCCAAGACAGGATGGTGAGTGTCTTGGAGAGGAACTTTCAAGTGGTGGTGTTCCCATGCATCTGCTGCCCTTGTCCTTCTGGGTGGTAGAACTCATGGGTTTGGAAAGTGCTATCTAAGGAGGCTTGGTGAGTTGGTGCAGTTCATCTTGTAGATGATACACACTGCTGCATTAGCGGTGGTGGGAGTGGGTGTTGAAGGTGGTGGATGGGGTGTCAATCAAGTGGGCGGCTTTGTCCTGGAAGGTATTGAGCTTCTTGAGTGATGATAGAGCAGCACTCATCCAGGCAAGTGGATATAGTAGGATAGAAAGAGAGAAACTATTTCGTCTGGTGGGGAAATCCAGAACAAGAGAGCATAACCTTAAAATTAGAGCCAGGCTGATAAGGGGTGATATCAGGAAGCAGTTCTTCACACAAAAATTAGTGGAAATCTGGAACGTTCAATCCCAAAAAGGTTTGAGGCTAGAGATTAATTGAAAGTTCAAAACTGATGTTGACATATTTTTGTAAGGCAAAGGTATTAAGGGTCACAGAACTACAGTGGGTAAATGGAGTAAAGATAGAGATGAGGCATGGTCTAATTGAATGGCGTAACAGGTTCAAGGGGATGAATGGCCTCCTCCTGTTCCTTTTTTTCCATTGAATGCTGACTGTAATAAATTCCTGTGTGCTCTGTTGCGTAGGCTTTCAATTTCACCAAGTGAAACCATGTCTGTTGTGGGAAATGTAAATGTCGTGCTGGTGCAGTCAAGTGTGTTCTGAACAGAGCAAGTGCATTTTACAATATTAATAATCATACTCTGCGTTGGGCAGCATTGTACTCAACCTTGCAATGCTCACAGTTCCTCTTCTTAACGTTGATGTCCTTCATCCTCATGAGAACAAAAAACAACTTGCCAAAAATGTAACTTTAAAAAATCCATTGGGTCATAAGAAATAGGAGCAGGAGTGGACCATTCAGCCCGTTGATCCTGCTCTGCCATTCAAGAAGATCATGGCTGGTCTGATTGTGGCCTTAACTCCACTTTCCTGCCTGTCCCCCATAACCCTGGACTTCCTTGTAGATAAAAAAAATCTGTCTAACTCAGCCTTCAATACATTCAATGACCCAGCCTCCACTGCTCTCTGGGGAAGAGAATTCCGCAAACTAACATCCCTCTGAGAGAAGAAATTCCTCTTCATCTTCATCTTAAAAGGCAGACCCCTCATTTTTAAACTGTGTTCCCAGTCCTGGAATCCCCCACGAGAGGATCAGCATCCACCCTGTCAAGCCCCCTCAGAATCTTAAATGTTTCAGTAAGATCACCTCTCATTCTTCTAATCTCCAATCAGCATAGCCCAACCTATTCAAACTTTCCTCATAAGACAACCCCTCCATCCCAGGAATCAGCCTAGTGAACCTTCTCTGAACTGCATCCAATGCAGGTATATTCCTCCTTAAGCAAGGAGATCAAAACTATACACAGCACTCCAGGTGTAGTCTCACCAATGCCCTGCACAGCAGTAACAAGACTTCCCTACTTTTATACTCCATACCCCTTGCATAAAGGCTATCATTATATTTGCCTTCCTAATTACTTGCTGTACCTGCATGCTAACTTTTTGTGATTCATGTTTAAGGACTCCCAGTTCCCTCTGCACTGCAACATTCTGCAGTATTCTTTAAATAATATTCTGCTATTCTATTCTTCCTGCCAAAGTGGACAACCTCACATTTTTCCACATGACACTCCATCTGCTATATAGAGATTCTGGCTGACAATGATTGTGAAACAGCAGCTGGTGCCGTAGGTGGTCGCAGTTTGACGTCTATCTTGTCCTAGACCAGTCTAAATGCACGTCACAGACAACACAAGGAGAAGCTTTGTTTTCAAGTGGTGTTGAACTTCATTCCTCGCAAGTTAACTGAATATCTATACTTGTGTTATTCTAGTACAGGCTGGTGTTACAGGCAACTCATTGCCACCTCAATGCTTCAAAAGAAGTTGAGGCAAGTACATCATACCCTTTGGGACCTTGTATGGTAAACTCACCTATAAATTTGGTTCTCAAAGTTATACCTTAGGATTAATAAAAAAAAGACTTGCATTTATTTATCATCTTTCATGAACCCAAGACACACCAAAGCGCTTTACAGCTAATGAAATACTTTAGAAATGTAGTCACTGTTGTAATGTAGGAGACACGGCAGCCAATTTGCACACAGCAAGCTCCCGTAAATAACAATATCACAATGAGCGGATCATCTGTTTTTTGTGCTGTTAGTTGAAGAATAAGTACACCAGAGATCAGTCCCCTGCTCTTCTTCAAAATAGCGTTATGGGACCTTTCCTATCCGCCTGAAAAGTTAAACATCTGAAAGATGGCGTCTCCGACAGTCTAGTACTCCCTCAGCACTGTGTTGGGAATGTCAGTCTTTTTGTTCCACCAGAGAAGGCTGACGGGGCCATGGCTGACAGTAAGTCTCACCTGATAGATGGCAACTCCATTCGTGCAGCATTCCCTCAGTCCTGCACTGACTGGACTGTCCACCTAGACTGAAGCTGATGGTCAATGCAAATGGTGACACCAGCTATGAGCAGGAATTCGCCACCATGGCGACATGTGGTTTCAGAAGATCCGAAGCAGGTGCCTGTCCTGCAAACAAGGCATCAGCAGAGATCACAGCGCACCAACAGCAAGGGACAACTTCATGTGGGGCTCTTGTTGCAGGTTTTGCCTTTCCACAATCAACTTGTTCAGCCATCAAAAAAGTGCAGCAGATGGTCTCATCTGATCTCACCAAAGCTCTGAGGCTGCATTCCTGTCATCTCCCGCAGATGGAAGGTTGCCAAACAACCTCGAAGTGAGATCTTCAGCTCAGAATCTTCTGACTCATGATTATTACCAACAGTTCATTATTACATTGCTGTTTGTGGGAGGTTGCTGTGCACAACCTGGTTGGCGTGTTTCCTATATTACAACAGTAACTGCACTTTAAAAGTACTTCATTGGCTGTAGAGTACTCTGTCCTTTCTTTGCTGTAGGCTCTCCTACAAAACCATGCAAGTGCATGCCCTAGGCTTATTGCTGCAGTCACCGCACAAGCTAATCTGGTGCATTATGTTTAGCAGCTTGTCCCAAAGTGTTTCATAAGAGCTGGAGATGAAGCTACTTAAGGTGCCATTTGAAGTATTTTGAGCAATCAATTTGAGATGTAGTTGGAGGGTTTATGTGTGTGACCAATAGTACCTTAGTCCAAAGGATCACCTTGAAATCTTGGATGGCAGATATACTGGTTCTAGGAAGTATCTTACCTGCATCAATCTTGGGACGACAGTCCACAGAATGACATTCCAAGGCTCCTTGCCCTTCAGTTCCTATCCTGGGCTCGACTTACAGGTTGCCTCCAAAATGTCCTGGTCTTGTGACATCGGTCTAGCAGTAAAACTTGCAAAGTCTTACAAAGAATGCCATTGTGGATGCATCATTTTTATTTCATTGTACAGTGGAGAGTGCGTACGTTTGGATCATGGAGATTATGAAGCAGATTTTTTTCTTCTAATGTGCATTAGGATTCTGCAAGTCCATGCAGATCACCTTTGACCATCTGTCCAAAAGCCAACGTACATCATTTGAGTAGCACAGAAGGTCAAAAGGCAATGGCATTTATTCCAGATCCAAAATAGTCTAGAGGATTCCAGGAATTAAATATGACATTGCTGTATGACAGCCTGAAACTTGGGCAATCGCATGAACCTTAAATCACCAGTCAGAAATTGGTTGAAATTCTTGAAATTTAGCATACTGGCAAACACATCCAAGTGCATGCAACAAATCATAGTCCATGTAAGGGATAAAGATTAAACTCCCCAAGCTCTGAATTCTTACCAAAGTGGAGCTAATTTTTTTGTTAGAAACATTTCATTCAATTAAAAGAAACCTTCTTAGCTCAAAATCGGTGCCTTTTAAGAGCCAATATCATGCGGGAGAACATTTTAGTGAAGGGAAAAGAGAATATTAATCAGGACACGGGAAAATGAAGGAGGGGAATTGAAAGCACAACTGAAGAGTGAGGTTTTTTGGAAAGAAGAGAGAGGAGAAACAGTGAAGTGTTTCGGGAGCATTTAGATGTCAAGGGCAGAGTGACCGAGTGATTGGTTATTCATGGAGCAAGTAATGAATAGCAAACTGGGTTTAAGGTAGTGGAGGGAGCCTCTGGAACATCTGGCAGGAGGAGATCATGCAACAAGACTGGGGAGGGACTTAAATTATGGACCAGCACCCAATATGGGTGGGTAAGCCACTAAAACTTGTTGAGTAAGGATGATGAATGTGGGATGTTGGTGATCACAGATGGTCAACGCATGAATGAGCTATGATGAGCCAAAGCAAAAAAGGTTATGTGAGCACAAGATTGCCGATAACAGATTACTAGCCTCAAACAGGTGGCACAGAGGAGAGTAAACACAAGTCCTCTTCAAAACCAAGAATAAATACTTGATCTGAGCACTTGATTCAGCCAGTTCCATGAAGAAGTATGTCTCAGTCTGAAAAATCTGGTAAATGTATTTTATATTTTTAAGTCTACTCATCCAGTACTTGATAGTGCTCTTCACTACAACTACTTTAATCAACTTACTAGTGTTAGCTTGCAAATATCTATACAATAAAGGTATGACCATTTCTATATCTCCATAAATTATCCCATGGCTATCGTGACTGCTGCAGACCTGTATTTCAAATGAATATATGGTCCCAAATCATGAATGAAACAAGATTCTCCATCCCTCCACAGAGGAGTCATCTTTACCCAGCTATATTGATTATATTGTATTCTTCAGGCTAGTTGTCTTGGTGTAAGTCATTGATGAAGATGTCAGACCCTTTAGTGCAGAAGAACCAATATTATCCAGTCAAGGAACATCGCCCATCTTTTGTTCCTAAGCATTAGGTAAACAGTAGATTTTCTGCAGCACACCATAGATCTGCTAAAACTTACAGGACAAATATTGCTTGTTGAACATGCTCACTATTATCCCAGAATCTGCTGGCAAAGGGGTGTATCTGCTTAATCAAACCGGTAGCTATGTTTATGCCACCAAGCCACCTGGTAACATTCAGATTTAGTTGCATTTCACAATATTGTGCAATTGGACTGGACAAAGTTGGCAAAGTAATCTGACTACCACTAGATGACCTGCTCACTACTGGTGCTCTTTAGTGCTGCTCTAGAATATTGCCACTCAAAGCTCTTTCAAAACATTTAAAAGCCATTTTGTGTGGTATCTGATGTCAGCATCTATATCACTCATGGTTGAGGTAGCAATAATCAAAACTCATGGTTAGTATTTTGAGTATTGCTGAAAAAAGGCATTTTGTCAAAGCTTTTCATCTTGCACTCATCAGGACAATCACAAGAATACCAATGTCAGGGAAAGCAACAACTCCCCTGACATTGCTATTCTTGCAATCGCCCTGATGAGTGCAAAACTAAAAGCTTCGACAAAAATGTATTTTTTCAGCAATGGTCAAGTTCTGTACTACCAAACGACTAGTTGGTATTTTGTGAATCTGTGAGTAGAAAAAGCACAAGAAATCATTTACATTGCTTCAATGTCCTTTCTTCAATGCTTTGCTACAGTACGCATTGTTCACTCATTCTAGATGTTACATGGATATATGGAGATGCATATTGAGTAAACAATATTCTGTGTGACTGTGATGTATTATTCTTTCTGTACTCCCTGATCTCTCTAGGTCCTTTGACAAGGTCTATCAAACATTGTCCTCCACAACCTCTCCTTCGTGATTCACTTCTGTCATGTTGCCCTCCTCTGGTTCCATTTCAGCCTGCCCTAATGTTACCAGCATCTTTCCTATAATGGTTTTTCTCTCCCATATGGAATATGCCTCCCATGTTCCATCCTTGTCTGCTTATTATTCCTCACATGTGTTTCTCAACAGTAGCATTATTAATAAGTAAGCATTTGACTGTTATAAATACACTGCTAATATACATTTTTACCTCTTTGCTGCCTCAGCTACTGGACTGCTTTTCTGACATCAGATTGTGGGCGAACCAGAATTCTTTACAGTTCAATATTGGCAAGGCTGACACCATTCATGTAAGATTGCAAAAGAAGCCCTGTGCCCTAGATGAATAACATCCATCTCTGCACATGCCTGCTCAAGTTTTAGCTGATGTTGTGCAATCTTCTTATCGTGCTTTACTGAAGACCTGCTGTCCATGGCTATATTGAAGCATTAGCTGGAATTCCTCTTCCTGATCACTAGCCAATGATTCCTGCTTGTGTGTGGATGCAAGGCCAGCTTAGCTGTGATATCTTCCATTATTGAATATCCTACTGACAGTCACAGGGTTCACACCTGATGTGTGAACAGTAAAAGGCATCCGGTACCATATGGTGTGCCATCAAGAGGTGTGAAACATGGCAGCTAATTTCCAAAAACTTCTTGAAGATCTATCTACCTCTTTATGATCGCTCAGTCCTGTCCTCCTTAACTCCTGCTCACTGTCCATAGATCCCCCCTTTTAAAGGAGTTCAGCAAAGTGACCACCCAATCTGCATTTGGTCTCCCCAGTGTAGAGGAGACAACATGTGAGCAGCTAATTGAATATAACAAATTGAAAGAAGTACAAAGTAAATTGAAATTTCACCTGGGGGGAGTGTTTGTGGTCTTGGACGATGGAAAGGGGTGGGGTGGGTTGTGGGGGGGGGTGGTGAAATGTATTGAACCTCCTGTGATTACATGGCAAGGTGCTGTGGGAAGGGGAGCATTTGTTGGGGCTAATTGAAGAGTGGCCCAGGTGTCAAGGAGGGAACAGTCCCTTCAGATTGCTGAAAGGGGAGGCATCATGCTGTAGGTGGAGAAATGACAGGGGATGAATGTTGAATGTGGAGCCTCGGGGTTTGGAAGGTGAGGACAAGAGGAACCCTATCTCGATTCTGGGTTAATAGGACTCAAGCTGATTGGTGAAGCAGAAACCAAGACTCAGAGTTTTTCTTTACTGAGAGAGTTTATTGACTTGTTCAGTCTCACAGCTCTCCTCCCACTCAACCCAGTGTCCCAGCTATCCCCAATGTATATGCTGTTTTGAATCAAATAAAAATAAACCAATTAATAAATTAACAGAGGTGACAGTCCCTACGCCCAATTTATAGGCTCTGTTATCATTTTTGAGGCATTGTAACAAAAACAAAACATCAAAGGAAACTTACAAAATCAAATCAAAATATAATTTCCCAGGGTGATCATGCACCCTAATGGTGCCCACCAATCGCAGAAGGCCACACCCAATTTATAGACTTTTTTTTAAAAACAAGAGCAAGAAATTAAACTAAATATTAATGAGCGGTGACAGACCTTGGTGGGGCACTGTAGCTAAAACAAAAACGTGAATGGAAATTTACAAAACTAAACCAAAATCTCGTTTCCAGGGCTATGCCCAATTTATATGTGCTCAAAGCCCATCACCTGTTTCTCCTAACCTTAACAATGTAATCAACACTAACAAACCTTAACAATGTAATTGACAAGACTTTAACACTGGGCTGGAGAGAAAGGGGTGAAGAGGTGTCAGCTGCGGCTCAGTCCATAGCACCCTCGCCTTTGAATCAGAAGGTTGTGGGTTCATGTCCCGCTCCCGGAAACCAAGAACTGTGATTGTACTCGAAAGAGTTGCAATCTGTGACTGTAAAAGGGGTGAGAACAAAAGAATGGGAAATGAGATGGACACGGTTGAGGACCCAGCTAACCACAGTGGAGAGGAATCCTCATTTATGGAAAAGGGATGACACACTGGAATCATTGGTGTGAAAGGAAAGAAGCAGGAAGAAGTATAACTTATCCCCATCTTAGATATTTTTATAACGAATAGCCAAAACGATGAAATAATTTTTTTTTTTTTAAAACACAATTTTTGATTTTTCTCCTGGGTTGCTTACAGCAATGTTCTGGAATTCAGTCTTTAATTTCTGGGAACTGCAGGGCATCCCTGGAGGGTTGGCAACCATTTCCAATAGCTTGTTATGTTGCGCACAATGGATAGTGTAAATTACGGTGAAAAGGCTGTGGATGTACATCAGACTCTTCTCATTCACAGCTGCATAAAACTGACAAGGTTGACAACTGACCTTTAAACTTAGCCAGTGTTCTCTGTTAAGTCGGAAAGCATTTCAGACACATTCTTCTGGGATTAAGTTGTTCATTCAAAACCACACCAATTTCTCAGAATAGCCTGATCCAGCAGTGAGGGTTACAAGAGAGGAGCTTTTGTATTCCATATTGTATTTCTGAAACCCTGCCGACCAAATGCGAAATAAAGCAAGAGGATTATGTCAGCCATTCCCAGCCAAAGTAGCATTGTGTTCCCTTTGGATGAGGAACCCGATAGGAGCTGAAAAATGCTCAGCTGTCAATATGGTGTTGAGGAAAGACTGTCAATGCTCCTTTAATGGTGCTGTTCCCGAATTGTTGGGGTCATGGTGAGTTGGCCAAGATTTGGGAGGGTTGAAAATAAACCAAATAACTGAAATGCAATCTGACTTTTATATTAAATCTCAGCTCATTGTTCAGTAATGTAACCTTTCAAAAGCATCCAAAGTTACACCAACAATGTCAATGACATGTGATGCAATGGTATTTGTTTCATTCCATACTGTGCTTTGGGACTCAAATAGAGGCACTTTGAAAATTGGTGCAATATGCAGATTGCCCTCAACCATGTCCACCCCATTGCCCTCACTTCTGCTCTCAACCCTTCCAGAACAGATATGGGTTCTCCCCTTATCCTCACCTTTCACCTCACCAGCCTCAACGTTCAATGGGTCAGCCTTTTCCATTTCTGCCACCTCTAGCGGATGCCAATGGCGCTGCTATGTTGATGCTTATTGACGTAGTGCCCTTTTCGGCAATGCACTGTGTATTGGTAGTCAGTCATTGACACTGGCTGGTATCCACTCACCAACACATCTGTACATTCGCATATTGTGAATTGCTTCCTGGTCAGTGACACACCGTGTGTTGATACTGGTTAGGGACCCATCCCAAATTGGTACCCCACTCAGTGATGCACCATGCATTGATATCTCCTCAATGGCAGATTACGCATGATACCTAACCAGTGATCTTCTGTGTTTAGTATGTTAGTGGAATTGATGAATGCTCGATGACCACTAGGCCTTGATATCTGTTGGATGAGGTGCCATGCATTGGACTACTTTCTGATTCTGCAAGTTAGTCTAATTCCACTTTGGACATTTCTACCATAAGTTTGAAGAGGAATATATGAACTCTGAAGAATTGAAAAGGCAAAGACTTATTGAACAATGCATGACTACTTTGTTCTTTGACTCCAGGTAGATCACAGGCTCAAAAATGTCCGACACGGAGGATGTTGGTGAATATGAGTAAGTTTCTTGGATTATTTTTGCTGTCCTATCCCCCTTGCCTCATTTCTCCCTTTTTATCTGTAAGTGGGGATGCCTTCAGGCCAGCAGAGAAATGATTAGTAATTAGACCCGCACAGACTGAGGCCGACTCCATTGTTCAGACAGTGTCACCCTTCAAGTCTCTAGGAATATGAAGTGCACAAAGCCTGTTAGGGTTTAAGGTTGCCAACTCTGGTTGAATGTATTCCTGGAGGTTTCATCACATGACCCCCTGCCTCCAATTTCTCACTCCGTCTGCTCCAGCTATTGGGTGCCCACCTTGGAAAGCAAACCATTACCATTTTGATGATTGTTGACTGTCAAACAAACGTCTTTGTCCCCCCCAATTTCCAATATTTTTAGAACTAATAATCAGACGTGTTTAAAAAGAATGAATAAAACATAAGATTTTTAAAAATGTCTTTATTCTTTCATGGGATGTGGCCATCACTGGCAAGGCCAGCGTTTGTTGCCCATACCTAAATACCCTTGAACTGAGTGGCTTGTTAGGCCAGTTAAGAGTCAACCATATTGCTGTGGGCCTGGAGTCACATATAGGCCAGACCAGGTAAGAATGGCAGATTTCCTTCCCTAAAGGGCATTAGTGAACCAGATGGGTTTTTAACAACAATTGAAGATAGATTCATGATCACCATCGCTGATGACTAGCTTTATATTCCAGATTTATTAACTGAATTCAAATTCCACTAGCTGCCATGGTGGGATTTGAATCTATGACCTTATTAGCCTGGGTCTCTGGATTACTAGCCCAGTGACATTACCACTACACCACCATCTCCCCATGATGATGGTTTAATGATGATATTTGCCCTGGGTGTTGCTCACTGCAGTGCCTGGCAATTAATCTTCAAATCTTGGAGACTCCAGACCAACCCTTGAGGGTTGGTAGCCTTACTGGGGGCTGCTATTGCCAGGGTCTGAATTTTTTTTAAGTTTTATTTCCAGAACTATATAGAAGAAGTAAGAATCTAGATTATTATAGATAAGTCAAAAAACACATATTTAATAGGCTGTCAATCATTTTAACATGAATGACACAATGCAAACACAGCTTTACCACGGACAGTATTTTCTGCCTGTTGGGCGGGCGGGCCCGACCCAACCTCCGGCGGCTGGGGAGCCGATCCCTGCCAGAGAAGCGGTCCACACCTCCGTTTTACGTGAGCGGGCCAATTAAGGCCCGCCCAGCGTGACGTCTGACAGGAAGCGGCGGGGTGGGGGGGGATTCCCTAAAAGCAAGAGTGTGTTCTTTCGCGCATGCACACAAAAGAGCGCACATCTCCCTGAGGCTAAGTGCAGCCTCAGGGAGATCGCTGACACTTTAAAAAAGATTAAAAATAGAAAAAAAAAATTCCCTAACATGTCCCCTCTCGTGTGGCAATGTCACATGAGATGGGACATGTTCATAATTTACTGAATAACTTTATTAAAATTTTTAACACCCTGCATGAAACCTCATCCCGCCGGTGGATGAGGTTTCATGTTTTTTCTATTTGCCGCCGGGGCTCCTGGCCGACCCGCCAACCTTAAGGTTGGACGGGCAGGTCTTTTAATTGTTTAAATGATCCTGTCAATGGCCTCAATTGGCCATTGACAGGTCGGCGGGCGCACAGCTGATTTTGCTGTGCCCCCGCCTTCCTGAAAACATTTAAATGGGGCGGGGTGACATGAGGGGCTCCGCCTGACGTCATCCCGCATCATTTTACGCATCGGCGAGCGGATTCCGCCCCCTGCTCACCGACGGCAAAATTCTGCCCCATGTTATTGATATGGTTCGACCCCCACACCAATTTGTGAACACTGATTTATCCCATGTTGTCATTATTGTCCCCACTTCCCAGTGTTTTAGTTACAGCGACACCTAGACTCCTAGAATGGTTAAGGCACAGGAGGCCATTCAGCCCATTGTGCCCATGCCGGCTCTCTTGTTTTGTTCTCCTTTAAGACAACCTCCCAGAGGGCTGTGAGGACTCAGAGGTAATGAAAGAAAGTATAACATACAATTTACAGCACAGAACCAGGCCACATGACTCATCTGGTCCACGCCATGTTAATGCTCCACGCAAGTCTCCTGCCACCCCTCTTTATTTAACCTTACCCGCATAACCTATTCCTGTCTTTCCTCATGTTTATCTAGGTATCCCTAAAATGCACCTATGCTATTTTCCTCAACTACTCCATGCATTAGCGAGTTCCACTTTCTGGGTAAAGAAGTTCCACCTCAATTCCTTTTCAGATTTATTAGTGACCACCTGTATTTGCATCTTCTAGCTTTGGGCTCGTCCAGAAGTAGAAAGTAGTGTTGTTGCTTGTATTTCAACTATAGGTTATACGCTGTGTATTGAGAAATATTTCTGTTTAAATTGGGTTAAATATTCCTTATTTTTTATGGCACAGCGGATGGTAAATGCTGAGCTGTTCAAATCCCAAAGGGAAACTTGAAACAACTGCCACAACTATTTTACAATTTGTATTTATTTCGAGATGCGTGCTTTGAATTCAGTAGTAATAAGACCACTGAGTCTTATAGGTTTCTTAGAAAACTAAATTAAACCTTTTGTTAAATAAAAAAATGATTTTAAGCCAATACATAGGTTTACAAATTACTATGATAACTCCTAGCTCCTCTAGTTAATCTAACTTCCAGTTACATCTCCATTAAGGCAACAGTAAAACACATAGATTTAAACAGACCCAGGCAAAGCACACACTCCAGACAGTCGAATTCAAAGTGAGTTTTTCTCAGTTTCAGTTCCTTGTCGACAGCAGCTTGAGGCTTAGATGCTGGAGGCTTTTCACACTTTTTAGATCTCAAAGTGCCTGCCCTTATACACAGCCTTCTCTCCTTTACACATATTTTCCCCTTTAAACGCAAATTCCCATTGTTTAATTATGTCTTTGGACTTTACCTCTCTAATAATAAAAAATCTATCATAGTGCTAATTTTACCAGTAATCTTTGGGAAAAATAAACACACTGTTTCTTAACTTCTTCTGGCTAGGTGTAACATTTCACCCCCTCTTTTGAATTCAAGGTACTCTGGTTTATTTAAAAATGCAAATGTTCCCTTTAGACCTCACATTCTAAAACTTCACCCATGTTTACCTATTTAGCATTTCAAACCTAGCTTCCAGACCAGCTGTATTTAATTCAATTAAGTCACACACACACCATTATTATTTTGCTTTACAATAAATTCCAATGACATTATGAAAATAATTATATTATCCTGACATATTGAACTGTCAAACCTTGCATAATAATAGACATTAACCAATTTTGCTTTCCCCCCTGACAGGGAGCAGCAGGAAGGTAAGTGTCATTTTATACTTTTCTAATCTTAGAAGTGATAAAATGTGTCGTTTCAATTTATTCGCGATAGTGGTTTGTGGCTGAAAGACAGAACGGTGAATTGTATTAATTTCAATATCGGGGCAGTATCCAATTGTCGCAAGTACCCCTTGAACTTCTTTCACTCAGTCGATCATCTTAAAATAATGATCACTGGTCAGCGAACTCAATTTAATTTTGAGTTAAAATTGCCATGATGAGGGACTCTAGCCAACTAGAGGGGGGAACTTTACAGTACCCCAGCCGAGGTATTTGTAGGCTGCGAGGGGCACCTGAAATAGGTCGTGTGGCTAGCCCACCACCTTCCTGCCCACCTCCAAGCTGCCCCCACATAATTCTGTGGGAGGGTAAGGTGTCAGCTAGCCCACCCACCCTTAGGCCCATTGAGGCCCTTAAGTTAAAGGCCTGCTTCTGGCCCCCGGTGCAATAAAATGTATGGCTTGAGAAGGTGGAAAGAAGGAGACCAGCCTGCTACTTCAGCATCCCAGGCGGAAAGGTGGGAAGGGGCATGCCCTGTGCCCCAAGGGGGCAATGCCCCCTTACCCCTTACCCCTGTAAAATTCAGCCCTCGGAATTTAAGATCAAGCTTAATCTTTACTTTAGAAAGCGGTTCTCTGAAATATAATGCGTGTATAGTAGTGAGTAGGGGTGTAAGAGGCAGAAGCCAAAGGTAACTGCAAAGGAGCCCTTTCATTGTAAAGGGGTCTCCGCGCAGGATAAAAACCCGCTGGGTACAGACTCTAATACTCACTGATCAGAAACCAGGACCAGCCAGACTGATAATTTCCTTCTCCTTGAAAATGTACTAATCTGGGTGTTCATTCACAACTGAGGACCATTCTGCTGACATGAGTGGCAAGATTCTTTAGCAGGCAACTCCGCTGGGAATCTCGCTGCTCATCACCCAGCAGGATCTTTCCAAAAAGCTGCTGGCAAAGCAGCGCCTAGGTCTGCTAACGCTCCATTAGGATGCGGACTTGCAGCTATTCCCATGGTGGCCTGACCAGCTGGTGGAAGCAATTTACCTCTGTGGAATAAAAGGAGGAACTTTTTTTATATTCTTTCCTGGGACATGGGCATGACTGGCAAGGCCAGCATTTGGCTTTTTTTGGAAAAATATACTTTATTCATAAAGTACCCTGAAAGAACATTACAAAACATTTCTAAATGGCCATCACAATACGTGCAATCAGATTCAACTTTTACACATGGATCACGAGGTGCTTCAATACAATCAATGAATATTAGTTATTTCGATATGGTCATTACAGACAGTCAGACAATGCAATGGGATTGGAGTTATCAACATACATCATGTTGCACTCTGAGGTGCTTCAATACAATTATAACACATTTAGTATTCACTACATATATTTGAGAGTCGTGCAACCCGCAGGGTCTTTACAATTCCCAGTCCCTTGGTGCACTATGACAGAAAGGTCTCAGACAACCAGCAATTGTTGTCCACCTTGAACTGAATGGCTTGATAGGTCATTTCAGAGGGCAGTTAAAAGTCAACCATACTGCTGTGGATCTGGAGTCACATGTAGGCCAGACCAGGTAAGGATGGCAGTTTTCCTTCCCTAAAGGGCATGAGTGAACCAGTTGGATTTTTCCAACAATTGATGATAGTTTCATGGTCACCATGGATTAGCTTTCAATTCCAGATTTCTTTTGTTATTAATTGAATTGAAATTCCACCAGCTGCGGTAGTTTGAACCTATGCCTCCTCAGAGGATTAGCCTGGGTCTGTGGATTATTAATCCGGTGACATTACCACTACACCACCGTCTTCCCCAGTCAATGCATCAAATACATTGATACAAACCAGTGACTATCAATACATGACAATATCCAGCACAAGCATCTACAACCAACCCAGAAGGTCTTTACCTGTCTATCATTGTTCATTTGTTTGGAATATACAAGTTAATAGCCAATAGCTGTCAGTAAGCCAAGCTATAGATCAGCAAGAGAAGCCAATAACCAACAGATCAAGTTAACAGCCAACAAGACAAACCATAATCCAGAAAAGATGCCAACAAGACAATTGAGGAGCCAAGCAGATCAAGGCAGGGCCCAGGGTCAGGCCACCTCACCCATCACCTAGTAAAGAAATCAAGAATGGTATTCACACATATCTGCAAGCAACCCCTGTCATACCCTAGAAAGGCAATAGTGTCTTGCATCAGGGAACTGAAAAAAAGAAATTACTTTAAAATGGGGACAGGAAAATGCTTCTTTAAGTTGTAACTAGAGTTATTTTTGCACTAGAACAACTGTTAAAGCTCCTGTCTTTACAAAGTTACCAAATAAAAAGATAGAGTCATTACAGCACTGAAGGAGGCCATTTGGCCCATCGAGTCCATGTTGGCTCTCTGTCGAGCAATCCAGTCAGTCCCATTGTCTCACTCCGTCCCTGTAGTCCTGCAAGTTTATTTCCCTCAAGTGCCCATCAATGACACGTGCTATACTCGTTTTCTTTGTTGCTAAAGTCTCATGATTGATATGTCAAAGCAAAGTGCAGTCAAGGGTTGCATGCAAACATTGGTTCTGTTGCAGGCCTCCTTGGCAAAGCAAGGCTGCCTCATGCTGCTGTGTGTGTATAATGAGGTTCCTGTTTGCTCTCACAGAGGAAGAACCTGAAGGAGGTATGCAGCTCAGTGGTTGCTTTGATCTCAGCCTGTTTCCGTGCCAACGTCCAGCACAGGTGATAGAAAACCTTTATACTTCCTTCCCAACCCAACTGAAGCCATCAACTGCACTCAAACAAGCCTTTTACATTGCATGAGCTTTAGACAGTCCAGTAGAGCGGTGTTGTGTTTATGGTTGATTCTGCGTCCAAATATTTGTCTGGTGTAATTTTGCATCAAGTCTTAATGTTAGATTAATTATTTATTTGATTATTATAGATTTAAGACATTAGCCAACCCAATACCTTATGCACAAGCATCCAGGGAGAGAACGCATTTTATTTGCATCAATGTTCCCTTAGAAAAGCTGCAACTATCTGTGTACTGCAGACACATTCGTCGGCACATCTTGATGTTTCCTCGGATTGTAGGCCTTGTTCCACTGTTCAGGCTTCTCAAAGAAGAGAGATATACATAGATGGACATGCAAAGATTACATAGAATTCACAACATAAATACAGGCCATTCAGTCTAACTATTCTGTGCTGTGGGTTCTGCTCCACATTAGCCTCTACCCTGCCAAACCCCATCAACACATCCTTCTATTCCTTTCTCCCTCAGGTGTTTCCTCTGAAATGCATCTGTGCTATTCATAGAATCATAGAACTAAGTCATAGGCTCGGATTTTCGCGGAGCCGTGGAGACCGCACAGACCTTTAAAAATGGCAGACAGGAACCAGATTCAGAAGTCCCACCCCTATTTCTGACAGACCCCATTTTTGCCAGTGGGGGAAAGGGGGCAGGGCATGACTCACATGAGGGAAGCCCAAACTCAGCTGGACAATTTGAACTCAGTATTGAGTTCAAACAGACCCCATTTTTGCTGTAGTTAGGGCCTTAACCCACAGTGTAGGAGTTACACATTTTTAAAGTAGCCATAAATGTTCTTGAAGCAAAGATAATTTCTGTAAAACTGTTAAGCTGTCCAAGTTATTCAAATCCCCAACCTTTTAAAAATTAAAAAAAACTGCCTGTCACAGTGAGAGTTGAAAAAACTCAAGCTGTTTAGTCATTTCAATTCCAAGGCCTTTAAAAATTTGCGGGAAAAAAAGCCTGCCTGTATTAGTGAGAGCTGAAAAACTCTGTTAAGGCAATTACAACAGCTGTTTGTTAACATTACCCCAAAGATTATCATTATATCAAAATTAATGGTTGGTTGCTTTCCACAACCTACAATTATCCCAGTGGGGTGTGGGAGGTTGTAAATTCACAGTTTGACTGACAGCTCAAAGAGATTATTGCAGGATTAGCTGGTTTTGATGTGGAGTACATGTCTGTTTCAATAAAGGATTAAGTTCTTGAAGGTCTTTGAAAGTTTTGAATGGACTTTCATGAATGGAAGTTTTTTTCATTATAGTCAAAGTTACAATAGATATTTAGATTTTATTTTATTTCATCTCAACATGGCTCCTGCTGTTTGCCCATGGTAGATACTGGGTGAGTTGGCTTGGAGTGTGTGAGGATGGTGACTGCATTATCTGTGACTCAATGTTTATTTGTGTGATGCTATGTTTAAGTATCTATCTATCCATGTGCCTATCATTGAATGCCTATCTATGGCCAGAATTTTTCCATCGGCGAGTTGGGGGTGCGGCCCACTTGCCGACCCGAAAATGACGTGGGATGATGTCGGGAGGAACCCCGGACATCATCCCACCCCATTTAAATATTCAGGAAGGCAGGCGGACAGCGAAATCAGCTGTCCACCCCCCCGACCTGTCACTGGCCAATTGAGGCCATTGACTGGATAATTAAGCCCATTAAAGGCCCTGCCCGGCCAACCTTAAGGCTGGCGGGCAGGCCAGGAGCCCCGGCGGGCTTCTGAAAAAACATGAAACCTCATCCACTGGCGGGATGAGGTTTCATGTCTGTTTTTAAAAACTTTAATAAACTTTATGTGATATTTATTAACGTGTCCCATCTCGTGTGACATTGTCACATGAGGGGGACATGTTAATAATTTTTTTATTTTTGTATTTTTTAAGTTTATAAAACTTTCAGTGCTCTCCCTGAGGCAGCACTTAATCTCAGGGAGATGTGCACTCTTTCGTGCACTTTGACAGTTGGGGAATCCCTCCCCCCACCCCCGCCACAGGAAGCGCTTCCCGTCAGGTGGCCCGCTGGGCGAGCCTTAATTGTCCCGCCCCCACTCAAAATGGCGGCGGGGCCTGTTTCGGTGACGGTGATCGGCTGCCCGCCTGCCGCCGAGCCGGTGGGGCCCGCCCGCCCATCAAGGGCAAAATTCTGCTCTCTGTATCTGTTGAGAAATCAGGAAAATATAACTGTTAAAATATATCTTTGCACCCCCCCCCCACCACCATGTTGATGCTCCTGATGCAGCCCCCATGTAGATTTTTACATTGAAGATAAATCTAATGCAGAGTATATTCTCCCTCTAACTGTCTCTCTTTCTCTGCATACGCTAACTTTACCACAAGAAGAGGAACAGCAATATGATCAGGAAGGTGAGCACTCCATCAATTACTACTTTTGCATCATGAGTAAAACCCTTGGCACAAACAGCAAAGCACAGTGTGCTCATAACTAACTTTCAAATTAGTACGTTCATATCCTCTTTATTCCTGGTTGCTATTCGGTAACTCTTGGATTAAGGGCCATGTCTTCCGCACTTCTTTAATTAAAAAGATATCTTTTATCAAGGTTGTTCTAACTGTCTCATGCTGGTCTTATATTTTTCACTCACCAATTTCTGCCTCTCATTACTGCCTATGGTGATGCTCCCTCTCTGCAGAAGTCGAGCAACCTGAGGTAGAAGGTAAGAAACAGTGATATTTTCTCATTTGATTTAAGAGTGCCTTCGGGTCAGCTAATGGCAGACCACATTATGATATGGATAACTTTTTTTTTAAAAAAAAGCTATAAAAATGACCCCTTGGTAATTGTGTAGAACTCGAAAGATGCGGGATTCAAAAAGTTCACAAATATTAAATTTTATTTTCGTAGCTTTACTGGAACCTCGTACAGATTCATTTAATGGGGAATTAATAACATGGAAACATCTACGGTTTTGACTTTCTTAAAGGCTGCAATAGTCCAAAGTTATCACTCTAAAATGTACGTTTAGAGATGCACCCTTTTATCCGATCAAGAAATGTGCTGACACCAAGATTATATGAAGAAGGCACAGTTAGTCAAGTGTGAAACATATCCCAGCACCTTCACGAGAGATGGAAAGGAGCTAAAAGAAGACCATGCGCCAGTCTTTTTTTATATATATATATATATATATATATATATATAAATTCTTGGGATGTGAGTGACACAGGTAGGGCCAGCACTTATTGCCCATCCCTAGTTGCCCTCGAGAAGGTGGTGGTGAGCCGCCTACAACTGAGTAGCTTGCTGGGCCATTTCAGAGGGCAGTTAAGAGTGAGCCACATTGCTGTGGGTCTGGAGTCACGTGTAGGGCGGACAGAGTAGGATGACAGATTTCCTTCCCTAAAGGTGAACCAAATGGGTTTTTACAACAATCTGGTAGTTTCATGATCTATCAATCATGATAATGAGACTCACATTTTATTTCAGATTTATTAAATTTATGGAATTTAAATTCCTCCAGTTGCCATGGTGGGATTTGGACACATGTCTCCAGAGCATTAGCCCAGGCCTCTGGATTACTAGTCCACTAACATTACCACTTTGTTACTAGTTGACTATTGTGTTAGTCTACACATTTGACTTTTGCAACCATGACAACCATCTTGTGGGCAAGTGACATTATGAAACCTACAGGACAACCACCAATGCATGCTGATGCATTAACAGACATACCCATTGAATAGTTCCACTTAAATCTGAGAGTGTTTTGGTTCGAGTCTGTAATGTGGCTTGTGACAGGGTATCTCCGAAAATCACACTGAGATCCTGACACTGGGGTACCTTTCTTCTCTGTCAATTCCTCACAGTCATCCCCATAGACTGCTCAAAAGTTTAAACAGACCATTCAGCCCCTCAAGCTTGTTCCTTTTCATATCATTTCAAAATACAGCTAAACCTTTCTTTACCGCTCTTTTTTTCCCCCCTATCTCCCCTTCAAATGGAGTGGAGACCATAGGAATATTATAAACTGCATTGCAGTTTCCATATAGTGTTGTTTAAGCCTGAAGGCAAGGTTAGAATTCAGTTGCTCTAACCAGGTGGTGAAAGGTACTTGCAGTGTGAATCACTTGACTGCCTGCAAACGCACATGAATGGTGTGACTCAGGAAAATAACTGGTGCAGAGTGCTTTGAGTGAACTGATTCAGAAATGACCTGTCAGACTAGGCCCAAGTGCTATGTTATGTTGCTCATGTAGACCATCTCTGGCACACACGTTGCTATCACGCAGAGCTGGGCTGTTGGCCAAAGGGGTTAATGAACACATCCCGTGTTTTATAATTACATTTTGGAACTTCAGATAACACTCGGGCCAATCTCTGTCTGATGTTTGTCCTTTTCAGACTTCTTTAAGAGCTCATAATGATGTTTTTGAATGAGATTTGGAAGCAAGTTCTCTCCAAAATTAACATTTCTTCTGTTTTTGTCCCCCCACCCCCCACATCGTCCACAGAAGAGGAACGGCCAAGACCGAAGTAAGAACTTTGAATTTACACTTCATGCACCCGACTCCAGCCCTCAGAGACATTGGATTTAAAAATCGATAAAAATCGTCTCTTAAAAGAACACGTGGCATAATATTAAAAATACACTTTGATAGATAAATGAATTTTTCAATTTACAGAATGTTTATTGAATGAGATCAAGAGATTCTCAGTTAATTTTTGTGGTTCTCCAATACACTTTACATTGTACCTGGCCTACCTTTCACCTCTCCACCTGTTTTCTATCTTTCTTTTCTGAAGACACTTGATTCTTGTCAAGTTTCTTTTCAGGACCTCAACCAGGTGGCCCATTGTGTGCTGTTCATGTGTCACCCCCTGATGGATGAGTTTCAACAGGCAATTTAACCGTAGAGGGCATTGCAACCAAGCCCAATCTCATCTCCGTCCAACATCCACACTCTCCTGCACTGCCTCCAGGGTTTCACTTTTCCTTTCCCCGGCACAGGGCAGTGTGGCCAATTGTGGTGGGCTAACAATTTGAGATATTTTTTAAAAATCAGTGCCTTTCTATTTTTAACATACTGATGACATATATGCAAACAAACATGGACAGAGATGGACAGGTCGGCAGGGGATAATTTCAACCCAAGCTACCCAGCAGAAAACCCCTGGTATCAGGTGGAATGCTAGTTTTACACGCTGCCTAATTTTGGTCTCCATTGGCTTTAAAACCAGCACTGCACCTGATCCCTTCAGTTTCTGATGGACGGGTTTGATTAAAATTGAGCACAAATTTTATCAACAGGACCTCACAGCTCTGACTTATTGAAAATGGTTTCACAAGTGCTGACAGTTCTGAAAGTAATGCTCCATTCTGTCTCTCTCAGGCTCGTTGTCCCCCAGATTTCTTGTCCCAAAATCCCTGATGGAGAAAGGGTTGACTTCGATGTAAGTTCGCACTGGTAATCCTATTTGGTTTTGGTGTTATTTTTGGTCCATGCTCATAATTGGGTTAAGTGGTCTAATTGGTCCAAGGTGCACAAGTCCAAAACTTAAGAGTGGTATTGTAACACTGAGTGGTGTGTTAAAGCATGATTGCTCAAAGCCATGGAACCACAGACAGGCATTTGACCCTGTTCCTCAGAGCCATGGCAGTGGGAGGCACTGAACAATGTCTGGTGCTTGCTTGCGTAAAGGGGCAAAATCAGAGAGCAGATTAGTGGTTCCTAGCACCTTGTGTTGCCTGGCTACAGGGAGACACTGGCAGTAGTTTGGGAATAAACCATCAGCCTGCTTGCATTTTCAACAGGGGAGATGTCAAGGCCAATTGGAATGAATTTTCCAGAAGGAAAATTGTATGAATTATGCAAGGAAGAAAAATATCTAAATTTTGCTGATGGTTTTGGCTCCCTTTATTAAAGGCCAAATCCTTTAGGATATGGAACTAATAGGGACATGATAATGGATAACTTGCTAGAGTGCCTGGAATGATGGAAAAACTAAAATTAAAATGAGACTTATGAACGAGGTATATGATAAATCTAAAGCTAGTAATGCAAAGAAAATTGAGCGATATTGACCTGCAACTCACTGCCCTCAAGGGTGGTGAAAGCAGAGACGGTTAATTAGTTGAAAAGAAAATTGGATGGGAGCTTGAGGGAAATAAACTTGCAGGCCTATGGGGATAGGCCTGGAGATAGAGTGGAGGAATGGGACTGACTGATTTGCTCTATGGAGAGCTGGCATGGACTCAATGGGCCAAATGGCCTCCTTCTGTGCTGCAATGACTCTATGAAACAATGGATCTGTAGTGTGCCCTATTTTAGGACAGCAGATTTGGTAAAACAAACAAATAGTACTTTGTCATCATGCCAACTCTATATCAGACAAGCCTGGACTGATATTTACTGAGCATTGATTTATTGTTCTTTTCCCCTTCAACCTCCTCTCTTTATAGGACATTTACAGGAAGCGCATGGAGAAAGATCTTCTGGAACTACAGACTCTGATTGAAGTCCACTTTGAGCAGAGGAAAAAGGAGGAGGAAGAACTGATTGCCTTGAAGGAGAGGATTGTAAGTGTTCTTGGAACTTCTCCATAGTTCATCATTTCTAGCTCCCAGTGTGGAAAGCAAAGAAACAGTAAATCTTGGATAGATAATGTTTTACATATAAATGTTTTATTATATACTCAAGACACCATTAATATCCTTGGTAGGTCCCAACAAATAAGAGCCTTTCAGTTTCACTAAAAAGCACATTCATTGATTCTGAACAATTGCTGACCTTCCAATTTACTCACTGTTGCCATAACGAACATACAAATTAGGAGCACAAGTAGGCCATTCAGCCCCTCGAGCCTGCTCTGCCACTCAACAAGATCATGGCTGATCCGATTGTGGCCTCAATGCCACTATCCTGCCTACCCCCAATACCCTTGATGTTACTCACAATAAGAGGTTGTGGTGGAAGTATTAATCCAGGCTGGTCTTTTGGTTAAAGCTGGTTTATTTTCAAGACAACTCCTCAATGCTACTAACTTCCTAGTAGCTTCCACACAAAAAAAAAGTTCCAGCTGTATCTTTGTATTCTATTTAGATGGGATAATTAATGCCCATCACCTGTTTAACTAGCAATTGCCATATTAACAGGCTCTACACACACCTCTTCCAACACACTTAATAATTTCTTAGAGCAGGCACTTCTGGTAAAACAGGAGGTGTCAGCTGTGGCTCAGTCCATAGCACCCTCGCCTTTGACTCAGAGGGTTGTGGGTTCATGTCTCACTCCCGGAAACCAAGAACTGTGATTGTACTCGAAAGAGTTGCAATCTGTGACTGTTGATAACTCGAAAGAGTTTCTGGTAAAACAGCCTGACAGCTGGTGACTTGCATCAACCCATTTTATCTCTTTTCTTTAACATCTCTTTTATGCTGGCTAGGTCTATTCATAGCCTTTTCTCCAGTGACACTTTTTGTGGAGTGAACGTTGTCGCAAAGAGAGTGGTTATCAACATAACATTCTACGGGCAAACTTTTCCCACATTGCCCCTTATATAATATTTCTGTCAGTACATTGGATAAGTAAACCCCCATATCTAATGCTTCTACCAAGGCTAACATTTCAGCAGCTAAGGTACTTTTCACTACCCTTTTTATTTTCTTGGCCTCCCAAGCCAGTGGGCAACATTTATCATTCTTTCCCACCAAGAATATGATAAACCCTGCAGTGCTAGAGTACCCATCTGGAAGATTAGCATGTGAAGCATTACTAAAAATGACCAACCTCATATCTTCTGGACCACCCAAGGCTGGAAACTTAAGCACATCTCTCCGAATTTAATTTTAAGTGTTTTATTTGCTTTCAGAACTTGCTCAACTGTAGCATATTTCATCATGATACTCAGCTGCAACACATCATAACTAGCGTCAGGCCTAGGCTGAGTGCACAACCAGTTCAAAACTGCCCAATCAAACTTCTCAACTGTTCCATTTCTTCCTTGGTAGCAGGATCCTCTGGGGGTCTACCACGAGTTATTGGAATATAATTAACATTTTCTAGATAAGATTGTCGATTCAATGTCACTCCTAACTTGCTCTGCTGAATGTCTAAAGCTATGTATTCAAAGGCCCCAGAAGCCTGACTTCCGACCTGGAATTCCTTCTTTATCTTCTCGATTACCCATTGTTCAAATTCTACAGATCCTCCCCACAGGAAATCATCAACATGCCTGATAAAGATTCCAGCTAGTTTCTCCTTATGGTACCAGTAGAACATCATAGGGTCTGCCTCTAACTGAATGTAACCGGTTTTCAACAGGACAGACTCATGGAAAAATACCATCAACCCATAAACACACTTGTTCAATTTCCATAGCTTTCCTTCCACATCCCCGGCTTCTTTGGGTGGTTTCAAAAAAAACTTGCCTTTGAAACTTCTCCCCCTGTAAAAACGCAGCCTTCATATCAATCGATTTGCACTCCCAGGAATAGGATGCCAAAATAGCTAAAAAAGTCTTCAAACTCACTTCCCTCGTGGTAGGCGAGTCCACTCTGACATCCTGATCCCCTAGTCTCTCTTCAAAGCCTCGGGCTACTAATCTCGCTTTGGCCTTATATGTGACATCTGGGAGCACCTTTTCTGTACAGATCCATCTGTGTGATAAAGCTGGCTGTCCTCTGTCAGGTATTTCACAATATACCCCAAATTCCTTCCAACTTTCTAACTCTTTCCGTTTGGCTTCCTTTATCAGCTTACTTTCCAATTTATTAGCAGCTACTAGAATCTCTGTCATAAGGACTTCTCCTTCTATTTAGATTGCTAGCTTGCTTTCTAGTCCTTCTTGTTAAGCTACGGCCTCTACTCACATTCCTCTCCCTTTCTGGACTGCTACTATATGATCATCTTCCCATGTGATCAGAACTCCATTCGCAAGTCAGTGATTTTTTTCCTAGGGTCACGGCCACTTTCTGGTCCACTGTCAGAACTCATACTGCACTTTCTGGGTTTCCACATCTTTACCTCGGTTTGCCAATCGATAGGTCTCATGAGACAAACTCCTTCTTCCCAGGAATCAGTCAAGTGGACATTCTCTGAGCTGCTTCTAATGCAATCTTGTCCTTTCAAAAATAAGACCAAAACAGTACACAGCACTCTAGAGGTGGTCTCTCCAATGCCCTGTACAACTGCAGCAAAACATCCCTACTTTTATATTTTCTGTCTTCCTCTTTCTTGAGAAGAAAAACAATGACAGTTATTATTACATAATTTGGGGTGGCGTGGTATGTAGCAGTATTTTGTTGGTCAGTGTACATATGGTCCTAGTGGAAGAATACATGTTTCACAACCACCTTTCATCTTGCAGAAATAGCCCTACTGTAAAACATAATTATTGACTTAGAGGGCATATTGAAGCACAACCCTACAGCTAGACTGATTATCGTAGGGTTGCCAACTGTCCAGAATAGTCTGGGAATCTCCAGGAAATGAAGATTAATTTCCTGGAGTCTGCCATGAAGAACTTGGGAAAAGATCAGACAGATTCTGAAGGAATTTGTGTGGTTTTTTTTTTGTTTGTATTCGTCGAACCTTTTAGTTCAGTACAAAAAAATTGGAAATGGAAGGAAAGGGCTGCTAGACTAGGGCAGCCAGTTGGAGGTGGATTTGGTGAAACCTCCAGGAATACATTCAAGCAAAGTTGGCAACAATCTGGGGTGTTTATGATTTCCAATCGACAATTCCACCGGGCAGTGAAGGATAGAACTGGAACCAATCTTTACACATTTTTGTAACCTTTTATTTACAGAGATACACATTGCAAACGTGCATCTCCTAACCCAACAATCACCGTTTCAGTCTGTTCCTATATATAAGAGCATAAGTAAATCCCCAGTTAATGCTCACCACCTGCATATAATTGAACATAACGGGCTGGATATGTCCTCCAATGGCGGGAAGCAGGAGTTGGGACAGGGGGAACAGTTACTCATTGGGATTTTCATGGGGGAAACCTCGTGATTGTCATGTAAACAGGTTCTCATTCAATCAAAGGCAGTAGTTGGGTCACAAATTTGGAGGGACAGTCCTCCATAGAGGCCTTTCAACTAGAGAGGCTATGATGGAAAGTTAGTAACAGAGAGTCGTTTATACATGGAGGCATCCTCTCCAATTTTTTTACATCCTTAATTAAAAAATAGATTCAACAGCCGGGCCACAATTGTGGAGGGAGGGAACCCCTCTACAGGGGACCTCTGGCTGCTCTCACACTCAGGCAGACAGGGAGGTCAGCCTGGAGCACAGCCCCCACTCCCCTGCCTGGCCTCCAACCGGCACCCGCCTCCAGGCACCTAAAGTGGCCCCCATCAGTGAGGAAACTGGAGGAGGACTGGAAAATCCCTATCGGCTTCTTAATTTGGACTTAATTCTGCTCTTAGTGAGCCAAATCGGCCACCCACCACGCTTGGAAGACCAGATCCAGTCTCCACGAAAATAGCCCAGATGTGGGATGGAACCCCGGCTGCCGGGGATAATTTTCCATCCTACTCCCCCTCTGATAACCAAAAATCCAGCCCAATTATGCACCAGTAACACCAGTGACTCAGCGAGCTTATCCACTCTGTCACTGAACCGTGCAGACCGGACTTGCAGAGATTTGCCACGGTGGGACTGTTTTTGGCCTCAGCATCCCCGCTGTCAAGGAGGGGAAAAAGGCCACAAAATTTCTGCTTTTAGATTCTCATCCAACAATCTCTCTTTGAATCGTGGGGATAACGGGACCACAAGACCACACGAGTAGGAGCAGGAGTAGACCATATGGCCCATCGAGCCTGCTCCGCCATTCAATACGATCATTCCTGATTTTGGGCTTCAACTTCATTTTCCCGCCCACTCCCCCATATCCCTTAATTCCCCGAGAGACCAAAAATCTGTTTATCCCAACCTTAAACATATTCAACAATGGAGTATCCACTGGGGTAGAGAATTCAGGCGTGGATAGAATACCCATTCCAGTTGAATATCCTACTAACACCCACTTTCAAGACTCTTGTATGATGAGTGGCTGCTTGGGCAATGTACCAGGGGCATCCAGTAACCATGAGCCTGTACCCAGTAAATAGTAAATGCCTTAATCAGAGGAGGGGAGCACACTGTGGCAGTCAAGTTGCAGCTGTTTTAACATGCTATGTAATCCTATTGTGCATACTTACACTCACATATAAATAGAATCCCCATCCCTGGTGAGTAATTCTTTCTATTACACACACATTAGGTTCAACTTGATCAAATTGACTTCACTTTGCAGCTGTCGAATGGAAAGAAGGTCTTTTGCCTCATTGACCTTGATGTATGCAAAGCGACTGTCACATGTAAGGACATAAGAAACAGGAGCAGGAGTTGGCCATTTGGCCCATCAAGCCTGTTGCCCCATTCAATCAAATCCTGGCTGAGCTTACCACGTTCCCACCCTATCCCCATATCCCTTGGTTCCCTTAACCTAATCATCTCAGTCTTGAATATACCCAATGACTGACCATCCAGAGTATTGTAGGGTCGAGAATTCTAAAGACTCACAGCCCTCTGAGTGAAGAAATTTCTCCTCGTCTCAGCCCTTATCATGAGACTGTGGCCCTTAGTTTACTAACATAACAGCAGCTGCCTTTGAAATAATTCATTAGTTGCGAGGAGCTTTGGATGTGAAAGGTGCTATAATATGCAAAGTCTCTCCTTCTACAGACCCTTTTCTGAGGTCCCAAGGTCCGATCACTGCATCTATCAGAGGACGTAACCTTAAAATTAGAGATTGGCAGCCTGGGGCGAGGGGGGCTTGGGGGTGATGTGAGGGGTACACTTCTTCACACAAAGGGTGGCAAAAATCTGGAACTCTACTTCAAAAAGCTGTTGAGGCTGGGGCTCAACTGGAAAATGCAACACCGATGTAGATTTTGTTAGGCGAGGGTATTAAGCGGCACGGAAGCAAGGTGATTAGATGGAGTCATAGACTCATGAGGGCGCAGAAGGAGTCTATTTGGCCCATTGTCCATGCAGGCTCTCTGCAGAGATAGCGAATGAGTCCCATTCCCTGGTTGTATCCCCATAGCCCTGCTAGCTTATTTCCCTCAAATGCACACCCAATTTCCTTTTGAAATCATTCAATGTTCTCCGCGTCCACCACCCTCCTGGGCAGCGAGTTCCAGATTATTATCACTCACTGGGTAAAATATCTCTTCCTCATGTTTCCACCCACCCAACCCCACCACCACCCGGAGTTAAGAAACACATCAACCATGATCTAATGCAAGGGAAGACCAGATTGGAGGGGCTGAATGGCCTCCTTCTGCTCATGTATTCCTACGTACTCTTTTCCGGCTTAGCAGTCCCTGCGCTGTGAGTCTTAGCCAATCACTCGGGTTTCTAAACTTCCGGTTGCACGTTAATTTACAACACAAGATATTTTTATTCTATTTCTAGGAACATCGGAGAGCGGAGAGAGCAGAACAGCAGAGATTCCGTGCCGAAAAAGAGCGTGACCGCCAAACCAGGCTTCTTGTGAGTCCTTCCTTTCTCTGTTCCTTAGTGTCCCCTTTCACTATCCTGCATTTAATACTATCCACATAGACTGACTATTCCCAAAACCCCTACGGTTAATCTTTTTCTCCTTTCATTACCAATTAAAGCTCAAATTTGACATGACATTAAGTGCAAGACCAACCAGTTTCTTCCATTTACAGCGTGCGTGGTGCCCACTACACTTGCCATTACAGGTTATGTTTACAATATACACTTAGATATTTCATGTCAATTTTTGGAAACAGGAAGAAAAAACACGCAAAGAGGAGGAAGAGGCCAAGAAGCGTGCGGAAGACGATGCCAAGAAGAAGAAAGTCCTGTCTAACATGGGTGCACATTATGGTGGTTACCTTGTTAAGGTAGGGACTTAGTCAATGCCAATGTGATCACCAATGTGAATAGCACAGTAAGGTGCACTGTTATTAAAGGGCAATGAAAGGCCAGCCTTCCCAAAGGTTTCCTTAACACGTCCATGAAAACAATGCTCCTTTAAATTATAAGTAGCTGTGTTTACTTTGTGTTCTGTCTAACCTATTGGGAGGAGTGAGATTGACTACGTCGCCATAGTGTATGAGGATAGCTGGGAACCGGTTAGTTGCCTGAAATAGAAAGAGAAATTGTTGGAAAACGTTCAGCGGGTCAGGTACCATGGGCAGAATTTTACGGCCCCTCCCGTCGGTGGGATTTTCTGTTCCCGCTGAAGTCAATGGAGTTCTGAGCGGCTCGCTGCATCTTCCGGCCCTGCCCCTGCCACGATGGGGCCATAAAACTCCCCCCCCACCCCCCCCAAACCATGTGCGGAGAAAGAAAGAGAGTTTAACATTTCAGGTCGGTGACCTCTGATCAAAAGTGGAAAATGTTACAGATATAGCTGGTTTTGACAAGGTAAAAGAGGCAAATGGAAATCCCTTTGGAGAGAAGAGCTGAATTTCTTCAAGGTGGGCAGTCCTGGAAGAGAGTGACATTAAATTAAACAATAACAGCCGTACAAAGGTTAGCTCCGTTGTTAGATGGCTAGCATGTGTTTCAGAATAGTGCCAACAGCATGAATTCAATTCCTATTCTGCCTGAAGTAAACTTGAGACCTGCTTCCTCACCTGCCCCATGCTTAACGTGGGGTGGTGCCCCTCAAGCCATATCATCGATTGTCCCTCTCTAATAGGGAGAGACGCCTATTGTCCTTCATGGGCATTGGCTATAACTACCCATCGACTGTACAAAGGCAAAAATATTGTGGATGCTGGAAATCTGAAATATAAACAGAAAATGCTAGTTGTCTGTTGGACAGTGAAGCCTTGCTCAGGTCATGGCCTGGGAGCATCCAAATGATGTTTCCTGATGGTCAATCACCATAAGTTCTGGCCCAATCAAGATGGTGGAAGAAGAGGAGTCAGGGATGCACTTCAGACCAGAATTGGAGGAGTGCAAAGATGTTGGAGAGTTGTAGGACTGAAGCAGTTTACAGAGCTAGGAGAGGGCCATGGAGGGATTCAAGCACTCGGCTGAGAATTTTAAATTCAAGACATTGACAAACCTTCAGAGGAAGTAATGTGTTTACTTTTCTGTTTGTTGCACAGGTAGAGCAGAGAAGAGGCAAAAGACAGACAGGGCGTGAAATGAAGAAGAAAATTTTGGCGGAGAGACGCAAACCCCTCAATATCGAACATCTCAATGATGAAAAAATGAGGTAAAGCCATTTAGATCTTATCTCCGAATCCTAGGGCTGAGTTTTTAAAATAGGTCGGAGTCCAGATTGAAAGTCGGCAGGTGTGCATTTTGGCGCCTCTGCGAAGGTTCTCACCATGACCCTTGACCCCAAGCCATTTTGAGAGAGGCCAACTCATGGTCGGATTGGCGACCCACTGCCATTAATTAGATGTGATTGGGGTATCTTTTAAGGTCTCATTCCGGTGCCAAGTAGGATTTCTAGTTAACAATGTGACTCCACGCCCACAGCAATGTGGTTGACTCTTAACTGCCCTCTGTAATGGCCTCGCAAGCCACTCAATTCAAGGGCAATTAGGGATGGGCAACAAATGTCGGCTTTGCCAGCGGCATTCACATCCCATGAAAGAATACATTTTTAAATAAAAGGTTTTGGATTTAGGAATTTAAACTCAATTAGTTAATAGATCTGAAATACAAAGTAAGGCCGGAATTTAATGTTGGCGCACAAGGCAGGTTTGGTGGCAGGGTGGGGCATTTAATCAGGCGGGAGGCTGGTGGGTAGGGACTGTGCCGCCTTCCTGGTTATGCCCCAATTAAGCCCGGGGTGGGAAGGCTCATGGACAGACTTCCCTCCCCTCTGCCAATTGAGGTCCTTAAGTGGGCAATTAATGTGGGTGGGGACCTTGCACTGCAGAAAGCCCGAAATCCAAGCCCTTTTGAGGTTGCTTGTGGGCTTCTGGAATGATGGGGAGCAGTGGGGTTGTGGGGTCCCTCGTCCAAAGTGCCTGACCGAGGGACCGGGCACCAGGAAAGCGGGCCCTGCTGAGAAAAATCCCCCTGCCCTTGCTGCTGATGCTCCCCCGTCCCATTCCCCGTGATCCACACGCTGCAATCTCCCACTCCTGCCAACAATCACCCGTGGCCTGGGTCACCCAGCGACTCTGGGCCTCAGGTGAGTGCAGTACCGGCAGTAGCCACCACCTCTCCGGTGATGCTGTTGAGCAATGCACAGCTGCCACTCCCTGATTGGCCGGCAGCTCTTGTGGGGCAGGGAGTGGTGGGCTTTCAATCCCCATCCCAAAACCCCCGTAGTCCATGATCCCAGGAAAGGCCTGCCACTTGCCCAGTTAATTTCCTGATTGGCACGTAATTCAGTGGGCCTTCCTGAAAATAAACGACATGGTGCTCTCACTGGCTTTCCAGCCAGCAGGCGAGATGCCCATTGCCTACATTAAATTCCGCCACTCGTCTCTGTAATAATGACCTCGAAACTACCAGATTGTCATTAAAAACCAATCTGGCTTATGTTATGACGCGATAAATGATGTGTGCCCAGCGGATCAAAGCCACAAGGGAAATTTGATCACGCTATCACAAGAGTTTTGCAATTTGTATTTATTTTGAGAGGCATGCCCTGAGCTCAGAAGTAATAAATCCGCCAAGACTTCAGAGATTTTTAAAAAAAACTAAATTAAACATTTATTAACAAAAGAAAAGATTTCGGGCACATACATAGGTCTACAAATTGCTATTATAATAACTCCTAAACCCCTAATTAATCTGGTTTCCAGTTACACCCCCCGTTAAGGCAACAGTAAAAAAAAAATCGATTTTAAACGGATCCAGGCAAGTCAACACAATACCCCGGACAGTAGAATTACGAGAATTATACTTTCGTTACATTCATTAGTGTCCCTTTGGACCTGATCTGGCCTACACGTCACTCCAGACCCACAGTAATGCGGTTGACTCTCAACTGCCCTCTGAAATGGCCTCACATGCCATCTAGTTATATCAAACTGCTGCAGAAATAAGCACTGTGGGTGTACCTACACCACGTGGATTGCAGTAGTTCAAGGAGGTAGCTCACCACCACCTCCTCAAGGGAAATCAGGGATAGGTAACAAATGCTGGCTTTGCTAGCGGCGCCCACATCCCAAGAATGAATATTTTTTTTTAGAAATGGCAGCCCTCCAATGGCCATTTTCCATGTGTGGTCTTAGACAGTGGACACCAGTGGCAGACTATTCAACCCTGGAGAAAATCATTTCAACAGGAATCCTAACTGATTTTTTTTCTTCCCCTCCTGCCCAACCTCTGCCTAACCCAAAGGAACTGAGGCCAATTGCTGTATCCCTAGCGCGACCACAGCTCAGACAGGCTTACGGAGCAAGGAAACCTGGAACCTTCTGGTCTCTGTAGGGCACTACTTACTCAGCAAGGTGCCTCATTTCCAGTGTTATTTCTATCTTTGCACAGGGAGAAAGCCAAGGAATTGTGTGACTGGATGTACCAGCTGGAGTCTGAGAAGTTTGACCTGATGGAGAAACTGAAACGACAGAAATATGAGGTACGTGATCTAGCCAGACCAGGATGTCCCTCGCTAGAATGAATTCCAATCACGAGTCACATCTAACAGCACTTGCTGAACAATCCTGAGTGCGTTAATAGCTACACTAACAAACAATTTGAGATAATCAGTCAAGCTGGTAACATGGCTCATTTACACTTGCTAGAAGCAGCAAATTCATACATGGGGACCCATTCTCTGCAAACAAAAGGAATATGTTCAAGCCTTATTCCTTTTTTGAATCACCTGGGAGCTTGGGGAGCTTGCAGTTCCCCATTGCTTTCTCCATGGCAAAGCCTCAACAAATCAGAGTCAACTTGCCAAGCAATCAGCACTCCTTTCTCCTGTAGTAGAAATTGTGATCATTTGAAATTTGGCATTCTTGCATTTGTCCTGATGAGTGCACGATGAAAAGTTTCGGTAATGTGTGTCTCTCTTTTCAGCAATATTCAAGTTCTGTATTACCAAGCAACTGAAATAACAGTGTCTCTGTCTTAATGGCTGGCATCTCCAGGGCTAGGTGGCACTTAGATGCTAGACTTCTCATCTCTGGAATTTGGGTACAAATCCTGCCTAGAATGACTGATGGTTTATCATGGTTTATTGGACTAATAAGCTGCAAAGTGTCCAGTGTGAAATGAGACCAGATGATCTCAAATCTAATTCCTGATGGGAACAACTAGCTCTTGAGGGGACTTTTTAAAAATTCATGGGATGTGTGTGTCGCTGGCTAGGCCAACATTTATTGCCCATCCCTAATTGCCCTTGAGAAGGTGGTGGTGAGCTGTCATGGTCCATGTGGTGCAGGTACACCCACAGTGCTATGAGGGAGGGAGTTCCAGGATTTTGACCCAGCGACAGTGAAGGAAAGGCAACATATTTCTAAGTCAGAGTGGTGAGTGGCTTTGATGGGAACTACAAGGTAGTAGTGTTCCCATCTATTTGTTGCCCTTGTCCTCCTAGAATACAGCAATTGTGGGTTTGGAAGGTGCTGTCTAAGGAGTCTCGGTGAGTTCACACAGTCACAGGTAGAGCTCTTACTTTGATTGCGAACCCTTTTGCTAGTCCCCAACAAATTTTCTGTTGTGTTAAATCTTTTTAAATATATACCAGTAGGTTGGAGCACAGGATTTCTGGGTCATGCACCATAGTTGAATTTGTTTCTTTTCGTGTTCTAACAGGTATGATAACAGATTTATCTGCTTCAATTTTTTTCTATGGTTGGTTTATTTAAAGAGTTATTTCAACTAACAGCTTCTGTTTCCTCTAGATTAAAATTCTTCATAACAGGGTTCAGATAGTTGTTGAGCAGTAAGTATGTAACATGTGTGTGTAATGTCATCAGAATGCCATTGTGCACGGACTCATTCACAAGAGCAAGAGCAATTAACCATGATATTAGACAAAAAATCTGGATCCCTGAACAGCACTGTCTAAAAAGCTCTCCTGCGTTCACGATGACAGGATTGCTACCGCTGCAGCTGCAACACATGTTGATCTCAATATACATTCCTCATCAAGGTGTCCCATTGTTAAACAGGACTGTTGATAAAGACCAAGCCATCAGGACTAAAGAATTTGCTTCTGTCCTAGTGTGCTGACCTGATTCCACCTTTTTGTAACACATTGGGAGTTGACAACTGTGGCAACGAGTTACTGACATCAGGAGTATCACAGAAACATACAGCTCCCCCCCTCCCCGGATTCTACAACCAAATATATTCTAGCTGATCTGTATCTTAAATACATCTAGTGGCCTCGGTCCATAGCCCTTTTATGCTTGCTTAAGAAAAGAACTATCAATCTCAGCACTGAAATTTTCAACTGACCCCACAGCCTCGACAGCTTTTTTGGGAGTGGGAGTTCCAAATTTCCACTACCCTTTGCATGAAGAAGTGTTCACTGGTATAACCCCTGAACAGACCAGCTCCAATTTTAAGGTTATGGCCCCTTGTCTGGATTTGTCTCACCAGGGGTAATAATTTCTCACGACATACCCTCTCGAATCCCAATCATCTACAGCACCCGTGAGTTTTTATATTTAATGGAACGCAAACCAAGTTGAACTCAGGGTGTTCATCCCTGAAACAATATGAAACACCTCCGGGATCCATCATCTGCAGTCACCCTCATATCATAGAAAATGCCAGCTGAACAATCTTTAAAACAAAAATCTAGGTACTAAAGTTAGGATAAAGGTGAATCATTTCCAGTTGGGGTGTTTTTCTAGCCTTGCGATAACCTGATCTCACATAAAGAGTGGAGCTAAAAGATGCTATTAACCTCGAGAAACTTTTTGAGAAAAAATAATTGGCCTCAGGATCTATTTCAGCAAGGATGTAAATGTGTTGGAAACAGTTTGGAGAAGGTTTACTAAACTTATACCAGGAATGGGTGGGTTGTCTTATGAGGAAAGGTTGGACAGGCAAGGCTTGTATCCACTGGAGTTTAGAAGAGTAAGTGGCGACTTGATTGAAACATATAAGATCCTGAGGGGACTTGAAAGGGTGGATGTGGAGAGGATGTTTCCTCTTGTGGGAGATTCCAGTACTACGGGTTACTGTTTAGGACAGAGATGAGGAGAATATTTTTCTCTCAGAGGATCGTGAGTCTTTGGAACTCTCTTCCTCAAAAGGCAGTGGAAGCAGAGTCTTTGAACATTTTTAAGGCAGAGCTAGATAGATTCTTGACAAGCAAGGGGGTGAAAGGTTATCAGGGGTAGACGGGAATGTGGGGTTGAGGTTACAATCAGACCAGCCATGATCTCATTGAATGGCGGAACAGGCTCGAAGGGCTGAATGGCCTATTCCTGCTTTTAATTCGTATGTTCGTATGTATTTCAAGCATTTCCCTGTGGGAGGAGCTTGACAGCAACCGAGTTAGCAACTGTACATCACAGGCATGTTTCTGGCCTCAGACTATCTGGGAGCATTGGGACATGAAGTCACTTAGCATATACCAATTTCTGTCACATGTAAAGATTTTAACATGTTCAAACAAAATACGGCTCTCTATTGGTCAAGTGAAATTATAAACGGTGACATTTTCTTTGAACAAACTACTCTTAGCTTCCCTTTCTAGTTTGGTGTTAAAATGAGAATGGTATCACATGTTCCTGCTCCTTAGGTCAGTCTAGCTGCTGTCCGATCTGTGTTGTCCATTCAGCAGGAAGGTAAATGGCATCCAGCCAATGACATTCTCTGAAAAACAAGTGCAGCAGAAACTAAACAAAAGATGAACAATACGGAGATGAAACTATCAGCCAGGGAAGAGAGGTCAGCAGTCACAGGAGCCCAGATGGAAAAAAAATTCAATCATACTTTCCAAAGAATACACTTTGAGTTTCTTAATGTAATTCAGCCAGATAAATCGTTTCATTACCCTGTCAGGTTCAAAATCTCCCATTTTATTTATTTTTTCGCGGGACGTGGGCACTACTGACAATGTCAATATTTATTGCCCATCCCTGATTTCCCTTGAACTGAGTGGCTTGCTAGACCATTTCAGAGGGCGCTTAAGAGTCAACTACATTGCCGTGGATCTGGATTTATGTGTAGACCAGACCAAGTAAGGATGGGAGATTTCCTTCCCTAAAGGACATTTGTGAACTAGATGGGTTTTTACCACAATCAGTGATAGTTGCCATGGTCACCATTAGCTTTATATTCCAGGTTTATAAATTGAATTTAAATTCCACCAGCTGCCGTGGTGGGATTTGAACCCATGCCCCCAGAGCATTAGCCTGGGTCTCTCGATTATTAGTCCAGTGACAAGACACTACATCACCATCTCCCCCTAAAATTATAGCACCACTGCCAACCCAGGGTCAAGATTAATCAGAAAACAGTCACTTGGGTTCTTCAAGATTAACATGGAAATATTGCCAGCCTCCTGGCTGATAACTGCTGGGACTATTGTAATCTGTCTTCCCAGCATTGTGACTCTTCACCCATTAAATTAAAGGCGTCTCTCAGAGAGACAATCAGTTTAAAAAAAAACTGATGGGCCAGAATTTTGAGATCAGCGGCCGGGCCCGGGAGTAGCTGGGAAAAGGTCCGTCGCCCTTGATTGGGCCCCGGTCACGATTTCACACTGCGCGGGCCAATTAAGGCCCACCCAGCGTGAAACGCGGCTCTGCGCTGGCCGGGAAGGGCCAAGCGGGGGCCTGTCGGCCACCGGGTCCACTGGCGAAGCGGTGCCTGGTTTAAAAGTGGCCCAGGCAACCCCTGGAAGGCTGGCACGGAAGGACGTCTCCTGTACTTTCGCCATGGATTCGAGTGCGGTTGGGCATGGCAGGCGTGAGGGCAGGTTGAGCGGGCACTCGGCCCCCACTTTTCTGACGACTGCCTTGGCATCCTCCTGGAGGAGGTGGCAGCCAGGAGGGACATGCTTGCCCCCAGGGATGGGAGGAGGAGGCCACCGCACCTAACCAAAAGGGCATGGGAGGAGGTGGCAGCAATGGTGAGCAGCCGTGACGTGGTGCGACGCACCTGAGTCCAGTGCCAGAAGTGCTTCAATAACCTGCCGCGCTCAGGAAGGGTGAGTACCATGTTGGTATGGGTCAGTGTGCAGAAGTGTTAAGGTCTGGCCGTCCTCCCCGTGGATCTCAGGGGTGCTAGAGTCTGAGTGCCAATTGTCAATGACACGGGAGCTGGCCAAGGGGATGAGCCCCTGGCTGCTTGGACCGAGTGCCCGTGTCTTGAGGGCCACAACTCGGATGTGCCCTGCCAGGTGTTCCTCAGCTGGGGTTGGCCAGCCTGCAATGGCGCCGCAGGTAGAGAGTGGACTCATCAAGCTCCTCTGTTGTTTCAGGAGTGATGGCCCACACAATATTAAAAGGCCTTGGACCGGCGGAGGCCCCGCTAGCCTCCTAATCCTTTCCAGATACGAGCAAGATGCCCTGGAGCTTGAGAGCTGGCACGTGCCCTGTGCAACTGGGCATGAAGAGGTGGGGGTGCCAGATGGGTGCAGTGTACAGTGATAAGACTTTCGCTTGGTCCAACCATTCTAATATAGTCTCTTCATTGATGTGAGCCTTGAACCTGAAGTCCCCATTGATCATTGGAAGATGAGGGCACCATGATGCAGATCTCCATGGACAGCTTGCACAGTGACAGTGTGATGACTTTAACTAATGACATGTCCTTGTTCTCCCTTTTTACTTCACCAGCAGGCATGAGCTCTGCAGTCCCCGAAGGGCCACCCCTGACACTGGAGCTTCTGTTGCACCAGCGTCACACCCGCTCTCTGAAGCAGGTGCCAGTTCAGATACCAGCACTTCAGTGGGCATTAGATCAGCAGCTAGTATCTTGGTGCACATTGGTGAGGGCACTTCGCACTCGCTTGAGGTGCAGGTGGAGGCAGAGAGTGCCCGTGGCGCTGGCAGTCGGAGGATTGCTGGGGTCCAGGACGGTGCTCAGTTGAAGGCTGATGATGAGCCTCTGTCGTCCATTAGGGGGCAGATGCTGGATGTCCAGCGAGATGTGCGGGAGGATCTGGTGGAGATCCATGAGGGTATGCGTGCTATGGTCTCCGTGATGGAGGAGTCCATGCAGAGCATCAGCACTGTGTTGACCGTCATGGCTGAGTGCACTGCCTCCTCCATTGAGAGAGTGGGGACTCTAATGGAGAGGCTGCTCCAGGAACAGAATCAGGGGTCCCTGGGGTTGTGCTCAGACTTGCAAGCCCTCAAGTGGTCAGTGTCCATGTGGGAGATGGATGAGGCACCCAGTATCCCAGATAGGTGCCCATCCATCAATGGCGAGAGAGGTCCAGAGCGACCTCACATTGGCGCACGAGCTGCCTGTCATCTCTGTGGGCTCTCCTCAGGGTGCTGTGGGTGACAGCAGCAGCTCCTCCACCTCTCTGCCAGTGACTGTGGCATCTGATGAGGCAGCGGCGACTTGGGAGATGCCAGCCGTGGCACTGGCTGCTCCCGCCCAGGCGGGGCAAGCACAGGCTCAATTGGCAAGAGGACGGGCCACCAAGGCCATCAAGACCAGCAAGACACAGTCAGCAGGCTGTCTCCAATGCTGGTGCCAGCGAGTGGGGAGCATCAAGACGTAGCATTTGCAAGCGTAAGTTAAAGGCACCATGAGCACAAGAGGGACAGGTCATGGGTGATTTTATGTTCATTTATATTGACTTCATGTATACTGGTCTGGGTTTGAAGACCAGAAACATTTATGTAAATATTATTGAACTGTCAGAATGAGATAAATTGTGTTTTTGTCACCATGGCCTGAATATGCTTCACCTTTTTATTTCATTGGTGTGGGGAATGCCAGTGTGTAATGCTGGACGTAGGTGGCTCTGAACTTTATTGCTCAGGCACTAAGTGTTCTTTGTGTCCAAATGAAAGGGTCCTTTCATATATCCAGGATGGATGCGGCAGCCCTGTCACGCAGTTGAAGCTGATCATTGGTAGCCAAGCTGAAGGAGCGTTGATCAAGGTGTCTCTGCCTCCCTGCAGGTTACCGAAATCTGGCTCCATGCCCTCAGTGTTCTCCTCACCGCACTCACCTTCAGACTCACTGCTGTACTCATCATCTGTGGCCTGTGCAGCAGTGTCAAGATCCTCTTCCTCCAGTGGGTCCCCTATTGCCAGTGCCAGATTGTGGAGAGCACAGCATGCAACCACGATCAGTGACACCTGCTCTGGGGGGTATTGTAATGCTCCTCCTGAATGGTCCAGGCATCAGAAGTGCATTTTGAGAAGACCTATGGTCCTCTCTACCACCGCCCTTGTGGAGGCATGACTCGTATTGTAACATTTCTCTGCTTCTGTTCTTGGGTGGCGGGGAGGCATCATGAGCCATCTCTTCAATGGATAGCCCTTGTCACCCAGCAGCCATCCATCCAGTCGGGCTGGAGCACTGAAGAGCCTCGGCTCCTGGGAGTATCTGAGGATGTAGGCGTCGTGCGAGCTGCCTGGGTACCTTGCACAGACTTGCAGAATCTCCAATCTGTGGTCACAAACTATCTGCACGTTCATGGAGTGGAATCTCTTCCTGTTGACGAAGGCACCTGGCTGACCCACTGGCGCCTTGATGGGCATGTGTGCAATTGATTGCACCCTGGATTTGGGGGAACCCAGCAAATGCTGCAAAGTCTCTGGTTGGCTCAGCCTGGATGGCCTCATCAGTATGGTAAAGAATAAAGGTCAGTACCTGTCTGAACAGAGCTTCTGTCACCAGCTTGATGTAACTGTGGACAGCTGATTGGGAGACTCCAAACAGATCCCCCACTGACCCCTGGAAAGAACTGGAGGCATAGAAGTTGAGGACGACTGTGACATTTAGAGCCATTGGCATGGGGTGTCCACCCACCCAGTTGGAGCTGATCTCAGGCCCAATCATCTGGCAAATGGAGGTGATGGTCTCCCTTGAGAGGCGGAACCTCCTTCAGCATTGCACCTCAGACATATTGAGGTAGCTGCGTCGCTGCCTGTAAACCCTGGCAGCAGGATAGTGGCACCTTCTGCGGCCCTTTCCACCTTGGACTTCCTGATGGTCCTGCGCCCCTTGTGCCTGCGCCTCTCCCCCCATAGGTCCCTCCCCTGGAAGCTGCATTGGGACACCCGGCCTCCTCTCCCTTCTGCCCCTCTCTTCCTCCTCAGAGGAGGTGCCACCCGCGGAGACCACAATCCCCATTCCCGGGGTAAGGGAAGGCTGTCTGATACCTGGAAGGGTCCACACGGTCTGAATCCTCCGGGGGCCATGCAGACGCCAATAAGTCTTGAAATGAAGCCTGGAAATGAAGCCCTGAACATGAGGCTGCCAAGTACCAATAAGCAACCAGCAGCAAACTATCTCCAACACTCCTCACTACTCTCACTGGCAATGCTGCTGACTCTTTTTATCCCGCCCATGGATGAGGTTTTTAAAGATGTCGGCTGGCCGCCTGCCCGTTTTGCCTGTGCAACGACAGCAAAACCGCACGGGCAATGAAAAGACACCGTCAATTGTATGTTAAGGGCCTTAAATGGCCTGTTAATTAATGGCGGGTGCGGCTCTGGCACTCACGTGTGCCCGCCGATCGAAATATCGTGCTGGGACACTCACCCGACGTCATCGTGTGCAATTTTATGCCCGATCGGGTTGGGCGGGCGCCCGCCCATGGGATGTAAAATTCTGCCCATGAAGACCACAGTAGGGTCATCATTGAGGATGAAGAGAAGTTGCAATGTTAAACGTGGTGTTGTATTCCCAAACAAATTGTCCATGCAGTTTCAGAACACACTGCATTTTCTTTATCTACTTACAATATTTTCCTTCATTTCTTCCCTCCTTGTCTAAAGGCAAAACTGCCTGGCCTCTGTTACCTCACACCGAAGTATGACCATGTGTGACCATTAGCAAGGAATTTGATCCTTTTCTCACCCAGTACACTTGTTTCCAACAGAGATTACCGGATAGTGGTCAACACGAGTGAACCCTGATTTATCTTCTCTCCATAGCATGGGGCACTGATGCCAGAGCACAACATAATTATGGATGATCTTAGTTCATCCACTCAGTCATCCCTCATTGTAGCATCCAATTAGTTCCAAACGTGGCTGCAGTGTATACTATCTACAGGATGAAATGCAGCAACAAGCCAACCTTTCTTCAACAGCACCTCCTAAACTCATGTCCTTCACCACCTAGTCAGACGAGGGCAGCAGGAACATGGGAACGCCACCACCCCTGAGTTCCCCACGTACGCTATCCCAACTTGGACATATAATCGCCATTCCTACATCGGAGCTGGGACTCCCTCCCTAATAGCACTATACCTTCACCACATGGACTGCAGTGGTCCAAGAAGACAGCTCACCATCACCTTTTCAAGGGAAATTAGGAATGGGCAATAAACGCTGGCCTAGACAGAGACGCCACATCCGAGGAACGAACTTTTAAAAATATGATTCAAGGATTTTCAGCGCTACTTAACTCTTTGGAATTTTTTGCAGATGTTTGGCACTTCCTGGTATTAATCCTAAATTTGCTTTTTATGAGTTTGAATCTGTGTCTTCCTTGTCCTATTCACACAATTTATATTCAGGTGATTTTCCATACCATTATGTGTATTGTCTACCTCATTACCATCACTTCATAAGTGTCTCCTTTCAAGGCTGAACAGCTCAAGTTTCTTCCATTTCCCAGATAACATGGTCAACGTGGCCCCAATAGCAACCTCGACTGAGCTCAGTTTCACTCAGCCACAGATTGGAAACTGGATGAAATAGCTAAAATTGCACCGAGTTGCCCTAAATGCCTTACGTGAGGCTTATTCACTCCACAACCCAGCACTAGCAGACAACTATCATCTCAGCTTGATATTATAAATGGTTGAAGAATAGTGAGGCACAGTGTGTCATTTCTGTCTTCACTTCTTTCCTGATGATGATTAAATATGTGTATTCTTTCTAGATTAACCTTCTGCATAACCGCATCAACGAACACCAGAAATTGTGAGTATATCCGGAAATACGGTGTAAACCTAAGGTTCCCTGTCTCACCCCTTCTCAATGTTTATAGCCTTGGGTCAACTCTCAGGGCAACTAAATCTTGATGGCAAAAGTGGGGGTCGGGGTTCATAATAACGGCACCAAAACTCAGTGTGGTTTACCAGAATAAGTGAGGTAGCTTCAAAAAGGCTTCAAAACAGACACATTGAGAGAATTAGGCAGCAGAAGTGTTCTGTAGAATATTTCTATATTCCTCTGCTTTCCTGAAGGCATCGACCGCCATCTGGGATATGGTCCCACAGGTGCCAGCCACCCCCTACGCAGTGCCTGTTATTCAGAGCTTACATTTGACAGTGGGTGTGGCTGAGCTCTTTGACCAGGGAAGGCATCGCCGCTGAGCCTGACCTTTGCCCTTGCCCAATCAGCAACCGGAACGCTGGCTGATTTCTTTCGTTTTTCTGTGTTCTCTCTCTCCACCGCCAACTAACCCCCAAGCTACCTTAACCTCCATAACCCAAAGTCACCAAGGTTTATTTTACAGCCGCTTCCACTGCACTGGGCGTGGTTGGTTAACTCAACACAGATGTTGGGCCATCTGGTCTGAGTGTCTCAACTTCAGTGCTCAATTTACCAACTGAGCCAGAAAGGAAGTTGGCATTGGTGCTTTCACACCCTGCTTTAAATCCTCAGCAGCACCATAATGCGATAGCAGTCTGTTTGAGGTGGCAACGGCATCACAAACGCATGCCAACAGGTGAATGAGCAGATGCATCGTCAAGTACTGATAGGCCTCAGTGCGATTAAAGTAATCTTTCTAACCACACCTGCTGCTCAAAGATCTAAAAACAAAATGATGGGCTCTGTGACCCTCCCATTTTTAAATTATTTTCCTTCCACCTGCTGCCTGACTGATTAAAAAGAGGAATCAATTTTCAAAGGGCAGGATAAATGCGAGCAAGGAAATATTTTCAGGGCTATGGGGAATGGGATTAATTGGACAGTTCTTTCAAAAAGGCTAGCACAGATGTGTTGGGCCAAATGGCCTCCCTCTTTGCTGCATGGTTTTTTTTGTGGGGATGTTGCTCATGTCTTTTCAGAGGTGCAATTGGGATCTCACTATGTAGAGGAATGATCCTATGTCCATTCGGTTGCACTCTTGCAGCACTCTACTGTCCTTCATGCTATTTGCACATGCTCCCAGTACTGTTATTGACACACATGAACCTATTAATTAAGGAGCCTGTGCACTGACCATGATCTTCAAATTTTTCTACTGCTAATTCTCTCCCTATGCACCACCCACTCTTCTCCCCAAGGCTCTGGCTCCAGCTGGGGTGTGGTTCATGAGCCACAAACAAAAATTGCTGGAAAAACTCAGCAGGTCTGACAGCATCTGTGGAGAGAAAGGCAGAGTTAACGTTTCGAGTCCGTATGACTCTTTCTTCAGAGCTGTGATTCATGGGCATTGGCCAACATCCAGTATTGAGACTGTGAACTTCAAGATGGCTATTCCTCCATGGTGGTTGCACAGTTGGGCCTGGTAGTGTTTTCAGCAGTTGTCCGAATACAGAATCACAGAATTATTACAGCACAGAAGGAGGCCATTCGGCCCGCCGTGTCTGCACCTAATGCCATTCCCCTGCCTTCTCCCCGTAACCCTGCACATTCTTCTTTTTCAGATATCAGTCTAATTCCCTTTTGAAATGCCTCGAAATGAACCTGCCTCCGACACACTCCAAAACACAGGCATTTTCTAGCGCGAGTCAGTAGATAAGGCCCAGGAGCAGGAAACACATTTTTAAGGCAGCTTCAATTCAGCAACTTCATTATATTCATTTCTCAGTAAGAGTAATAAAATCAGGAGCTGCACAAGCTGATAGGACGTGGCAGTCACCACATAGAATTTATAGCCCAGAAACAGCTCATTCAGCTTAATGAGTTCATGCCAAAGTTTATGCTTCACATGAACCTCCTCCACACTGCTTCATCTAACCCTATCAATACATCCTTCTATTCTTTTCATCTTTACGTGTTTATCTAGCTTCCCCTTAAATCCCTTCCAGCCCAGCCTGTAGCCGCTCCTACCAGGAGATCTGCTGTCACGATACGTCGCTGACTCTCCTGGACTAACTGGGGTTTATACTGTGCGAGGTCCCCGACTCTTCAGGGGTGATTGGCCACTTGCCCCCCCTAAGCGTCATGACCGTGCGCCGGACGTGTCACACACCTTGCTGGTCTCCGCCTTCTGAGTCATTGTCCTGCATTCTTGTTGGGATCCCCCTGCCTCATCCGCCGTTCCCAGTCTTTAGAAAGGGTGACCTCCCCGCCCCACAGCAGCCTAAGCTGATGGGCGCCTCACTTATTTTGCTTGACTTGCCAAGTCGCGATCCAAGGGCTATGGCAGCTGGTGTGCACAACCAGCTACTTGGAGCCATAAGTGAGAGCTGGAGAGCTGGGGGACACTGGTTTCCCCTATCCACACCCCTTTTGATGTGGGTGTGCTGCTTGGCAGGGCATCGAGGGTCCTAGCCCTCACAAAAATATACCCCACAATGCATCCCCTTAAATGCATCCATGCTATTTGCCCCAGCCGCTCTTTGTGTGGCCCCAGAGTCGGTAACCGCCCTTATAATGAACTGCCTGCTTGCCATTGCACTGCTGCATCACTAGCCCGGTGTCCTGGTACAGGACCGGCACAGCACCCAGTGATCTGATTTGGCTTATCCGCCATTTAGGCGGTGGTTTGCTCTTTGCAATTTCGCAGTCTCATTTTTACATTCCTTTCTCCAACAGCAAGAAAGCAGCGGGAAAAGGCAAGGTTGGAGGCCGCTGGAAATAAACAACAAAGCATACTGGATCCGCAGTCAGATGTCTGCTTCCGGCAAAGGGCATGAATCCAAAGACAAAGACACACTTCCTGACATAGCTCCTGTGCTTTTTCCATGGCTATGCGGCCAAAATGTGTGTTTCTTGCAGTTGATGAAATGGAATTTCCTGAGCCTTTCCCTTACCTTCAATGCTTCAATAAAATATATGACTAAACAATGTCTGCCGAGTTTGACAATGCAACTTTCTGGTTATTTTTTTTTTGTTACACTGACTGACCTTCGATGGCATTGCTCCTGGATAGACTGGGGTCAAGCTCTAAGTTCTAGAATTCCCTCCCTAAATCTCTCTCCCACCTCTCTGACCAAGCATCTAGAATGCAGCGCCTGAAAAGGGCGTGTGAAGGCAGACCACTTCCTCTAGCAAGTAAGTTCACAATCCAGAGGTCGCGGATTTAAAATAATTGGCGAAAGAGCTGGAGGGGAAATGAGAATTTTTTTTCACGCAGAGGGTCGTTATTGTCTGCAAAACGCGACGTGAAATCCATAGGAACTTTCAAAAGCCATTTGAACGTGTACTTGAAGAGATCTAATTTGCAGGGTGATGGGGAGAAACAGGAGGTTTTGTGGCGCAGTTGTAATGCCCCTGCCTCTGAGCTAGAAACTCCAGGTTCGAGCCCCACTCCAGCACTTGATGACCAAGTGACATGGCCAAACGGGTTGAATAGCAAATTATAAATCCTTCCAACACATGCCAATATCAGGTGGTAAGAGTGGGAGACAGTCTTGGTCATCCAATTGAATTGAAATAAATTGGAGCCTCCTACCATCATTATCCATAGCTCCAGGCACAGCAATGTGGACTCCTTGGCGGATGGAGGGGGGCGCTGGTTGGCTCAGTTGGGCTGGATGGCCAGTGTGGATCAGATTGGTGTATCAGCAGGGCATATAATCCCTGTTCTGCTGGGGTGGATTCAGGGCCTGCCTCCTTGCCCGACCTGTGGGTAGTGAGCACAACGTTACAGGTTGGACTGCTTTCAGGCAGGGACCTGAAGAAGAATGGGAGAAAGCCAGGGTGTGGCACTAAAATGGACAGCTCTTTCAAACAGCTGGCACATGCGTGACAGGCCGAATGGCCCTGTTCTGTCTGCAACACTCTAAAGATTCTATTCCTTACTCCCTCATGTACTTATCGAGCTTCCCCTTAAAAGGCATGTATGCTATTTGACTCAATCATGACACATGGTAGTGAGCACCACATTCTTACCAACAGCGAAGTCCATGCACTGTACATTTGTATTCAATCTGAACAGTTCCCTTAAGGCTGTGGCTCCAGCATTCCCGGTAAGTGGGGAGGGAGAGGGGGTGGTTCTAAATCCATGCAACCTGATGTTAATTGATGGCTAATATCTGAGTCTTGTTGATTTCCAGAAGCTTGCAATGCTCTGGCTGTTGCCTGTATGAAAGTCAGGCCAGAAAAAAAGGAAACATGTTCTTTAATTGTTGTGCAGCTGCAGCAATGTGTTGAAGTCTGATGATGTGTTCCTACATTTTTTGTGCGCGCGAATCAATCAATCCATGAAAAGAGAGAATGTGCAATGTTACAGGAATAAGGCAGGGGTGCGGGACTATGTGGAATGCCCTTTCAGAGAGCCAGCGCAGAGTCGATGGGCCGAATGGCCTCCTTCTGCACTGGAAAGATACTGTGATACAGTAAGTAAAAGAATGCCTTATGAAGACAGGGACGTTATACCACAAAACGTTATCCTTTTCTGCAGAGTCGTTGTGTATCCCTTTAAGGCTACAAGGTCTAATTGGTGGAAATGGTTCATACAGAGGTCAATTAAGAGGATGTTAAATAAACACTAGATTATTGTATACAAAGAAACTATAAAAATCATGGCCTTGGCGTTTTGAGTTCCTGGAAAGTTCCTTTGTTCCCTTTTCGTTTACAGAAAGTTGTATATTACACTTGAAATATGATGGACTTGAAGTGAACATTAGCCATCATACATAGGAACAGGAATTCAGCCCATCGAGCCTGCTTCGCCATTCAATTAGATCATGGCTGACCATCTACCTCAGTGCCACTTTCCCGCACTATCTCCGAGTCCGTTGATGTCAATAGTCTCTAGAAATCTATCGATTTCTGTCTTGAACATGCTTAGTGATTGAGTTTCCGTAGCTCTTTAGGGCAGAGACTTTCAAAGATTCATCACCCTGAGTGAAGAAATTCTTCCTCGTCGCAGTCCTAAATGGCCTACCCCTTATCCTGAGATTATGTCCCCTGGTTTTGGGCTCACCAGCCAGGGGAAACATCTTATCTACATCCACCCTGTCACACCCGGCAAGAATTCGGATACAGATAATATATACTAATAAACTAAACTCTGGCACTGATGAATAGGTTTCTCATATATAAGATGGCAACAGGGTAGAAGAGACTTCAGAAACTCACTCCATTGTGCTGCCCAATGGCCACTGCCTGCATCTACATTGCTACAGGCAACTCTTTACATGCAGCTTTTACAGTTTAAGTGTTAAATGTTGACTCAAAAATTGCGACAATGGGAAGTTGGGCATAACTTAGTCCCCATTTTAAAGTTGGATATTTTGCTTTTTAAAAAAATTATATTTTGATTTTGTATTTATAGTTAAAACAAACAAATCATACAACATAAGCAGAGTCTATAGCATAGGGGATTCTCTGCAGTACAGGCTGCAAAACTAAGGTACTGAGCACCACCACAGTATTTTATAGAATAGTACAGCTTAAGAGCAGGCCATTCAGCCCAAGTCTGTGCCATTTCTGTTTTGACTGGTATCAAACACTCATTAAAATCACAATATCCAAATTAACAAAGAGAAATTTAACGTATTGTCTTGAAGCAATGACCTTTATTCAGGGCTGTTTGGAAGCTGTACGCTGTTTCTGAGTTGTATGTTGTTCATGAGCTTTTTGTGTGGGTTGACATCCAAATCTGCGATCTCTACCACCTAGAAGGGCGTGGGAAGCAAGTGCATGGGAACACTGCCACCTGCAAGTTCCCCATCAAGTCACTCACCATCCTGGTTTGGAACTATATTGACATAAAAGCACTATGGAAGTACTTTCACCACATGGACTCCAGCGGTTCACCACCACCTTCTCAAGGGAAATAAGGGATTGGCAATACATAGGATGCTTACAGCACAGAAGGAGCCCATTCAGCCCATCATGTCTGTGCTAGCCCTCTGAAGGAACAATTCACCTAGTGCCACTCCCCTGCCTTTATCCCATAGCCCTGCAAAGTTTTCCATTTCAGATAATAAACCATTTGCCTCTTGACTGTCTCAATTGAACCTACCTCCACCACATGTGAGGCAGTGTATTCCAAATCCTAACTACTCGCTGTGTGAAAAAGTCTTTTTCTCACCTCACATTTGCTTCTTTTGCAAAACACTTTAAAACTGTACCCTCTGGTTCTTAGTCCATTTACAAGTGGGAACAGTTCTCCCTATCTACTCTGTCCAGACCCCACATGATTTTGAAAACTTCTATCAAGCCTCCTCTTGGCCTTCTCCCCTCCAAGGAAAACAGTCCCAACTTCTCCAATCTTCCCTCACAACTGAAGTGTCTCATCCCTGGAATCATTCTCGTGAATCTTTTCTGCACCCTCTCTAATACCTTCACATCCTTCTTAAAAGTGTGGTGCCCATGCAGAACTGGATGCAATACTCTAGTTGAGGACGAACCAGTGTTTTATACAGGTTTAATATTTCCTTGCTTTTGAGCTCCCTTTTGACAAACCCAAGGTTGCACAAGCTGCCAATGCCAGCGACACCCACATCCCATGAATGAATAACCAAAAAGCAGAGTTAGAACTATCTAATCGGGAAGAGGCCTTTGCAGGGCAGCAGGCTAACATTGCTGCGGATCATTCTGCACCCTTCCAAATCACTTTTGGATGAAACACTGAAGGCTGTGGACTACAACATCCATCATTACCAGCCATCCACCCAACCAGCTGAACAATGCGCATGCGTAGGAACTACAATTCCCACAATCCTTCACTCCTGGCTTCCGTCGAACTACATTTCCCAGGAGGCCGCAGCACGTCACGTCAGGCACCGGATTCTACGTCACCGCGCAGCTCCACCCAGCAGAAAGAGGGCGGCTTCAGTCAAAGATGTCGGAGCGGGCGGGAAGCGGCGCTGCGGTTGCCGCCGCCGTCGCTGCCAAGGAGAAGCGCAAACAGCAGCTGAAGCGCTGGAAGGGTTCTTGCACCGATTTGGAAGCGGGCGAGCCGCGGTGGCTGGCGCGGCCCGGGACGGGCGCCGGTGCCGTCAGGGGTTCGAGCCTGAGGCGGGTGAGGTTCGAGGCGGCGGCAGAGTTCCTGGCGGCCTGCGCCAGCGGAGACGCGAAAGACGCCGAGGAAATGCTGAGGGGAGGCGCCGACGTCAACTGCGCCAACACGGACGGAATCAGCGCCCTTCACCAGGTGCGGACTGCGCCTGCGCTGCACCGGCATATCGTGGCGCGCATGCCCAGCCGTGCCGGCAACGGCAAAATGCGCACGCGCGACGGTGACCGCAAGGCCACGGGGCCTCTGGGAAATGTAGTTCGGATCCGCTCTTTCCCTGCTAGGCGTTAATGGTCATTTATGGCGATTGGGACTACATCTCCGAACATGCATCCTGGTTTCCGCATCTAGGTGTCTTGAAGTATTTATATACCTGCTCAAGTTTGGGGAAACTAAAAGTGCTGTGCTCTCTGGCACTTCTTTTGCCAGAAAATTGCAGGGAACAGCATACTCCCGAATTATGAATATAGATCACAATGGTAGATAATTGGTTTTGGGAGTAAAATGATGAAATATCTGGGGGTGGGGTTGAAAGTTTCAGGGGTGAAACTGATCATTGTTAACGCAAAATGTGCGCCTCATATTGGCCGTTCATAATCAGGCAATCTTTACACAGTTTGACAGTGGTACTCGAAATTTGTCCTTTCTCATTTATATTCACTTAAAGAATTTAAAATTACACGGACAGTTTTTTTAGTTTATTTGATCGAAATGCAGCTTTGTGGTTTATGAAAGGTGTATCATGCTGTTCAGTTTGGGGAAAAAAGGGAAGCTGTTGGAAATGTCCTGATCAGTCAGTGTCTATTAAGATAATTTTTTAAAAAAATATTAGAAGCGTAACTCTTCAATGGGTGTGAGCACTGAGTCAGAAAGATGTTGGTGCAATCTCCACTCCACTTCTGTTCTGCAATGTCAGAGGGGCCCTTTTGGAATGAGATGCTCATCATCTCATGACACTACCAAAGACCAGAGATTTCCTAACATAGTCTAATAGTCACTCAACTAACATTATCTAAAGCATATTAACTGGTATTCTGCAGGGTTATGGGAAGAAGGCAGGAAATGGTTCTAGGTGAGTTGCTCATTCGGTGAGCCAGTGCTAACACAAAGGGCCAATTGTGCTGTAACAATTCTGAGATCCGTCTGTTTTTGCACGTGGGATGCTGCACAAATTTACTGTTTTGTCTGCAGGAATGAGGTGGAAGGATCGAGAAAACTAATGAATAGAGACATGAGAAACCTTTTCATGCAGTGTGGTTAAGATCTGGAATGTGCTGCCTCTGTGATGGAGGCAGGTTCAATCAAGGCATTTAAGAGGGAATTGGATTATTATCTGAAAAAGAAAAATGGGAAGGGAGTGGCACTAGCGTATGGTTCACTTGGAGAGCTGGCATAGGCCTGATGGACTGAATGGCCTCCTTCCGTGCTGTAACAATTCTCTGATTCTTTTTTTAAAAAAATGAACTGAGCTTCTGACTTCTTCCTCTCCAGCATCAAAACTGCTCACTTTCACCCCCATAGTTTCGCTCATGTCTGTCTCACTTCAGCCCACCTGCTGAAACCATCAACTGTGCTTTTGTTGCCCCTAGACTCAACTAAATATGGCCCTGGCTGGCCTCCCATTTTCAGCCTGCTATCGCCATAAGCTCATCCATAGCTCTGCTGTCCCTAATTTCTGTGAAGGCTTGCTGACCTACATTGGCTCCCCCTTCATGAGCACCTCTATTTTAAAACACTCCCAAATGTTTAATTCTGCCCTTGGCCTTGTCCCTCCCTATCTCTGTAAACTAACTCCAGCCCTACATCCCTTTCAAGATTCTGCGTTTTAACTCTGGCCTTTTGTGTATCTCTCCACTCTGTTCACCTCACTACAATCGGCCATTGCTTCAGCTATCTAGGTCCTAAACTCTGGAATCTCTTCCTTAAATCACTGTCTCTCCAACCCTCAAAGTTTACCTCTTTGACCAAGTTTTTGGTCACCTGACCAAATGCCTTGGCTCAGTGTCAGCTTTTGTTTGATTATGCTCCTGTGAGGCACCATGGGATATTTTACCAGCTGAAAGGTGAGATATAAGTACAGGTTGTTATACTCAAGATTACACATCAAAAGTAATTAATCGGTTGAACAACATTGAGGATAAGATAAGGTGCTAGATGAATGCAAGTCCTGACTGTCCTTCACAAATGCTGATTGATTTGTGTATTTTCAGTCATTTTCATTTATCCCTTACAGCTTGTTGCTTCCCCTCTAGCAGATCTTTTATTTTTCTGGACTAACTGCGTCTTTCTTAATCGGATGAATTAAGAGTAATGCAAATGTATTTTGTTGGCTTGATCTGACATACAATCCACCTCCTCCCTATTTGGCAATGATTCTCCTCAGCTCTCAACTCCCTGACCTGTTCCAACCCCTGCATTCAAGCAGCAATCCTCTCTGCGTGTTTGCTCCAAGCTTTCTCTGACTTTGCACATGAAGGACTGTATCCTAACCTGTACCATCCAGTTCAAACATAACACCGCTGCTCCCTCCCAGCTGTGCTCGCTGACCTACATTGGCTCTCAGTCCAGCTGCGTCTTAATTTTAAAATTGTTATCCTTGTTTTCAAATCCCTCCTGTGGTCTTGCTACTCTCCCTATCTTTGTAATCTCTGCACTCCTCCAATCCTGATTTCTTGTGCAACCTTGATCTTAATCTCTCCGATATCCACTGCTCCCTAGGGTAGAGAATTCTAAAGATTCACAACCCTCTTGAGTGAAAAAGTTTCTCCTCATCTCAGTTCTAAATGGTTGACCCCTTATTTTGAGACAATAATGCCCCAATTCTGAGACTTCCCTAATGGGAAAAAAAGCCTCTCAGCATCTACCCTGTGAAGCCCTCTCAAAATCTTATATTTCAATGAGATCACCTCTCATTCCTCTCAACTCCAAAGATTATAGGCCCATTCCACTCCATCTCTTCTCACAGGACAGCCCTCTTGCCCAACAAATCAATCTAGTGAATCTTTGTTGCACTCCCGCTAAGGCAAGTATATCCTTCCTTGGTTCAAGAGACCAAAACTACACATGGTATTCCAGGTGTGGTCTCACCAAAGCCCTATATAATTGCAGCAAGACTTCCTTACTCTTGAACTTCAGCCTCCTTGCAATAGAAACTAACATATCATTTGACTTGCAAATTGGTTGATGTACCTGCATGTTAATTTTAATGTTAATGTGATTCATGTGCAAGGATGTCCAAATGCCTTTGAATACCCAGTTACTAACTAGTGTCTCGTCTTAGTTTTAAAAAAAAATGCTTTTTTGGTGCTATCTCCTTCATAACACTATTTAAAACCTGCTTCTTTGATCAAGCTTTTGGTCACGTCCCAATATCTGCTGACGTGTCGAATTTTGCTTGATAACACTTGTGTGAAGCTTTTTGGAGCATTTTTCTGTATGAAATGCGCTATATAAATGCAGGTTGTTGTACTGAGCCTGTCTGCAGAGGAGCAAAAAAAAACCATTGAGGAAACTTTGCATTTGCACTTTATTAAAAAACTGTTTGCAAACGATTGCAACATTGCTGCAGATTGTGTTTATGTGCACACTGGGGGTTGCATTTATCAGTTGCCTGCAGCATTAGTTTGTCTCGCACACTGAATTAAACGGAAATCTACTTTGGTGAAGAGGGAGTGCATTCATAGGTTATGTCACTTTTAATCAAAACAAATGATTTATGCTCTTTGGTGTGATGGCCCTTGATGTTCTCAGCAAGCATTAGGAGGGACAGGATTTGTAATGTCATAGTTCCTTATTTTTCACTGTGATTTGAATTTAGTTCCTTCCAGCTTCTCCCAGTGCCTCAGTTGGTGTTCAACACTACCCAGTGTTGTACCAAGCCTTACAGACCATTTGGCTCCAAGTACAATGCATGGTCTCTGCTCTGCTTCCCGATTTCTACCAACTAGGACTATAAACCTGCCTAGAACCTTGGTTAGACCAGGACCTTGGTTAGACCGCACTTGGAATACTGAGCAGAGTTCTGATCACCCTATTACAAAAAGGATACAGAGGCACTGGAACGAGACTGAAAGAGAGATTTACTACGACAATACCAAAACAGAGTTTACACCCAGCCGGAAAGATTGAACAGGTTGGGGGCTCCTTCTGCAGAAAAGAAAAGGCTAAGGAATAACCTGATAGATCTTTAAGTTACGAAGTGTTTTAAATGAGGTAAACACAAATAGACTATTAAGATGTAGGAGCAGAATTAGGTCATTCAGCCCATCGAGCCTGCTCTGTCATTCAATGAGATCATGGCTGATTTGATAGTCCTCAACTCCACTTTCCTGCCTTTTCCCCATAATCCTTGATTCCCTTACTGATTAAAAACCTGTCTATCTCAGCCTTGAATATACTTAACCCAATCTTTACAGCCCTCTGGTAAAGAATTCCACAAGTTCATTACCCTCTCAGAGAAGAAATTGCTCCTCATCTCCGTTTTAAATGGGTGACCCCTTACTCTGAGATTATGCCCTCTGGTCCTAGACTCTCCCACAAGGGGAAACAGCCTCGCAGCATCTACCCTGTCAAGCCCCCTAAGAATCTTGTACGTTTCAATAAAGTCGCCTCTCATTCTTCTAAACTCCAATGAGTACAAGCTCAACCTCTCCTCATAAGAAAACCCCTCCATACCTGGGATTAACCTAGTGAATCTTCTCTGGACTGCCTCTAATGCCAGTATATCTTTCCTTAGATAAGGGGATCAAAACTGTTCACAGTATTCCAGGTATAGTCTAACTCGTGCCTTGTATATTTTTAGCAAGGCTTCCCTATTTTTATACTCCATTCCCTTTGAAGTAAAGGCCAAAATTCCATTTGCCTTTTCTATTACCTGTTGAATTTGTGTGCTAGCTTTTTGTGATTTCGTGCACGAGGACGCCCAAATCCCTCTGCAGCAGCTTTCTGCAGTCTTTCTCCATTTAAATAATATTCAGCTCCTCTATTCTTCTTGCCAAAGTGCATAACCTCAATTACCCACATTATATTCCATCTGCCAAGTTTTTGCCCACTCACTTAACCTGTCTATATCCCTCTGTAGACTGTGTCATCCTCACCACTTGCCTCCCCACCTAAATAAAATGTTTACGCTTGGGGGACACAAAACGAAATTTCAAATATATAAGATGGGCACGAAATAATCCAATAGGGAATTCAGGAGAAACTTCTTTACCCAGAGAGTGATGAGAATGTAGAACTTGCTACCATAGGAAGTAGCTGAGGTGAATAGCATAAATACATTTTAAGGGGGAGCTGGATGATAATGTGACGTAGAAAGGAATAGATGAATAGGTTGGGAGGAATAAATATCACTGATATAGACCAGATGGGCTGAAAGGCCTGTTTTTGTGCTGTAAATTCTTTGTAATTATTATAAAATAAACCATAATGTTTTCATGTGTGATGTCACTGATGCCTAATTGCAAGGGGCTGATTGCAAAACTTGGATTGGGTGCAAGGGAGTAATTTGTGTTACTGATTTCTGTTCAGGCACTCTCTGCGCGCGTTGCGTTGACTCGTAATGCTTTCTGCTATTGAACTCCGTGCTAAGTCTTCCTTCTGGATTCACATGAAGAAATAATTGACAAAAGAGCCATAAGGGAAATGAGATTTTTTTTTAAAAAAGTGACAACAATATATATAGCACCCCTAACATAGTAAAATATCCCAAGGTGCCTCACAGGACAGTTACCGAATCGCACAAGGGATATTTGGACACGTGATAGATTTTACAGAACATTAAGCAGACTTCTAGAGGTTTGGGGCCGAGGCAGCTAAAAGCATGGCTGTCAGTGGGGCGGGGGGGGCATTTAAAACCAAGGATGTGGGCAAGGCCAGAATTGGAGGAGGGCAGAGAACTTGTAGGAGGTTACAGAGATCGTCTCTCCTCACCCTATCTACAATGAAAATTTTAAAATGGAAGCGTTGGTGGACGGAGAGCCAGTGTCCGTCAGCAAGCCCAGAGCTGAATGGAACCTAGGATGTTAGGGTAGACTATACTGAGTTGTGATTTGGAATTCACTGCCTGAAAGGCTGGTGGATGCAGTTTCATTGGATATATTTATATCTGAAAAGGAAAGATTGTTTAGCTAACAGAAAGCAAGGAGTTGACATGAATTGGTCTTTTTCTGGATGGCGGGGTGTGACGAGTGGTGTGCCACAGGGATCAGTGCTGGGGCCTCAACTTTTTACAATTTATATAAATGACTTGGTTGAAGGGGCAGAAGGAATGGTGGCTAAATTTACCGATGACACAAAGATAGGTAGGATATTAAACTGTGAAGAGGATGTAAGGAGGCTACAAAGTGACTTAGATTAATTGAGTGGGCAAGACCTGGCAAATGGAGTATAATGTGGGGCAAAAGTGAAATCGCTCCTTTTTGGCAGGAAGAATAAAAAGGAAGCTTCTAGAAATGGCGAGAGATTCAGAGGGATCTGGGTGTCCTAGTGCATGAATCACAAAAGGTTGGTATGCAGGTACAGCAGGTAATTAGGAAAGCGAATAGAATGTTATCATTTATTGTGAGGGGAATTGATTACAAAAGTAGGGAGGTTATGCTTCAGTTATACAGGACACTGGTGAAACCACATCTGTAGTACTGTGTACAGTACTGGTCTCCTTATTTAAAGAAAGATGTAAATGCATTAGAAGCAGTTCAGAGAAGGTTTACTAGACTAATACCAGGAATGGGTGGGTTATCTTATGAGGAAAGGCTGGACAGGTTAGGCTTGTATCCACTGGAATTTAGTAAGAGGTGACTTAATTGAAACCTTTAAGATCCTGGGGGGTCTTGACAAGATGGATGTGGAGAGTATGTTTCCGCTTGTGGGAGAATCTAGAACTCTGTTTTAAAAAATAAGGGGTTGCTCATTTAAGACAAATTGAGGAGAAATTTTTTCTGAGGGTTGAGTCTTTGGAACTCTCTTCCTCAAAGGCAGTGGAAGCAGAGTGAATATTTTTATGGCAGAGCTATATAGATTCTTGATTAACAAGGGGGTGAAAGAGTTATTAGGGGTCAGCATGAACATGGGGTTACATTCAGAACAGCCATGATCTTATTCAATTGCAGAGCAGGCTCGAGGGGCCAAGTGGCCTACTCCTGCTCCTAATTTGTATGTCCGTATTGGGAAAGGACAAGGATGTGGGGCGAATGAGAAGCTCTTTGCAAGAGGCACGATGGACCAGGTAACAGTGCAATTCTCAGAAGAATGTAGGTTACTGGAAAGCTGATCCAGTACAGTTTCAACATAGGTATCTAAGTAACAATGTGGAAAATTGTCCAGATATTTCTTATCCACAAAAAGCAGGACAAATCCAATCTGGTCAATTACTGCCCCATCAGCCTGCTCTTGATGGTAGGTGTCATCAACAGTGCTATCAAACAGCACTTAGAGACAGCAATAATCTGCTCACTGACACTTAGATTGGGTTGTGCTAGGGCCTCTCGGCTTCTGACCACATTACAGCCTTGGTCTAAACATGGACATTGGAGCTGACCTTGTGAGGTGAGTGTGACTGCCCTTGACTTCAAGGCAGCATTTGACTGGGTGTGGCATTAAGAAGCTCTGGCAAAATTAGAGTCGATGGGAATTGGAGAAAACTCTTCTCTGGTTAGTCATACCTAGCACAAGGAAAGATGGCTGTGGTTGTTGGAGGCCAGTTGCCTCAGCCCCAGGGCATCAGGAATTCTTCAGGATAATGTCCTCAGTCCAACCATCTTCAGCTACTTCATCAATGACCCCCCACCCCCAACATAAGGTCAGAAGTGGGGATGTTCGTTGCTGTTTTGGCAGCTCCTCAGATACTGAAGCAGCCCCATGTCTATATGCAGCAAGACCTGGGCAATACCCCGGCTTGAGCTGATAAGTGGCAAGTAACATTTGTGCCACATAAGTGCCAGGCAATTACCATCTCCAACAAAAGAGAATGTAACCATCGTTTAATGACGTTTAATGGCATTACCATCACTGAATCCCACACTATCAATATTGAGGGATTGCTGTTGGCCAGAAACTGAACCAGCCATATAAATACTGTGGCTACAAGAGCAGGTCAGATGCTGGGGATTCGGCAGAAAGTAACTCACCGTCTGACCCCCTCCCCCTTGATTAGCACCCTGTCCACCACCTTAAACATTCACACCGTCCACCACCAATGCACAGTGGCAGCAGTGTGTACCATCTACAAGATGCACTGCAGGAACTTGCCAAGGCTCCTTCGACAGAACCTTCCAAACCCGTGACCTGGAAGAGGAAGGGCAGCAGGTGCACCACCACCTGCAAGTTCCCCTCCAAGCCACACACCATCCTAACTTGGAACTATATCGCTGTTCCTTCAATATCACTGGATCAAAATCCTGGAACTCTGTTCCTAACAGCACTGTAGGTGTACCTGTAACACATGAACTGCAGCGGTTTAAGGCAGTAGCTCACCACCACCTTCTCAAGGGCAATTGGGGATGGGAAATAAATGTTGGCCTTGCCAGCGATGCCCACATCCCATGAAAGAATTTTTAAAAAGTTGTCTGTGAAACTGGACCCCATTCTGAATTAGTCTATGGGAGAAAAATTTTCGGGGAATGAATTGAGTACCTTGTCTCAAAGTGCACATATATCTTTTTCAGGCATGTATAGATGAAAACCTGGAAATGGTGGAATTCTTGCTGGCACATAATGCCAATGTTGACCGGCCAGATAATGAGGGATGGACACCACTGCACGTGGCCGCATCATGCGGCTATTCTGAAATTGTTGAGTAAGTTTTAACATTACTTTGGTAAATTCAAATCTGTATGCTGAAGAAGTGTTATATCAGATGTCTTTCTACCCCCAAGTTAAAACTTGCCAATGTGTGGAATTCAGCAGGGCTGCTGAGGAGCCTAGTCAATCCGGTGGCCATGAGTAGTAATCCATTTGGCATCTTACCAAGGCCTTGCAATACATTTCAATAGCTTTGTGTAGGTTGCTGATGATTCATTTGTGATCTCTAGCTCCCAAGTTGCTGTTTGGCAAAGCATCTATGTGGGTGTCTGAAATATCAAGCAATTGCAGTTTTGGTGTGTTTTTTTATTTGACTCACGTGTCAAAGTTTCATGCTAGGTGTGAAAGGTTCTTACTATATTTGCTTGAAGTGTGAAAATGCTAATTGGCAAAATGTATCGATGCTGCAAACGTGGGGCTATGTCTGAAGTACTGATGGTTGCAGGTCTGTCCTGCTAAATTGGGCGCATTGTGCAAGAAGTACCCAAGTTTAAGTTTATTTTGCACCTAAGCAATCCCTATTGTTTACATACAAATTAAGTTGTGTCAGCACTGTGTGCCTCTCCTTCCACTGGCTATTTCCCATTACGACTGCAACTATGATCAGTGACCTTCTTCACAAATTGAATGCCTCAGTTGACGTTTAAAAAAAATTAATAGGGAATGTTGCTCTAACGATTTGCAACCCTAACTGTTGACACATTGAAACATGACTAAATGTTGCGTCTCTGGAAATAGAGTTTTCAATGCTGCTTAAAATCTATATCTTTGTCCAAGCTTATGGTCAACTGTCCCCCTGTCTCCTTTGTGGCATCGTGAAGCACCTTGGAATGTTTTAATACATTTCAGGCAATTATGGGGTGGGGCGCTATTATGTGCACTGATTTCCCTGATAAAAAAATTTGCTTCTCCAAGACCAAGATTGTAAGAGGGGCAGTTAGAGATGGTGCAACCTGGACATGTCTTGCACCTTCAAAACCCACAATCACTATCATCTAGAAGGACAAGGGCAGCAGATAGATGGGAACACCACTACCTGGAAGTTCCCCTCCAAGCCACTCACCACCCTGACTTGGAAATATATCGCCGTTCCATCACTGTCACTGGGTCAAAATCCTGGAACTCCCTTCCTAACAGCACAGTGGATGTACCTACACCACACGGACTGCAGCGGTTCAAGAAGGCAGCTCACCACTACCACAAGGGCAACTAGGGATGGGCAGTAAATGCTGACCCAGCCAGTGAAGCCCAGATCCCGTGAATGAATTTTTTTAAAAAAAAGGTCTGAAAATATATGCTGGAGAGGCTGTGGTCAGCTTGCTTTTATGGCATTTGCCTTTCAGTATTAGAGGATTGGGAATGTGATTCTTCAGTCCATCATTGAGATATCAGAGGAGACTGTGGCGTTATCCATACATCTGTAAACTGGGGGAGAGTGCAATTGATCCCCTGTTTGTTGCTTCTCTGTGCATCAATGAATGTGGCACTGGGGCAGTGGCTAAAGGGTATTTGTTGTCAATTAACCAATCTATATCTTGGATAAAGAGGTTTCAAATTTCAGGACAGAAATGGTCCCAAGCTTCCTCCACCCCTGAATCCTTTGGAACATCTACAAGGGTATAATTGAGAGCTGATGAATATGCTATACTAAAGAAACTTTTGAAGAATTATTAATAGAGCTTACAGAAAATGGTATGATGGACTCATACAATCATCAGTGACTGTGGAAGGGGTGGTACGAGAGAGCTAATGTTGGAATATATCCTACTTTCTATTTTTTCCTCATAATTCCAATGTATAAAGAAATTAGCTCACTTAATGAGAGCCTTTTAGTTAACTCCAGAAGTCTTTTTTTTAAAAGTATAAAGAAAAGGTCTCAGTCTGACCTTTTCAATAGACCCGAGGATCTGTTCTGAGCAGATGGCCTTTACTTAGCTTGAGAAAACTCAGCAATAATATCTTTGGCTTTAAAGTGAGACATAACGGCAGAATACTACATTAGACATTTCTTGGTATACTACTCACACTCTTGGAAAACAGCCTATCCTTTCAAACTGCTGTGAGCAGTGGCCATGAGAGAATAAGTTACGTATATCTGTGTGTCAACCATTGCATTCCTTGAAGTAAGTCAGAGAGTGCAAATAAAGGATAATGGCACAGCCACCAGTAACGGCAGTTAGTATTAGAACCACCGCTTCAGCTCTTCATTCCCTCTTTCCTCTGCAGTCGTTGTCCTCCATGCTTCTGGCCTTGCTATTCCCATTATTTCAATCACGGACAAGGCTTCTCTGATTCCCAACTTTTTTTTTTGTACCTCTGCACCCTTCCAACCACACCACCTCCTGTGTCTGGACTGGAAAAACACCCTCAAGTCACTTACAGTGACAGTTTGTGCTAGATGTCTAGAATCCATTTTAAAGTCCTACGTTACAGAAATGCAAAAATAAGGATAAAATGAATTCGGTGCTCGTGTTTATCATGGAAACTTTCAACCTACAGCCATGCTTGTCCTGTGGTGGAGCTGCACTGGTTTTTGGGGAGAAGGGAATATGTAATTGCACTGTGAATGCTTTTTAAATGGGACGTTTCCATTTTAAATGTGTCAATAGGAATTGATAATCATGTGTTTCCAGATATAAGACTTTATTAATGGTTAATGTGGGTGTGTCAGTTTTGAACTCCATCCTGTTACAACAGTGAAAAACACCCAGTGGTACAATTATCGATTTACGGTCCTTCCAAACTAATGTTATTTAGAGAGAGAAATTTGAACTCCTCTGGTGAAGCATTGATGTTTAGATGTAGGTGGGGCTGGAACTGGTGCCTGTAGCAATCTGAGGCTGAGTTCAGTAGGGTACAAGATTAGTGTATTGATATGATGGTAACAATTCCAATTAACTAATATTATGAGTAGTAGATACTTTTTCACTCATTATCTGCCAGATACCTAACAAGCGGGAATTAACCATCAACTTCGGGTATTGGGTCAAACTGCTCGAAATCCACATGAGCAAATTTTCTGTTTACCTGACTGAATACACGCACGCACACACTTCCCCTACCTTAGACTCTACTTGTCGCTTCTGCTTCTCCACCTCCGCACTCATTCTTAAGGATAGTCGGTTGTTGGTCCTTAGACAACTGACAAGATTAGACTTGAGCCCTCACTAGATGCACAGCGAGGAGAACTGGATCACGTTAATAAAATAGTGGCGTGCATTTCCCCAGCCTCCATTTACAAAGGTGTACGACATTTGTACAACTGTCACTAGGGCACTATGTATGGCATTCTTTGTTTACATTGCTCTTTATTAAATCTCTAGTTTGATGGGAAGCCACCATTAAACAATAGTTGACAACTATAAAGGACACATAGAGTTCTTGATCCTTTAGGAAATTTTGTAGGTGTCAACTAAACTGGGGCCTCTGTACAATACAGCAACATATATTTGTGTAACATATGGTGCCACTCATGCAATAAAACTTCCCAAGGCACTTCACAGTATTATGAAGTAAAATTAAACACCGAGGCACATGTTACGGCAGATGGGCAAAAGCTTGTAGCATTTGCTTTTGACTAGCAAAAAGAATATTATATTTGAAGTGCTCGCAGAGACATGCCAAATACCTGTTGCACTGAACCGTAAGGTAAGTAAGAACCCAAATGCCCTGTGTTGTGCATGCCACTCTTTCTGGCCCTCCCTAGCCTCCTGGTGCATTGAATTTAAATTCAAATCTCACTTTGGCCTCCCCCTGTCTTCTCTCCCTGTTCTATCTCTACCTTCTCCAATCTTATATCCTCTAACTCTGGCTTTGTGTGTCTCTTTCCCCTCTTCCCAACTCTGCCATTATCAGAGCTTCAGCTGCTGGGACATATTCTTTGGAACTCACTCCCTAAGTCTTTCCACTTTTTAAAAAAAAAGTGCAGAAAGAACTTCTTGAAACCCATCTTTCTCCGTCAAACTTTTGATTTACCATTCTTGCATCTCCCTCCATGTCTCCGTGTCCGTTCCTTTATCTGTTTCCCTCCACCTTGGTACTTTTTTTGTGTGTTAAAATTGCCATGCAAATGCCATGATTGTGGCTTGTTGTAGATTAGCCCCATGTAACAGGAGATATGTGATCCAGGCTTGAACACGTACTGCGGGACCACCTGAGTGTCGGTCAGTTACTTAGAAATTTCTGCTGCCAGGAACAAGAGTGGGACATTTGCCTGTGAACCTTTTCCAACCTTCACTGAGATCATGGCTGATCTGTGATCTAACTCCATGTACCTGCCTTTACCTCACATTTCTTAATACCTTTGGTTAACAAAAAATCTAACCATCATGGGTTTATAATTGACAATTGACCGAGAATCGACTGCTGTTTGCGGAAGTAGAGTTCTAAACTTTACCACCCTTTCCATTTCCTAACTTCGCTCTTCATAAATGTTACACTATGGGGCATGGGTTTATTAACAAACTGTATTGCTTCTCCATGCATCCTCTGTTAAAATAGAGATTTGGAAAATCTCCTACTCTAAGATTTTCTCAGGACTGCAAAATTCGACAAATAGGTAAGAAAGGAACAGAAGGATATGCAGATTGATGGCAGGAGGTTGATGTGGAGCATAAATGCTAGAATGGACTTGTGGGGCTGAATGGTTTCTGTGTTGTACTATCAATGTATATTTTTTTTAAAAACCTTGCGTCTTCCAATTTTTGCCTTCCGTATGCAATTTAAAACTTGTAATGATTGTAAGCTTGACATTGATTAATTGTTACTTCCTTATTTATCTTGGCTTCTGTCCTGCTTTAAATCCTGGTGGTCTCCTGCACATATTTCCCCCTCCAACTATGTTTCTTTTTTTTTCAAACTGTTACCATACATGTTCAATATTTTTAAAATTTGTTATAGATGTTTAATCAACCATGGTGCCAACATTGCCGCTGTGAATAGTGATGGGCAGTTGCCAATTGACCTCGCAGAGGAGGACTACATGGAGACCCTGCTGCAAGATCACATTAACAAGCAGGGTATGTTCGAGCCTCTAGAAACTATGGGTGGTACAATAATGTCTAAATTACAAATACACTGAGCCATGGCTGACATGAATTGTATCACTCTTGCTTCTGAGTCAGGAGGTTGTGGGTTCAAGTCTCACTCCAGAGACTTGAGCGTTATACAACACTGAGGGAGCGCTGCACTGTCGGAGACGCCATCACCCAGATGAAACGTTTAACCAAAATCTCATCTCCATCCTCAGGTGGGATGTAATAAGTCCCATGGCGCAATTTGAAACAGCAGGAAAATTCTCCTGTGTCTTGACCAATATTTATCCTTCACCGAACATCACAAAAATGGATTCATATAAAAGCAAAATACTATGGATGCTAGAAATCCAAAATAAAAATTAAGTGCTGGAAAAACTCAGGTCCGGCAGCATCTGTGGAGATAGAAACAGAATTAACGTTTCAAGTCCAACATGACTTCACTAAAACGGATTATCTGGCTGCTATCACCTTGTTGTTTGTGGGACTTTACTGTGTACAAATTGGTTGCTTTATTTCCTACAGCAGTTGACTACATTTGTTAATTTGATATATTCTAAAATGAACAACTTGCAAGGCTGTGTGAAAAGAGGAGGTGAATGGAACTATTGGATAGCTTCCTTCTGTACTATATAATCCTATGACTTCAAGAGTAATTCATTGCATGTAAAGTACTTTAGGATGTTGTGAAAGGCACTATACAAGCCTTTCTTTCCTATTTAGCTACCAACTTTTCTTGGCACATTTAAGTGTCCACAAGATCAGAGCTGTCACTCGTAAATCCTCACTAACTTAACCATCCTTCATAACTTGCAAAAAACATTGAAATAGTAGAATTCAGGTCAGTGCTTAAGTCTGAGTTATGTTTACCCAAGAGGAGTGGGAGCTGCCCACCTTGTTGACCTGGGAATCTTGCTTGCCCTGCTGAATTTTCATGTTATTTCACGTTGGAACATGAAAATGGGATAATTGAGAGGTGTTGTGACAACGATTGCAATTATTTCTTCTGTTATCAGCACATGTTCAGATACAGTGTCCACCATATTCATTGACCTACATTGGCTCCCAGTCCAGCAATGCCTCAATTTACACGGCTGGGACTATGTTGTGATTTCTAAAATAGGGCGGCTTTGTAATGTTTGTTGGTTTAAAGTGCTTGTCAAAGTCCTTGTGACACTTTGAGGTTTGAAGTGTCACTGTGTTGTTGTGCTATATTTTACCTTTTATGTCCTTACTGTGTTTGCAATGTTAGAAAGCCCCTGTTCTTGTTTCTGTAGGCATTGATGTGGAGTCTGCACGGCGTGAGGAAGAGGAATTGATGCTACAGCATGCCAGACAGTGGCTAAACAGTGGGAAGATAGAGGAGGCATCTCACCCAAAATCTGGTGCCAATGCTCTCCATGTCGCTGCAGCCAAAAGCTACATAGAGGTGATGAGGCAAGTATAAATTCCCTTTGCCCTGTGTCTGGAACGTGCTCCTACCAGGGCTACAAAAGTTTGAATTAGGGTCTCTGCATAGTGAACTGATTTGGGGCAAGGTGGTAATAAAGGGCTCTTCCGCTAAGGAGAAAGTTTGGCAGGAGGAATTGCCTATGTTCCTATATCGTTCCACATCGATGTGGAAAGTGACGTTGAGGACAGGATCAGGTGGTGACATGATGTCCATTACTCATTTGGTAACACACACTCTCCTCCTGAGTCAGAAGTTTGTTGGTTCAAGCCCCAATCCAGGACTTGAGCATAAAATGTAGGCTGACAGCGTTGTATTCCTGATAGAATAGTGCACTGACAAGATGCAGGGCTTTGTGATGTTAAAAACACCCTTTCTGCATGTTCATGTGGACATTAAAGATCCTATGCTCAAAAGGACTTTTCATATTCGCCTACGTAAGAGTCATTGCATTTCAAAAGTAATTGGGGCGAATTGTGAGATAGGCACTGCTTTATAAATGCAAGTTCTTTTTGCTTTTCTACCGGTGAGGTGAGGTGAATTTTATTTTTGAGGGCTGGGGTTGCATTGCTTTCTTCACTTTGATGTATCACAGCACATTTGCATTGTGTTGCCAGAAGTAGTACAGATCAATATCAAGGGATTGGATTCCATAGTGTGCTAAATCAAGCACTGAGATCAAATCCAGCAAGTCATCTCCGGCATCCACACCAGATGGTATATAAATCCAACCCAGTGTGATTACTAACTTTGAAAGTCCTCAGCAATCCACTTGAGTCCTCTGGAAAATCCATCATAGTTTATAATGTTGGAAGAGAGCAGATGCTTGTGCTGCCATTCTCCTGATTTAAGAAATGATCTGTGCTTACATGCTTAAATGCACATAGAGACCTGTTGTCACCAAGCTCAGTTTGAGATGCAATTGGGCATCATAATTCTGGTTGTGTGGCTGCATCTTGTGCTACAAAGATAGCTGTGTAATGCCAATAACTGGGATAACTTGCAACCTTAGTATAAATGGTTATCTGGAGAGCATAGAGAGCCTGGATTTCCTTCAGAGTAGAGTAGTTTAAAGGGAGATTTAACACAGCTGTTCAAAATTGGAAGGGTTTTGATAGAGTAGATAGGGAGAAACTACTAGGAGTGGGACTAATTGGTAGCTCTTTCAGAGAAATGGCTCAGGCACGATGGACCAAAAGGATTCCTTCTGTTCTGTACTCGATGATTGAAGAATTCCTGCAAGTGTATATGTCATCTCTTGTTTTCTCTTCTCTGGGTGTTATGTCATATTTTTGGAAGGAGTTCGCTGAGTAAGTACTTACCATCTGTGATGACTCATCTAAACTGTGGAGCTACCTTCCATTTTGACCAGTGTAATTTTTATTGCAGGCTACTCCTTCAAGCAGGATTCAGTGTTCACGCACAAGATAAAGATGGTTGGACTCCATTGCATGCTGCAGCACACTGGGGAATGGAAGATTCCTGCAGGCTCCTTGTGGAGCATTTCTGTGACATGGAAGCATTAAATAATTCGGTAAGTTTTTTACTATAAAAAATTGTTTTTTTTTCAGTTCTCTTCAACTGCAATTTATCACTTTTAGCAAATTGGAGTGTCTGGCCAAAATAAGTAAAATATTTAAATGCAGCTTTCTATGGAGAACTATCTACTGTTGATGTGTGATTGAGTTCTATTTAGCTACCACAGTAAAATCCAGCAAAATTTGAACGGAAGATTTGATGCCTTATACTCAACCCATTGAATCTGTTGAAACGAACTGGAAGGAAAATCAGGTGCAAAAGCTATGTAATCCTTGCCAACCGATTTGTCTTTCTGAACTTCACCCAGTGCCTATTTCACAATCAGTGGATGAAGAAGAAAATCTGTTCCATTGTTTTCGACAGAAAGAGGGTGGAAAGCAGGAAGTTTGACACACTTTACACTGGTTTCTCCTCCTAGGAATGGAAAGTTCAATTGGTATTTGAACAATTTTTTTTTTCCCTTTTGTGGCTCTCGGGGCTGCAAGTGTGCAACTAAGTGGCTCATGTAAAGAGAAAAAGGTCTTGGCCATTCCCTCATCCAAAGGCTAATGGATATAGAGTGGTCTATGCAAGATAATTGGACATCCACTGAAAGTGCCTTCAAGAACAGGAGGGGCAAAATGAGGAATTTATTCAAAGCTTGCAGTTAATCTCACCATTTTTCACCATACAGTATGAGAGGAATGAATTGGTGCCGAGCAGATACTCAGTTACCAGGGTGGCTGATGATTGCACCAAGACACCAAAATTAAAATTTATTAATGGCAACTGGCATCAAATGGGATTTTTTTTGTTCCCCTCTGGTAGGGCCAGACACCGTTTGATGTTGCAGATGAGGACATTTTGGGATTACTTGAGGACCTGCAGAAGAAACAGGATGACGTGAGTGTTGAGTTTAAATTTATATATTTTACTAATATCTATATTTGATTAAAACTCCTGTATCTGTCATACTCCCTGTGATCGCATTTTGCACATAAGGATTCCTCTGCTCACGTTTATTAATGACTTTTGTCTCACCGCCCTCTGCACATTCGGGTCTCCAGGTTCCTGAAAATCACTCACAACTTCATGAGGTCTGTGTTTTTCTCAGCAATTGACATTTCTAATGTCAAAAAGAGGAGTTTAAAACAAATTTTAAAAAAAAACCTTTTCTAATTATACATTAAATGTTAACACAATTTCACATTTATCAATTCGACTGTCCTTTCTGTCTTGGGGGAGATGGTGGCGTAGTGGCAATGTCATGGGGCTAGTAATCCAGAGGCCCAGGCTAATGCTTGGGGGAAAATTTCAAATCCCACCACGCCAGCTGGCGGTATTTAAATTCATTTAATAAAACCTGGAATATGAAGTTGGTATCAGTAATGGTGACCATGCAACTATTATTGATTGTCATATTGACTATCTGGATCACTAATGTCCTTTAGAGAAGGAAATCTGCCATCCTTATCTGATCTGGCCTGCATGTGTCTCCAGATCCACAGCAATGTGGTTGATTCTTAACTGCCCCCTGAAGTGACCTAGCAAGCCACTCAGTTCAAGGGCACTTAGAGTTGGGCAACAAATTTCGACCTTCCTAGTGACGCCCACATCTCATGAAAGAATAAAGTACAATCCCTGAAGTTTTTATGTCAGCTTTTCTCTAAAACCTGGACTTAGATTTGTTGCTATTTCTGCCCAGAGCTGTGAGCTGAATTTGGATTATGTACACATACATGCATAATTTACTTTTTCATTCTAGCAGTGTCTGGTCAAGAAAAAAGGACAAATCCAAGAGTTAAAGTCAGCAAAGTTGTGTATATGTGTGTCTTAACAGTGAGGAAATAATTTCATATCTGTTTTGGCTCTTGCCTGTTGCTTGAGAAAATGTGTTTGGGTGAGAGAGAGAGAGAGGCAGAGTGTCTTTCCTCATGCTAATTTTCAATTTTTTTCCCCCAAACACAATTCTTTCTTCCCCCATCCCCCCAAAATTGAATTTTGAAGCCAACCTCAACTGTCTTCTAGGATTCGATGTGGTAAATTCTAATTGTTAATGTCTATGATAAAGAGAGAAAGACAAATATAGTGATGATTTCTTTACTCATTCTACTTTGGGGCTTTTTCCCTCTCCTAGAAATTGTGCTATGAAAACAAACAAATTGCTTTGTTAGAAATTAACGGGATGGAGGGGAAGCAAGAAATAGCTTTGGATGAAGCCTTTGATCTTTCACAGTCTGCCTTGAAAGGAAGTAGGTGGAGGGTTATGTATGAAATGTGACACAGCAGATTATGAAATGGGGAGGCCCTAGGGTTTGAGTGGTAGCTCAAAGGAGAAGAGGTAGGGACAGTAATAGGCCTGGGAAAGGGTGAGATTAGCTGGAAGAATAAAGGATAGGAGGTGCAATGAACAGGGTGTGGGTGGAGCATGATTAATTGGTGGAGGGAATAGGAAGGAAGTTTCGCAGCCTCTTGTTGTAAATCCTTTCGCGGACACAGCATCCACCAACACCTGTGTGAAGGAGAGGTAGAAGATGACAAAGAAGTAAAAGCTAAGGGGGAAGAACACATGAAAAAGTGGAGTAGAAGCAGAGACAGAAATAATGGACACACAAGATAGATAAGCAAGGACATATTATCTATGTTAATGTGTACAAAGCCACAGGAGTTCAACAAGTGATGAATTAAAAATCTTACATCTGCTAAAAATCCTATGATTTACATTACAATTTCCTATGATCACATTTTTAATATAAATTGTGTAAACTTGTCATGATGTAATTATACCCTCTCGCTAATGGAGGGGCTTCGTTGCCACCACTCTCAACTAGATCTAATTACAACATGACATATTTACACGGTTTTCATTATAAATGTGGCTGCTGGAAATTATGATAGTGTATTACTTTAAAACGGGAACTCAATTCCATCTGCCCCACGGCTCATGAAACTCCCTTTAACCATAAACTCCCTTTAACCATACCATACCTAAAGATTACACTCGGCCCTGATTCTCATACCAAGTTCAAGGAGAAATTGGCTAGTATTTAAAACGAGCAATGTTTCTGTAAGAAATATCAGTACATACCTCCCTAGGCACATCCCATTAAGGCAGTGAGTAGTTGAATATTGCAGATGAGGAATGCCTTTTTTTTTTAAATTCATTCATGGGATGTGACTGTTGCTGGCTAGGCTAGCATTTATTGCACATCCCTAATTGTCCTTGAGAAGGTGGTGCTGAGCTGCCGCCTTGAACCACCGCTGCCCATGTGATGGTAGACCCACCTTGCCATTTGGGAGGAAGTTCCAGCATTTCGACCCAGTGACAGTGAAGGCATGACAATATCGTAGTAAATCAGGATGGTCCGTGGCTTGGAGGGGAACTTGTAGGTGGTAGTGTTCCCATGTGTTTGCTGTTCGGAAGGTGCTAGGAAGGAAGCTTGGCAAACTTAGCGCATCTTGTGTATGGTACACACAGTTGCCACAGTGCACCAATGAGGGAGGAAGTGGAATATTTACAGGGATGGATGAGGTGTGCTGGATAGTGTCGAGCTTCTTGTGTTGTTGAAACTGTAATCATCCAGGCAAGTGAAGAGTAATCCATCCCACTCCTGACTCGTGCCTCGTAGGTGATAGACCGGCTTTCAGGAGTCAGCAGGTGAGTTCCTCACTGCAGGATACCAGACCTCTGACCTGCTACTGTAGCCACGGTATTTATATGGCTAGTCCAGTTCAGTTTAGGATGTTGATGATAGGGGGTTCAGCAATGGTAATGCTGTTGACTGGATTGAGTTAGGAGGTGGTAGACCTCAGAGCACCTCCTGTTTGGGGAGAAGAACATCAGTTAGAGATCCCACTCCTACTACTGTCCAGTTAAATTGGAAGCGTATGCTTTTGGACACGGGACAAAGATGAGATCAGGCCTGAACCATGATTCTCCATGAATAGTGCCCCCATCTGACTATCTAGGATAGTATAGGACAAGGTAGCAGAGGCTGTCCAGACAAGAATATTCAACTAGGATGATATCAGGAGGGTGAAGGAAGAGGAGGCTTGAAACTTAGTCACGAAGTGAGGGCAGAAAGCAGATAACTTGTTATTCCCTAGTGCTTGTGTGCCTCACTTACCACGCCCAAAACTACAAATGCAGCAGTTAAACCACAGCATTGAGAACTTGGAGAGCTTATGATACAATTGAGTGTTTGGTCTGCATTCTTCTATTAACACAGCTAAGGACCGAAAAAGAAGAAAAGATGAAACGAGCCATTATTGAAACCTCTGTACAGCAACAGCAGCAGCCGGCCAAACCCAGGAAGTAAGGAATCTCTGCACTAAATACAATGTAACGTTGTAATTACAAACCCAAGGGCAGCAGTGTTTATGTTTTGGTACTCAATATTTTATTGACCTTTGTGCTGTTATTTAATGTGTGAGATTCACACGGATAGAAAGGTAGAGGAGGGGGGGAAAAAAGCCTTTCTTATCCCAGCTGATCACTGACTTTAATACATTACAAATCAATAAATCTTAATGAGTAACATTGGGATAGGGGCAGTTTTCATCCCTAACGGCGATTGCGAACTTGGGACAATGAGTTCCAAATTTGCCACAGGCTGGTGGGGTGGGGGTGGCTGTGATCTTTTCCACTGCTGACTCCTCTGTGAATTATGCTCATTATTTTGCTCATTGTGATGAGCTGGATGACTACAGCAATTTCAGTGGAATGCATGATTGGAGGTGGGTGATGTTCTTGCAGGTCAGCTATAAATATAGTGCTTAACTCCTCTAGTGACTCAGATGGCAAAGGCAGAAAGCAATTGATGCATAAAGTTCAAATGATTGTTCCTCATTTGTGGCAAGTTAGTTGATCTCTGCGAGGGTGGGTTGGTGGCAGTGGAACTCCTACAGTGCATCTCTGCAATTATCTTATGAGGAAAGGTTGAGCAGGTTGGGCCTATACCTTTTGGAGTTAAGAAGAATGAGGCGCGATCTTATATTTTAATAAGATCCTGAGGGGACTTGGCAGCGTGGAACCTGAGAGGATGTTTCCACTTAAGGGCAAGACTAGAACTAAGGGGCACAGTTTTAAAAATTGGGGGTCTCCCATTTAAGACTGAGATGAGGAGAAATTGTTTCTCTCGGAGGGTCATTGGTCTTTGGAATTCTCTACCCCAGTGAGCAGTCAAAGCTGGGTCATTGAATATTTTCAAGGCTGAGTTAAATAGATTTTTGATTGACAAGGGTGTTGAGGGTTATGGCAGGGGAGGGGGGCTGTGGGGGTGGGTTGAGGGTAGGGGAGGCAGGCAGACAGAAAGTGGAGTTGAGGCCACAATCAGATCAGCCAAGACCTTTTGGAAAGGTGGAGCAGACCCGAGGGGCCAAATGGCCTATTCCAGCTCCTAGTTCTTGCATTGATGCAGAAGTTGGGGTTCCTGCTTCTGAGCCCTAGCCAGTGCTTTCATCACCCACTTCTTTGCTGGAAAGTTTATATGTGAGCATTTATTTGAGGACAGGATTAGGGTTTGCTGTCATGCCCACCACAGTCAACTCTCTTAAGACTGAAAGATTGCTTGGGTGAGGTACTACAAAACAAAGGCTGGTGCTTCCAGGGGCTAGGGGAAAGAATGCTACAGAAGCAAAATCAGTATGAAGGAGGAAAGATAAAAGCAAAACACTAAGGATGCTGAAAATCTGAAACAAAAACAGAAAATGCTGGAAAATCTCAGCAGGCCTAATAGCATCTGTGGAGAGAAAAACAGAGTTAATGTTTTGAGTCTGTATGACTCTTCTGAGCAGAGAAATGTTTGATTTGATTCAATTAAATTTTCACAAATGTGGAGAATTTGGATCTAGGACGGTTGGAAGCTGAAAGGGCCGCATTTAATTTGATGGTTGAGGTCAAAGGGAAATAGGAAATCAAAGCAAGGTTTTTCATTTTAGTAAGTTGATATAATTGTGCAACAAATTACAGTTTCCATTGTTTAAATCGTCCGTGTTTAAAATGGACAGTCTCTTATAAGCATTAATCTTTAGAACTTGCATTATTGACATGGACTTGATGGGCCGAATGGCCTCCTTCTGTTCTAAAAGCAAAATACTGCAGATGCTGAAAATCTGAAACAAAAACAAAAATTGGCGGAAAAAACTCAGCAGGTCTGACAGCATCTGTGGAGAGAAAGACTTTCTCGTTTTGAGTTCGTATGACTCTTCTTCAGAACTAAAGAGAAGTAAAAGTGTGGTGAAATATATACTGTTAAAGCGGGGTGGGACAGGTGAAGCTGGCTGGAAAGGTAGTGATAGGTAGAGGCAAAGGAGAGATTACAAAAGATGCCGTAAACATAAGGTCGAAGGGGTGTTGAGGGTGGTGATACTGGCTAAAGGAGGTGCTAATGGTGACATTAAGTGTAGAAAGCAGAATGAGCAAGTGACAGATGGCCCAGGTTGGGGGGGGGGGGGTGATGGAGTGGGGGAAAAAAGATCGAAATAGGCTAAAAAGTGAGGATAAAACAATGAATGGAAATTTTTTTTAAAATAGAAATAGGTGGGGGGAAAATATATTAAAAAATTTTTAAATGAAAAAAGGGGCTTGAAAAGGGGTGAGAGTTCATGATCTGAAGTTCTTGAACTCAATGTTAAGTCCGGATGGCTGTAAAGTGCCTAACCGGAAGATGTTCTCATGCCCACATGTCCGTCCTTGGCCTGCTGCAATGTTCCAGTGAAGCTCAACGCAAACTGGAGGAACAGCACCTCATCTTCCGACTAGGCACTTTACAGCCTTCCGGACTGAATATTGAGTTCAACAACTTCAGATCATGAACTCTCTCCTCCATCCTATCCCCTTTTTGATCTCCTTTTTTCAAATATTTATTTTTTAATTTTTCTATATATATTTTTCCCCACCTATTTATTATTTTTTTAAATTCCATTCATTGTTATATCCCCACCTTTTAGCCTATTTCGATCTTTTTCCCCACACCGTCCCCTCCCCCCCCCCCCCCCCCCCCCCCCCAGCCCCACCCAGGCCATCTGTCACTTGCTCATTCTGCTTTCTACTCTTAATGTCACCATTAGCACCTCCTTCAGCCAGTATCACCACCATCAACGCCCCTTTGACCTTTTGTTTATGACATCTTTTGCAATGTCTCCTTTGCCTCCAGCTATCACTGGCCTTCTATCCAGCTTCACCTGTCCCACCCCGCTTAATAAATAGTATATATTTCACCGCACTTTTTTTTACTTCTCTTTAGTTCTGAAGAAGAGTCACGGACTCTAAACTCTGTGTTTCTCTCCACAGATACTGTCAGACCTGCTGAGTTTTTTCCAGTAATTTTTGTTTTTGGCCGCCTCCTGTGTTGTAATGACTGACTCATTAACTGGCAAATTTGAAAATGACGTTATAGTCCAAAGTACTGCAAGTTATTTTAGGCAGAAACATCTGTGATTACTCACTAGTTCACACCTGATTTTGGGTGCACTGAATGCAAGAACAACCTTGAGTAAATAACACTGTGTTAATGTTCAATTACCTTTTGTGCACTTAACCCCCACTAATCCCTCTAAGTGGTGTGGAGTTACATTGCATACTAAATGATGATGCAATTTAAATAAAGCTAGTTGCAGCATGTTGTCTTGTTTAGTTTATTCAATGGTGGCCTAAGGCATTCTTGCTTTCTTGCTAATTACTAATAGTGCAATAGACCTCCTAGCAGTCATTGTGTATAACTGAGAATTGCATTTGCACGTAAGCACAATAAGAAACTAGCAAGTGTTTCAGAACAGGAAACCATGGCAGGATTTTTTTTAAAAAAGACTGGAAGAATTGCTAGTGGGAAAGGGGATACAGGAATCACAATAAGAAAAGCTGATGGGAGTTTTAGAAGTGATTCTACTGCTTTTTCCTCAAAATATTACTGCTGTTATGTAAATATCCAGAGCACCTCCAGTAATGCATAATGCTAGCTTGCTGAACCAATTGTATTACCTTCAAGTGAGCAGAAAAGCAGTAATGAGAAAATACAAGTTTCTGTTTGTGAGTGAACTTTTTAAATGTGTAATTTTTTTTTGGCAGGGTAGGGCTCCCAACCTGTGGATTACCCACAAGAAAGTTTCGATCTTTTTCTTATTCCACTTTTGTTGTGCTAGGAGCTCTGTGTGCAGGATGAGCAGCAGGGAGAAGATTTCAGTGCAAGATCTGTCAAAGGAGCGCAAGACCTTGGAGTCAATGCCTTTGGATGAAAGCAGGAAAGAGGAATCTAGCAGTTCGAGTTCAGAAACTGAGGAGGCCTCAGAGTCCGACTCTGAATGTGAAACTGGTAAACTCGATTTATATTTTTATTGCAAAAAATCCTGTTTCCTGGCCACTTTTTTTAAAATTAAGGTTAGAAAGATATGATTATGCATTTTTAAAAATATCAAAATAGTGAAAATTACTTGGATATAATCAACCTGTTTAATATAATTGGAGATATTCCTGTCTCAATTAAATGAGAATAAAACAGAATGGGGTTTATCTAACCGTCACCATTTAGTACGGAGAGCAAACCGAAAGCTTGGCTAATGGTTTTTTTTGTTCTAGAAATGTTCTGCCACATTGTTTTGTCTGCTGATCAGGATTTATTTTCATTCTGTGCAGAGAAGAATAGGAAACCCACGCTCAATAATGATACCAATAACTTGAATGGCACTGAAATTATTCCTCTAGCACCTCCTGTCACACTCGCACCATCACACCTGAAGGTAAGAGCATTGAAAGTTTATGGCTTCAGCAAAATGAAAACTATGATTCTATATTGTGCTCGAAGGCCTGAGTTCCAACAGCTGAATTGGAATTTTTAAAAAATTGTTGTTGATGGACAGCAGAGATTTTGATGGGCTCAGCTCAAGGGAGGGTGGAAGATGAAAGGTGATCAGGGGAACATTGGACTAAAATAGACTAGAACTAAAGAAAGCATGGATGAGGGTTTTGGTAGCAGATGAACTGATGGGCAGGGTGGTGGGGAGGGTTGTGGTTTATGAAGGTGGAAGTAGGTAGTGTTTATGATGGAGAGAATATGGTGCCTGAAGCTGAGCTTGGAATCAAATTGGATGTCAAAGGTTGCAAACAAACTAGTGCAGCCTGAGATAATGATACAGGAAGGGTTTGGAATTGCTGTTGAGGGAATAGAGTTTGTAGCAGGAGTCACCAAAGTCACTGGCTTTAGTTGTTCCATAGGCTAACAACACACAATGGTGAGGCAGACCTGGATGATGTCAATGTACGTATAAAACCTAATGAAGATAAAGGAGTTGGGTTATCTTTGTATTGAATGGATGATCCTGGAGGAGCGGTGAGTAATTTTGGCAGCACAGACAGGGCCTAATAGTGCTTGATGTGGTCAAGCCAGGTTTGGCAATGAATGGCTGAACCATTTGTGGCCACATATATTCAAGTCTGCGCTTAAGGCAGAGGTACAAGGGATTGACCAAGGGTGGGAGAGAGCAAGAGAGTTTTACTGGAGGCATGGGATTCAAAGATGCAGATCAGAGAGGGTGTTAGAGCATCAAAATCCTGCATGTGGCAGCTCTTCTGTAGTATTATCTGAGTACAATGAGAAAGTAGATTTAAATACTTGAGCCAAGAGGTGAAATACAATAACTGAGTCACTGATGCATTGTTTGGTTTGGAATATTTCGCCTTTGCTGCAGAGTATCATGTGTTTTAAAAGATTACAGAAAGTTGTATGTGTCCGCAGTCACATTTGAAAGCCTAAACTATTTTTGTGTTCACGCACGAGCTTGTGTGTGTCTGCCTATCTGTTATGTTTCTATATGAAGAGGGTAGGATGCAATTAATAAAGACAGCTCAAACACAGTGCTGTTGAAATTTCTGTTCAGGCAGGAAAGTGAATTTGAAGAAGGCGGATGCAAGGAACAGGAAATATTGCAGGAAGTATCAGTGTTTATTTGGCAGGTCAGAACTCTGAATAAAACCCCTTTAGCGTCACTATTGTGTGAGGTTGGAGGTTGGTAAAGGATGAGACGTTAGTGGATATCAATAATATGCACTTCTAATGTCTTTGCAGCTGAGGTAGTGGGTGCAGACACATGGAACATAGCATTTGACTGACCTAAATGTGAAATGTTTTGTCGCCTAAAGCAGTTTCAGTTATTTATAGTCCTGCAATTTGCATTTTGCAACTGCAAACACTTAGCTTGATCATAACATGGTTGCACTCTCAGTACATTGCTCAATTTTCAATTGTGACCTTGTTTTGCACTGTTTGGCTGTTAACATGGAGGACTTCAACTTGCTTTACTTTGGAGAATTGCTTGGGGAAGTGGCGGATGGAGTATTTAGCTGCAGCTACGTGAACACAGTTCATTGACTCCAATGCTTCATTTGATTTTAACCCAACTTCCATGTCTTGCCATCACGAGGCATTGTTGCTTTTGAAAGTAGGCTTAGAGACTCGTCTACGTTCAACATCAACTCAATGGCTTCAGCTTTAGGAGTAATGCTTGGATTTTCACTATTTACTGTTCTGGCTTCCTCAAAAACAGGCAATTTATTCCATTGTAAATGAGACAGTTGGCCAAGAATCGGAGTGTATAGGGATTGGCAATACCTACAGCCTTACTTACATTCTGAGAAAAAGAAATGAAAAAACGTGCACTGGTACTTTAAAATTTTCCTGATTTGTGGGGCCAGCATGCCACCTGTATAAGGTTACATCGATGCAAACCAGCAATTTGTGGATATATTACTACTACTGATGTAAGGAAATGTTTGTCTGTACTGTACTCCTAATGCTTTGATAAATGAGCTATTGTCCCAAATGCTGCAATAATAGGAGTAGACCATATAACCTCTTGAGCTTGCCCCATCATTCAATAACACCATGGCTGATCTTTACCTCAAACCCACTTTCTCGACCTATCCCAATATCCCTTGCTTTTTTTCCCCCCTTACCGTTCAAAAATAAATCTATATCAGTCTTGAATATACTCAATGACTGAGCACCCACACCCCCTCTGGGTAGAGAATTCATAACCCTCTGAGTGATGAAATTCTCTTGGTCTCGGGATAAGGACTGAGTCGATGACTCCATGTTCTAAACCAGGACTTCCCAAACTGTGGGTCACGATCCCCAGCGGGATCGTGAGATGTGATTTTGGGGACATGAGCTCCGAAGCAGCAGTGGCTGCTGTGGAGCTCAGACTGAGTGCTAACAACTGTGAGGTCCCTTTAAATCCTCACATATTTTTCTAATGGTGGATGTGGCATAACGGACGATCTTTGAGGCCTAGTCGTTGCTGTTTAAAATAAAAGCCCGTGAAAAGGTAGCGTTTTAAAACCTGCAGTTTAAACACTTTGTGCCGCAACCTCACTCCCCCTTTTCCCCCAGTCAACAGCTGAAGGCCAATCCTCCAGCTCAACAACTCTTGGACCCCCCCCCCACCCCAACAAATTTTCACTCTGGGGTCACGCAAAAGTCATTGAAATGAGGTCACACCAGGATGAAGCTTGGGAAACACTGTCCTAGACTCTCCAGCCAGGAGAAACAGCAAGTAACAAAGGTGAATTCAATCCTGTCTAGTTCAGTCCCACATTTTATTATTTGCAAGCACCCGTTCTCCAAGCAAGTATCTAAATCCGTGCCGGGGCAGGGGGGATATCCACCAAAGAAAGGTATAGTTAAATTTAGGTGTTCCGCAAATGCTTTACTTTCTCCCTTTTCCTACAGTGCACTGGCTCATCTACAAAGCCAGCTGTCAAGCAAGAAGCCCCTCCTGCAGCTTGGCGCACTGGACTTTGGAAAACTGGCAGCTACGTTGCATTGCACGATGCCCAGAGTCCAGCTGAGAAGACTCCAGTGGGCAGTGTCAAACGCTCTGCGTCCTCCCCGCGGCTAGGCTCGGATGAGAAGGTTAGTAGAGTTCATCATTGGCTTGCTGTTCTGAAATGAAGGATCATTATTTGTGTGATTTATGTCTATGAAGCACATGGGTTTCCCTTGCGTTTTAGGAATCTGTATGAACAATTGGCCTATAAACCAATCAGTGAATTTATTGATTGTGTGTGAAGACCTGTTCGGTTCAGCAAACAGTAAATACAAATTTTACTGTTCTTTGAAATATTAAAATAACAAAACTATTTTGCCTACTAAACCCACACTAACTTCCTGAATGGCTGGTTGTATGCAATTGTGGCGCCACCTTTGTACACCCTTAGACTGGTTGACGTAATACAGTCAAGATATATAGTTCCACATTTCTTTGAAGATATTCTAAAATATAGGGAGTTTAAAGCCATAAGAACTTTATATGTTTCAATGAGATCACCTCTCATTCTTCTAAACTCCAGCAAACATCGGTCTAGTCTACTTGATATCTCCTCATAGGGCAATCCCCTCATTCCACGAATCAGTTTGGTGAGCATTCGTTGCAGTCCCTCCTTCCTGAGTTGATCAGATCAGAACTGTACACAGTATGCCAGGTGTGCCCTCACCAAGGCCCTGTGCAATTGCAGTAAGACTTTACTCTTTCATGCTCCAATCATTTTTGTAATAAAACCCAACATACCATTTGCTTTCTTAATTGCTTACTGTATCTGCATGTTAACTTCATGACTTGTGTACATGGACCCCAGGTGCCTCTGAATTTCAACATTTCCCAATGTCCCAAAAGTGTTTAAAAAAAAAAAATTCTCCCTGTTTTTACTACCAAAGTGGAAATTTTTCTACCAAAGTGGATGGCTTTGGTTTTTTCCCACTCGTTTAACCTTTGAAAGTCCCTATTGCAGGTATCAAGGATGATGGTAGAATAATGATGTAATACTGGTCAGAGAAAGACTGGTCAGGTTAGCTCTATTTTCTTTTGAAAAAGGGGGTGACCTGATAGAGGTATTGAAAATTATGAAAGGTTTTGATAGAATAATCACTTCTAGGAGGAACAAAACCGCAGGACATCAATGAAATACAGTTACCAAAAAGTCAGATGGAACATTCAAAGGAAACTTCTTTACCCAGAGAGGTGAGAATGTGGAACTTGCTACCACATGAAGTAGTTGAGATGAATGATTTAGACGTTTTTTAAGGGGAAGCTAGATAGGTATATGAGGGAGAAAGAGATGGAGGGTTATGCTGGAGAGGTTATACCTCGAGAAACGTAAACACCAGCATGCACTAGTTGGACAGAATGGCTTGTCCTGTGTACATATTCCTCCCTGAAATCTTTTGGCAACAGCTTCCCTTTCAATGCTTTCAATTAATTAAAATGGCATAACTTCTTGAGAAACTCCTGTTCAACTATTTTGATCAACATGTGATTGCAGTACTGTGCAGGCAACAGTGTTGAACAGAATAACACTAATTGCTGTGCATTCAGCAGGCAGTGGCATTTTCCTCATACAAAATATTTTGAAGTGTATATTGATGCCAATGACATACGAGACTGGGATGTGTATGTTCTGCAGCATGCAGAAACAACCAGCAGAAATGCAGCCACCTGAGAGGGCAGACTGGAGGAGTGGGAGAAAGAGATGCCAAACACTTGAGGCTGAAACAACATAACATAACAAGTAGGAACAGGGGTAGGCTATTCAGCCCCTCAAGCCTGCTCTGCCATTCAATAAGATCATGGTTGATCATCTTGTTTTGATTTCCACATTCTCATCTACCCCTGATAACCTTAGATTCTTGTTAGGCAAGGGAATCATCTACCTCTGCCTTAAAAATATTCAATGACCCTGCTTCCACCATCTTCTGAGGCAGAGAGTTCCAAAGTTGCACAACCCTCAGAGAAAAAGTTTTTTCTCATCTCTGTCCTAAAAGGGTGACCCCTAATTTTAAAACATTTCCCCCTAGTTCTGGACTCTCTCACAAGAAGAAACATCCTTTTATACATCTACCTTGTCAAGGCTGTTCACGATCTTGTACACTTCAATCAAATCACCCCTCACCCTTCCAAACTCCAGTGTACACAAGCCCAGCCTGTCCAACCTTTCCTCATAAGATTACCCACTCATTCCAGGCATCAATCTAGTAAACCTCCTCTGAACCGCCTCCATTGCATTTACATCCTTGCTTAAACAAGGAGACCAAAACTGTACACAGTATTCGAGGTGCAGTCTCACCAATGCCCTGTGTAACTGAAGCATAACATCCTTACTTTTATGTTCATTTCCTCTCGTAATAAAGGATAGCATTCCATTAGCCTTCTTAATTATTTGCTGTACCTGCACCCTAACCTTTTGTGACTCATGTACTGGAACACTTAGATCCCTCTGCACCTCAGAATTACGCAGCCATTCTCCATTTAAGTAATACTCTGCTTTTGTTCTTCCTGCCAAAGTGAACAACTTCACAGTTGCCAGATCTTTGCACACTCATCAACCTTTCTATATCCATCTGCAATCTCCTCATGTCCTCTTCACAACATACTTTCCTACCTATCTTTGTGCCATCTGCAAATTTAGCTAACATGTCTTCACTCCCGTCATCTAAGTCATTGATGTAAATCGTTAAAAAGTTGAGGCCGCAGCACAGACCCTTGTCGGACTCCACTCGTCACATCCTGTCAATCAGAAAAGGACCCATTTATGCATACTCTCTGCTTTCTGCCAGCCAGCCAATCTTCTATCCATGCTAATATCTTAACCCCTACACCATGCACTTCCATTTTCCAAAATAACCTTTTGATATGGCACCTTATAAAATGCCTTCTGAAAATCCAAGTACAGTACATCTATAGGCTCCCCTTTATCCACTGCGCATGTTACTCCTTCAAAAATCTCTAGTAAATTGGTTGAACATGATTTTCCTTTCAAAACCAATGCTGACTCTTCCCGATTGCCTTGAGCTCTTCTTAGTGCCCAGCTATAACCTCCTTAATGGTCAATTCTATCAACTTGCCCATGACAGACGTCAAGTTAACTGGCCTATTATGGTTTCCTGTTTTCTGTCTCCCTCCCTTCTTGAATAGAGGGGTTATATTTGCTACTTTCCAGTCTGATGGAACCTTTCCAGAATCTAATGAATTTTGGAACATTAACACCAGCACATCGACTACCTCGTTAGCCACCTCTTTTAAGACCCTAGGATGTAGTCCATCGGGACCTTGAGACTTGCCAGCCCGCAGCTCCATCAGTTTGCTCAGTACTATTCCCCTAGTGATTTCAATTTCACCAAGTTCTTCTATCCCTTTCATTTCCAGATTTGTAGCTACTATTGGAATGTTTTTTGTATCCTCTAGATAGAAAGAATGCATGTGTCAGCTGGAGTCATTGAGCGAGCAAGGAAACTGATGAGTTAGAAACTGAGCATGTGAAAAGCTGCTTGTAACAATAAGAATCCAAATACCTGCAGGGATTATTTTACTTAACATATGAACTAGGAGCAGGTGTAGGCCATTTGGCCCTTCAAGCCTGCTCTGCCATTCAATAAGATCATGGTTGATCTGATTGTAACCTTCCACTTACCCCTGATAATCTTTCACTCCCTTATTAATCAAGAACCTATCTAGCTCTGCCTTAAAAATGTTCAAAGACCCACCTTCCACTGCTTTTGTGGAAGAGAGTTCCAAAGACTCGCAACCCTCAGAAAAAAAATTCTCTTCTTCTCTGTCTTAAATGAGCGTCCCCTTATTTTTAAACAGTGACCCCCTAGTTCTAGATTCTCCTACAAGAGGAAACATCTTCTCCACATCCACTCTGTCAAGACCTCTCGGGATCTTAAAGGTTTTGATCAAGTCACCTCTTACTCTTCTAAATTCCAGTGGATACAAGCCTAACCTGGCCAACCTTTCCTCTTAAGGCAACCTGCCCATTCCTGGTATTAGTCTAGTAAACCTCCTCTGAATTGCTGCTAACGCATTTACATCTTTCCTTAAATAAGGAGACCAGTACTGCACAAGGTACTCCAGGTGTGGTCTCACCAGTGCTCTGTACAGCTGAAGCATAACCTCCCTACTTTTGTATTCAATTCTATTAGTTTTCCTAATTACCTGCTGTACCTGCCTTTTGTATTCATGTACTAGGACACCCAGAACCCTCTGAATCTCCGAACTCTGCAATCTCGCACCATTTAGATAATATGCTTCTTTTTTACTTTTCCTGCCAAAATGGACAATTTCACATTTGCCCACATTATACTCCATTTGCCAGATCTTTGCCCACTCGTTTACCTATCTATGTCACTTTGTAGCATCTTCTTCACACTTACTTGCCTAACTATCTTCAATTCTCAGCAAATTCAGCAGCCATTCCTTCTGCCCCTTCATCCAAGTCATTTATATAAATTGTAAAAAGTTGAGGTCCCAACACTGATCCCTGTGGCTCACCACTTGTTACATCCCACCAACCAGAAAAATACCAATTTATGGTCACTCTGTTTCCTGTTAGCTAGCCAATCTTCTAGCCACACCAATACATTACTCCCTACACCATGAGCTTTTATTTTCCGAAATAACCTTGTGATGAGGCACCTTATCAAATGCCTTTGGAAACCCAAGCACAGTACATCCACTGGTTCCCCTTTATCCACAACACATGTGACTCCATCAAAGAACATCAATAAATTGGTTAAACATGATTTCCCTTTTACAAAACCATGTTGATTCTGCCTGATTGCCATAAACTTTTCTAAGTGCCTTGCTACAACATCTTTAATAATAGGTTCTAACATTTTCCCTTTAACAGATGTTAAGCTAACTGGCCTGTAGTTTCCTGCTCTGTCTCCCTTTTTGAATAAAGGAGTTACATTTGCTGTTTTTCACATTTGCTATTTTCCAATCTAATGGAACCTTCCCTGAATCCAGGGAATTTTGGAAAATTAAAACCAGTGCATCAACTATCTCACTAGCCACTTCTTTCAAGACCCTAGGATGAAGTTCATCAGGACCTGGGGATTTGTCAGCCCGCAACCCCAACAGTTTTCTCAAGACTACTTCTCTGGTGATTGTGATTTTCCCGAGTACCTCCTTCCCTTCTACTTCCTGATTTACAGCTATTTCTGGGATGTTACTTGCATCCTGTATAATGAAAACCGATGCAAAATACCTCTTCAATACATTTGCCATCTCCTTACTTTCCATTATTAATTCCGCAGACTCTCTATAGGACCATCGCTCTCTTTGTTAACTTTTTTCTTATTTAACTATCAACAGAAACTCTTACTATCCAACTTCATATTTCCAGCTAGCTTTTTCTCGTACTTTAATTTTTCTCTCCTTATTCGTCTTTTTACCATTCTTTTCTGTTCTTTACATTCTGCCCAATCTTCTGACCTGCCACCCACCTTTGCGCAATTGTATGCTTTTTTTTCAACTTTGATACTGTCTAACATTTTTAGTTAACTATGGATGGTGTGCCCTCCCTTTGGAATTTTTCTTTCTCATTGGAATGTATCTGTTCTGTGCATTCTGAAATATCCCTTTAAAAGTCTGCCACTGCATTTCTATGGACCTATCCCTTAACCTCATTTGCCAGTTCACTCTAGATAGCTCTGCTTTCATGCCCTCTTAAGTGCCTTTATTTGAGTTTAAAATGCTAGTCTTGGACCCACTCTTCTCTCCCACAAACTGAATACAAAATTCAATCATATTATGATTGCTGCTGCCAAGGGGTGCCTTCGCTATGAGGTTATCAACTAATCCCATCTCGTTGCACAGTACCAGGTCTAGTATAGCCTGCTCTCTGGCTCCAGGACATGCTGTTCCAAGAAACTATCCTGAAAACATTCTATGAACTACTCATCTGGGCTACCTTTGCCCATCTGCTTTCTCCAGTCTACCTGTAGATTAAAATCCCCCATGATTAGCACTGTACCTTTCTGACAAGTTTCTTTGTACTCTGCCCTATCATGCAGTTACAATTAGGGAGCCTGTACACTACTCCCACAAGTGACTTTTTGCCTTTATCGTTTCTCATCTCAAACAAAACTGCTTCTACATTCTGGCTTCCTGAGCTTGGGTCAGCCCTCTCTAATATGCCAATATCATCATTTATTAACAGAGCCAGCCCTCTACCTTCCCTAGCTTCCTGTCCTTCTTAAATATCTCACACCCTTCGACATTCAGGTTCCAATCTGTCATCCTGCAGCCATGTCTCTGTAATGGCTATTAGATCATACTTAATTATTTCTATTTGCTCCATCAGTTCATCTGTTTTATTTGGAATGCTACATTCATTTAGATACAGATCCTTTTAATGTTGTCTTTTTAATATTTTTGTAATGTCTGGCCTTATCTGCTGATTTCCTCTTACATTTGTACCCTCTCTGTCCCTTCCTGTCATGTTCAGTTTATCATTTCCCATATTAGTACCTTTCTCTCTTGCCTTGGCTCTACTCTTTGATTTAGCACATCTTCCCAAATTTGATCCCTTGCCCCCACTATTTAGTTTAAAGCCCTCTACACTTCCTTAGTTTTGTGGCTAGCTAGAACATCAGTCCCAGCACAGTTCAGGTGTAGACCATCCAAACGGTACAGCCCCCACTTTCCCCAGTATTGGTGCTAATGGCCCACAAACCGGAACCCACTTCTCCCACACCAGTCTTTGAACCACGCATTCATTTCACTAACCTTATTTGTTCTATGCCAATTTGCACATGGCTTGGGTAGTGATCCAGAGATCATTTCCTTTGAGGTTCTGCTTAATTTGGTGCCCAACTCCTCATACTGCCTATGCAGAACCTCCTTCCTTGTACTGCCTATGTTGTTAGCACCTACATGGACCACGACAACTGGATCCACCCCCTCCCACTGCAATTTCCTCTCCATCCCTGAGCAAATGTCTCGAACCCTGGCACCAGGCAGGCAACACAACCGTCTGGACTCTCGCTCTTTGCTGCAAAGAACAGTGTCAATCCCCCCTCACTATACTGTCCCCTACTACCACTACATTCCTTTTTGTTCCCTCTACTTAAATGGCTTCCTGTACCACGGTGCCATGGTCAGTCAGCTCAACTATCCTGCAGCCCCCCACTCCCACCCAAACAAGCTGAGAGAACTTCAAACCTGTTAGACAATTGCAGAGGCTGACACTTCTGCAGTCCTGTCTTCTGGGTCATCTTATCTGCCTCACTCGCAGTCACAACCTCCTTTCCCTGGCCACTTTCCAAATCAGAAAACCCTATCCTAAGGGGTGTGACAGCCTCCTGGTACAAAGTGTCCAGGTAACTCTCCCCCTCCCTGATGTGAGTGTCCTCAGCTCAGCCTCCAGCTCAATGACTCTGAGCCAAAGCTCCTCAAGGCGCAGGCACTCACTGCAGTTGTGTTTTCCCTGGATCTCACTGGCATCCAGGAGTCCCACGTGCTGCAGCCATAACACACCACCTGTCCTGCCATCTTCATGTGTTTTAATTAATTACTTAATTATTTTATTCGATTGTTTATTTTCTTTTATGTAATTTATAAATCTTACCACAAATTCCTGTATTGTTTTGAACCTTAGGAATAGAGTAGACTTATCCACTTACTAGATACCAAACAACTAGCGTCTTCCCCTGTAGTAGAGCAAGAACCAATCCCTGCAGGATGGAAAAAAAAATTAGAAAAAAAACACACGGGCGGAACTGCCTTTCTTTCCCCATCGCGGTAGACCATTACACAGTCAGTATTGTAATCTGATTGTGGTGGCTGGTTTTAGATATTGATACTGTTGGTAAAGGAGGATGTGGTTTTGGGAGACGGGTGGGCATGAGCAGCAGATGGATTACTGCCTGTCACTGGAACACAGAAAGAGGAACCATGAGTGACCAAGAATAAAGAGAGGTTGACAAATACAATGAAGAATGGTCTTGAGATTATTTTGAATAACGAAAAGAGAATACTAAAACTGGCTTTGGTGTTTTGAACAAATATAGATAGATTATCTATAGTTGATCATAAAAAAGGGGAGGTGGTGGCATAGTGGACCAGCATTCCAGAGACCCAGGGTAATGCTCTGTGGACCCCAGTTTGAATCCCACCACGGCAGATGATGAAATTTGAATTCATTAAAAGTCTAATGATGACCATGAAGCCATTGCTGATTGTTGCAAAAACCCATCCAGTTCACTCATGTCCTTTAGGGAAGGAAATCTGCCACCCTCACCTGGTCTGGTCTACATTTGACTCCAGATCCACAGCAATGTGGGTGACTCTTAATTAGGGCTGGGCAATAAATGCTGGTCTAGGCAGCGACACCCACATCCCATGAACGAATAAAAAAAACAACAAACTAACATTCCTAAGGTTAACAGCAAAAGGTTTTGAGTGTTTTCGTGCATCCCAATTGGCCTGAATCATCAACCTAAAAGCTGCTTTGAGACTTGGTGTTCTATGGCTCAAATTAGGTTCCAAAATATAATCAATCCGATAAGGAAGTCAGGAAGAGAAACTTCTTTGCCCAGAAAGTGTTGAGAATGCAGGAGTCTAGCATCCTTGATTTTATTTTATTCACTACACCACTGGTGGCCATGCTTTCAGGTGCCTTGGCACTAAGTTCTGGAATTTCCTCCCCAAACCTCTCTGCCTCCACCCCTCTCCTTGAAAATCCCCCTTCAAACCTGTGTCTTTGATTAAACATTTGGGCTTCTGTTCAGATATCTCCTTCTATGGCTCAGTGTCAAAATGTTATTGATGCTCTTCTTGAGGGCCTTGAGACATTTTGCTATGTTAGAAGTATTACGTAAATGCAACTGGTTTATATTAGTGCAGCTCCTCTGGTGTTGCTCGTGTCTAGAGCACCATTGCGACATCACGCTGTTAATCTTGTTCAATGATTTTAAAGTCACTGCTTTGTTACACCCCCTAAGGAATTGTCATCAGTGGCCCAATCAGCTTATTGCAGCTTGCTTCTGGATTCTTGGGATCCTGGAGTTCTTGTTGTAACTGCTTGTACAATCCTGCCTCCCGGCTAGAAGAACCCGTTGGGAGGAAGCCAGTCGTTTTCACAAAGGCTGTTTGGGAAGAAATCACTAACAAAGTGTGACTACTCATGCAGCATTTTTTTTTCCCAATTCTGCAGGACAAAGAAGTACGTGAGACCCGCCTGGCCAGAGTGCCTCCGACTCCAGTCGGAAGAACGTTCAGTGTGCCTGAGACTTCTGTTGAACATGCAGTAAGGTGAGTTTGGGGTTGGAGCAAATCAGTTCTGTGATATTATGATCCTTATTTTGGAATAGCTACCTAGAGCAAAGCCCCTCTTCTTTTGTAGTTCTGGAGCATGCGTTTAACGTTGCACAAGGTGACCCAGTTTCATAATTTAAAAATTCTTCTGTCGTCCGCCCCTTTTCACACCAAAATGGGTCAGTGAGGCCTAGGCTGGTGTGAATGCTCCATACAGGCTTCCTTTCGCCAGTCTTCATCGTGCATTATCAGTACATCTTCTACTCTTTCCTGTTTTTGTCTAGCTGCCCCTTAAAATATGTCAAAGCTGGTCACTATAATCGCCCCATGTGATTTTTGAGTTTCAAATTTTAATCACTCCATGGGTAAAGATGTTTCTCATGAATTCCCTATTGGATTGATTTGCGAACTGTTTTTGTTGGAACAGCAGTAGCATTTCCCTTCATGTCCCTAATAATAAAAAGTGAATTTCAGTTTGTTCCCAAAATACGCATTGAAATATTTTTGTGAAGATCTTTCTTTCTCTGTTGATCTGAAAATGAAATGGCATCAAATCTCTTGAAATTATCCTCTGCTTCAATTTTAACTTAAAGAGCACCACCAGGTTTTGAAATGCTAGCTATTCTCATTGACGTTAGGTTATGGAAATCTTTTGAGTGTGCTTGCTGTACATTTACACCAGCTCAGCACACTCTCTGTTTAGAGACCATGGCAATGAACGTATTTTCCACACTGATCCAACATGAATTATATCAGTGGTCCTGCACCATTCCGCTCTTGAGTAAATAAAGAACTTTTGGCTGATTTGATTGTATTCTGTGCATTTTCTGTAACTTACTTGTGGAGCTCCTGTTGAGTTGAATTTAGCTTCATAACTAGCCATGCATAGTGAGATTTGAATTCCAATCTTTTCGTTTGAATCCTGTATCGTTTACACTACCATACCTGTGTCACGCTCATAGTAAGTCAGAATTTACTGTGTTTGATGAGGAAACTGTATTCTGCTGCCACTGTGAAACTGTGGGTAACTGATGTGTCCCTTAAGGCTATAGCGTCTAACTACTATGCGCACACATCCTATGAAAGAAAGGGGGACATGGGCAGTATATAACATATCCTTGTTCGTAAGAACTGAAAAATGGGAAATTAAAAAGATCTGTTTCTTATATATTTTCTTTTTTCATTTCTTTTACTGAACTGTTTCATTGTTGTCTGCCTCAAGCTCTGCACACCAACAGGGTAGAGAACCCAGCTCCCAGATGCCAAAGGATGTTACAGGCACTTATCAAGGTGGTACCACTGCCCTGACAAGCATCACAGACATTAAAGAGAGGCGTCGGTAAGTTAGCTTTTGACACGAACAGAGATACAGGCAAGATCAAAATAGAACATAACATAAGAAATAGGAACAGGAGTAGACCATTCAGCCCCTCAAGCCTGCTCCACCATTAAATACGATCATGGCTGATCACCTTGTGTTTCCCATCTAACCCCGATAACCTTTGACTCCCTTGCCTAACAAGAATCTATCTGCCTCTGCCTTAAAAATATTCAATGACCATGCCTCCACCATCTTCTGAGGCAGAGAGTTCCAAAGTCGCACAGCCCCCCTGAGAGAAAAAAATTCCTCCTCATCTCTGCCCTAAAAGGGCAACCCCTAATCTTAAAACAGTGCCCCCTAGTTCTGGACTCAAACAAGAGGAAGCATCCTTTCGAAGTCTACCTTCTTAAGACTGTTCAAGATCTTTTGTATTTCAGTCAGATCACCCCTCACCCTTCTAAACTCCAGTGGAAACAAGCCCAGCCTGTCCAACCTTTCCTTATGAGACAACCCACTCATTCCAGGTATTAATCTAGTAAACCTCCTTTGAACCACCTCCAATGCATTTACATCCTTCTTTAAATAAGGAGACCAAAACTGCACACAGTATTCAAGGTGAGATCTCACCAATTCCCTGTATAACTGAAGCATAACATCCTTACTTTTATGTTCAATCCCACTTGTAATAAAGGATAGTATTCCATTAGCTGCCTTAACTGCTTGCTGTACCTGCACACTAGCTTTTTGTGACCCATGTACTAGAATACCTAAATCCCTCTGCACCTCAGAATTATGCAGCCGTTCTCCATTTAAGTAATCCTCTGCTTTTTTGTTCTTCCTGCCAAAGTGAACAACTTCACATTTTCCCATATTAAACTCCATTTGCCAGATCTTTGCACACTCACTCAACCTTTCTATATCCATCTACAATCTCCTCATGTCCTCTTCACAACATACTTTCCTACCTATCTTTGTGTCATCTGCAAATTTAGCTACCATGTCTTCACTCCCGTCATCTAAGTCATTGATGTAAATTGTAAAAAGTACAGAGCCCTGTGGGACTCCACTCATCACATCCTGCCAATCAGAAAAAGACCCATTTATGCATACTCTCTGCTTTCTGCCAGCCAATCTTCTATTCATGCTAATATGTTGCCCCCTACACCATGTGCTTTTATTTTCCGTAGTAACCTTTGATGTGGCACCTTATCAGATGCCTTATGGAAATCCAAGTACAGTATGTCTACAGGTTCCCCTTTATCCACTGCGCATGTTACTCCTTCAAAAAAAAACTCCAATAAATTGGTTAAACATGATTTTTCTTTCACAAAACCATGCTGACTCTTCCCAATTGCCTTGAGCTCTTCTAAGTGCCCAGCTATAACCTCCTTAATGATTGATTCTCATAACTTGCCCACACCAGACGTCAAGCTAACTGGCCTATAGTTTCCTGTTTTCTGCCTCCCTCCCTTCTTGAATAGAGGGGTTATATTTGCTACTTTCCAGAATCTAGCGAATTTTGGAAAATTAACACCAGCGAATTGACTATCTCATTGGCCACCTCCTTTAAGACCCTAGGATGTAGTCCATCGTGACCCGGAGTCTTGCCAGCCCGCAGCTCCATCAATTTGCTCAGTAACATTTCCCTAGTGATTTCAATTTCACCCAAGTTCCTTTCTCCCATTCACCTCCTGATTTGCAGCTATTACTGGAATGTTTTTTGTATCCTTTATAGTGAACACAGAAGCAAAATATTTGTTCATTTCTTCCACTGCTTCCTTATTATCTACTATTAACCCCCCAATGTCTCTCTCTAGAGGATCAACACTCACTTTACTTACTCATTTCCTTTTTAAGTACGTGTAGAAACTCTTGCTATCCGTTTTTATATTTCTAGCTAGCTTCCCCTCATACTCTAATTTCTTTCTCCTGATTAACCTTTTAGCCATTCTTTATATTCTGTCCAATCATCTGTCCTGCCACTCATCTTCGCGGCGTTGTATGCTTTTTCCTTAAGTTTGATGCTTTCCTTAACTACTTTAGTTAACCATCAATAGTGGGCCCTCCCCTTAGAATTTTTCTTTATAGTACATATGCACTTATTCTGAATACTCTGAAATATCCTCTTAAAAGTCTGCCATTGCTTCTCTATTGATCCATCCTCTAGCTTAGTTTCCAAGTTCACCTCAGCTAGCTCAGCTTTCATCCCCACATCGTTGCGCTTATTTCAGTTAAAGATGCTAGTCTTAGACCCACTCTTCTCCCTTTCAAACAGGATGTAAAATTCAGTCATATTGCGGCCTTTGCAACCTAGGGGTGCCTTTACTCTGAGGTCGTTAATTAATCCTGTCACGTTACGCAATACCAAGTCTAATGTAACCTGCTCTCTGGTTGGTTCCAGATCATGCTGCTCTAAGGAACTATCTTGAAAGCATTCTAAGAACTCCTCATCCAGATTACTACTGCCAAACTGATTTTTCGAGTTTGTGTAGATTAAAATCACCCATGATTATGGCTGTCCCTTTATCACAAGCACACAATATTTTCTCTTGAGTACTTTGTCCTACACTGTGGCTACTGTTAGAGGCTTCTAGATCACTCCCACTAATGACTATTTTCCCCTACTATTCCTCATCTCCTCCCAAACCAATTCTACATCCTGATCTCCTGAACCAAGGTCATCTCTAACTATTGCACCAATGCCCTCTTTGATTAACAGTGCTACCCTTCCACCTTGACCTAGCTTCCTATTCTTCTTGAATGTCATGTACCCCTCAATATTAAGGACCCAATCTTTGTTGTCCTGCAGCCACAGATGCAGGAAATTTAAACTAAACCAGAAAATGTCAAACACTCGAGCAGCATTTGTAGAGAGTGAAAAAGTTAACATTTCATTGGAACTGGAAGTTGGAGCAGGGTGGGGGGGCAGGGAAAGAACAAAAAGTTCTGCAATGAGGTGAAGGGCAGGAGTGATTGAAAAACAAATGGGATCGTGGTTCAAGGTAAAGGAGGTGATACTTGGACAAACATGAAAACCAATAATGGTCTAGCGCACGTGGAAGGTTACAGAATGACCAAGGAGAAAATGGGAGTGATGGTTAAGATCTAAAGTTGTTAAACTCGGTGTTTAGACTGGAAGGTTGCAAGTGCCATGTAGAAAGACAAGTTACTGTTCCGTCTAGTTTGCGTTAAACTTCATCAGACTAGTGTAGGAGGCTGAGGGCAGCTAGGATGGAGTGGGATGGCAACTTACAGAGGCAATTGACCAGAAACTCAGGATCGTAGGGATGTGAATGGATCTCTGCAGCATTGTATGCATTGAACATTTAAGGATGTGTTGTACCTTTTTTAATATGCTAATTAATCTGTTGGTGAGATGAGCTGTTTCTCTAAGAATTTGTTATTAAGTGAACTCAAAGGACAATGGGTTTAGTTTGTTGGGAAGCTGTGGGGACTGCAGTGTGCTTGTTACATTCGAGCTGCAGGAGAGAAATGCACAACATTTGAAGATCGCGTAGCCTCTGCAACAAAATGTGACCACTGCATGCACAGGTGGCTTGTTTTTAAGCACACAATACCTATTCTGAACAGCAATTTATAATAAAATAATTAACTGTAAAGAAGATAGGTATCATTAGGTACAGCAAAAGACACTGCACAACATAAGGGAGGAGGAGAAATACCTGGACACTTTGTTAAAGAAGACGGTCACATTTCTTAGAATAAAGTAATCTGTTTTGGTCAGCAGTGAGGGACATGAGGAGCACGAGTGAGGCAGGTAAAGGGACTGAGCAGACAGTAGTGGAGGAGCATCAGACTTTACAATTGTCAAAACAGGTTTGAGGTGCTCGCAACCTGTGTAGACGAGGGTGAGGTCTGCAAGGCGGATGAGCAGACTGGCCATAGCACCGTGGTGCAGGAAGCCATTCAAGCGGAGGGAGTTAAAAGGAATGTAGTGGTAGTAGAGGACAGTATAGTGAGGGGGGATTGACACTGTTCTCTGCAGCAAAGAGCAAGAGTCTAGAAGGCTGTGTTTCCTGGCCAGTGTCAGTGTTCAGGACATCTGCTCAGAGCTGGAGAAACTTGCAGTGAGACGGGGAGAATCCATTTGTCGTGGTCCAAGTAGGTGCCAACAACATAGGACAAGGAAGGAGGTTCTGCATGGTCAGTATGAGGAGCTGGGCACCAAATTAAGAAGTAGAATCTCAAAGGTAGTAATCTCTAGATTATTACCTGAGCCATGTGCAAATTGGCATAGGGCAAATAAGATTAAAGAGATGAATGCGTGGCTTAAAGACTGGTGTGGGAGAAGTTGGGTTCTGGTTCGTGGGGCACTAACACTAGTACTGGGGAAAGTTCAGCTCCATTCACAACTCCTCAGGTACTGAAACAGTCCATGCCCAAATGCAACAAGACCTGAACAATATCCAGGCTTGGACTGACAAGTGGCAAGTAACATTCATGCCACACAAGTGCCAGGCAATGACATCTCCAACAAGAGAGAATCTAACTGTCGCCCCATAGCAATGGTAATGCCATTGAATGTTGAACCCCCTCCCCACTATCAACATCCTGGGGTTTACCATTGACCAGAAACTGAACTAGACTAGCCATATAAATACTGTGTGGCTATAAGAGCAGGTCAGAGGCTAGGAATCCTGTGGCAAGTATTCACTACCTGACTCCCCAAAGCCTGTCCACCATCTACAAGGCACAATTCAGGAGTGTGATGGGATACTCTCCACTTTCCTGGATGAGTGCTCAACAACACTCAAGAAGCTTGACACCATTCAGGAAAAAAACAGCCTGCTTGATTGGCACCCCATCCACAAACATTCACTGCTGCCACTGTGCCACAAGATGCACTGCAGGAACTCACCAAGTCTGCTTAGACAGCACTTTTCAAACCCACTACCACTACCATCTAGAAGGACAAGGACAGCAGACAGATTGGAATACCACCACCTGGAAGTTCCCCTCCAAGCCACATACCATTCTGACTTGGAAATATATCGCCATTCTTTCACTGTCACTTAGTCAAAATCCAGGAGCTCCCTCCCTAACAGTATTGTTACACCGCATGGACTGCAGTGGTTCAAGAAAGCAGCTCATCACCACCTTCGAGGGCAATTAGGGATGGGCAATAAATGATGGCCTAGCCAGCGACACTCACATCCATAAACGATTTTTTTTTTTAAAGTGCGGGCTGTACCATTGAGAGGGCCTGCACCTCAATCATGCTGGGACCAGTTTCTTGCAAGCCGCATAACTAGGGAAATAGAGAGCTTTAAACTAAATGGTGGGGGAAAAGGATCAAATTTGGGAAGATGTGATAAGAGTAGAGACAAGGCAAACGAGAAAGGTACTAATGTGGGAAATGATAAGCAGACCATCCCAGGAAGGGACAGAGTACAAATCTAAGAGTAAATCAGCAGATAAGGCTAGAGGTTACAAAAATAATAAAAGGACAAAACTTAAGGCTGTGTATCTGAGTGCATGTAGCATTTGAAACAAAACTGATGAATTGATAGATCGCACTTATTTATCTCAATTTGTACTAATAGCCATGTTTTTAAGGCAGAGGTAGGTAGATTATTGATAAGCAAAGGGGTGAAAGGTTATCGAGGTAGGCAGGAGCGTGGAGTTGAGATTAAAATCAGATCAGCCATGATCTTATTTAATGGTGGGGCAGGCCGAATGGACTACTCCTGCCCCTAATTTGTATGTTAAGTGCAGGTAATAGTGGCATGGATGAGGCTTTCAGCAGAAAATGAGTTGAAGCAGGTTCAGAGATGGGTAATGTTACAGAGGTGAAAATAGGTAGTCCTAGTGATTAAAGCAGTTATGTGGTTGGGGGTGGTGATGGAGTTAGTGAATGGAGTTTGTTCACCAAAGCAATTGAGTTAGTTTTACTTCTGGTTAAACTCCATCAAGGCTTGGAATAATGCTTGTACAATTGACACGACAAAATGTTGCATGGAATTTGTTACGCCCATTCATGGGTATACCCGTACCTGAATCACCAATGACTCTATGATCGAGCAATTTAAAGTGGGAATTAACTGACGCCCTTGAAAGGCTGGTGGATCATGCTATTGATACTAGCCTTTCTCTGCAAGCCACCTGCAATGAAAATACACTCCTTAGCTGTTGGAGGGTTAATAAGTAGTTTTGCCCCTTTTGCCAAAGATAGAAGGGCCAGTATTGGAGAGCCAGTTTGACAGGTATGCAACCCCTCTGGCATACCCATAGATCATCGCTGTTTGAAAAGCTGTCTGACTGATTATCTGTGGAATTTTTCACTATCGTTGGCCATTTCAAAGTTCATTTGGTTTAAATCCCCCTCCGGTTCCTGCAGGTTATATCTTACCCCAGTGCGTGATGAGGAATCAGAATCCCAAAGAAAGGCACGGTCACGGCATGCACGGCAGTCCAGGCGATCGACGCAGGTAAGTGATAACATGTTGTAACAAGTGCTAAATGTAGCTGCTTTAACATGACTTCAGTAACTCAAATGTGACCATTTAACTTTGCAGTTTAAGGTAACCTGCTGTACTTGGCATAAAATTGCAGTGGCATCTGCCCATAGCCACCTTTCGACCACTCATTCAATCCAGTACTGGTTCATGCCTGAATGGGGGATTAATTAGTGGATAGATTTACTTCAAAGAAAGAAATAGTTGTATATCTGTACCTGAACCACACATCAAGTCTGTCAGCATCTGGGAAACTGTTATTCTGGGTAGAGCTCATACCAAAACTAAATTATTGACAAGTTGAAGAAAGTGAATATAGATGGTTTCACATGAATTTGCAATCTCACTATTTGTCCATTCTATGTGAAGTCCAAAGTAGTGCTGTGATAATAAGGTCCCAATAATTGATGCTGTGTGTAAGAAAATAATGTTTGGTTTGGTGTCGGTGGAATGTAATTGGAATGCATGATTTCGTCCCTACCATGAATGTACTTGTCTTCTTTAAAAACAAATTATGCTTTCGGTTTGTTCGTAGGGCGTTACACTCACGGATCTAAAAGAGGCGGAAAAGACCTTGGGTATTGCCACTGAGAAAAAATCGCAAGATCAGCCGGAGAAGAGGGAAGAAGGGAAAGAGAATGATGGCAAAAAAGGAAGGAGTTTTGTGACAGAGGACAAGGTGAGTGTGCACAGATATCAAACAAGTTATTGAAACTGCGAAGAGAACAACCTGCAATGGGTCATTTGGTTGGGTACTACCCTGAACTATTGTTTTGAAGTGGATTGGCGTTTCCTTTCATCCTTTTGTTTATATATCTATATTTCAAAAGCTGTCACTTGAGATGTTCTCAGCAGTCTTGTCTTCAGTGTTTCCCTTGGCCTCTTTAATTTATTTTCTCTCCTCCTTTTGCTTGCCTTTATAATTTACCCAGTTCTGCCTGCATGTCAGATTTTTCTGATCTCGGGGCTGAAGTTGGTCTTTCTATTCAGGTTCAAAATCACTCGAGGTGAAGGTGACTGAAGTGTCAGTATTGACACAACCTCCAGTTGCAGGATCATTGAATGGTATCCGAGTACCCGAGTCACTTGCATTTACCATAGCCTATGCCAAAGCAGTCAGCTTGGTTTTTGGAACGTCAGGTAAACCCATTAGGAGGGAATGTGTGACTCAACAAGTGGTAGAATTCCTCTTGTGATTTTGTTTACCTGGTTGAAAGCTACAGACAAGGTAAAGGTTTGGTCTGCTCATACTATGGCAGTCTCATGGAGTGATAGATGGGTTTCTCTTGCTCGTACCTGCAAGGCAGCTTTGTTGTTGCTAAGATCTGACATCTCAAGAGGTTTGGTACGTCTGTGCTATGAGTGACCCAGCTACATTTTTCATACCATCCCATGTATAACCCATCTTGTACATGGTAATTAAACAAAGAAGTAAGAATGGTAAATTATCTGTAATTGGTTAAGATTTTGCTCATTCTTTGAATGTAGCTCAATTTCAATACACTGAGAACCATTCATCTTACATTTTTGTTACTTTTGGCCGTAAACAAGGAATTTTTTTTTATTACCTTTTTGTGCTGTTGCATCATTTGGATATCTCCACTATTGCTTAGAGGTGAGGTGAAATGGTGGAACTGGTGCTTCAGGAAGTCAGCAATTGACCAGGCCCACTTGGTTCCTGGAAAATGCAAACTATTGAGAGAGAGTATTTCAGTGTTTCTTCTCCAACCTAACCCCAACCTCCCCAATTTTGAATGATGTGTCCTTAATCAAGGCTGAACTACTCTCAAAAGTTAAGGGAAGCTATCCTGCAAGCGCATAATGTAACACTAGTACTGTTTGTTCCACCAGCTTGTCTTGGATGACCCTCCCTCGTTACTAAACCCAGCTCCAACTGAGATGCTACTTTATTTGATATTGTGTGTGAAGAATAACTGACAGATGAAAAAGTTGGGGCAAAGAACTGTTGTGCACACATTGCTTTAATGGCTGAAAAGAGCTGCTTGAGCATTGGATGCGTGCAATTTAGCAGCTGGAGCTCTTTGAGTGTGTTGTTGTGTTGCTGGGATTGAGCAGCTGGGGTTTATTATTCAAAATCCAGAACTGGAGATTGTGAATTGCATGTTCAAATAAGACTAGTTTTTATTTGAAATAATGTTTAGGCGGGATAGGAGAGAATGAAATGATCTTTCGTATCTGTTTAACCAACTCTAATGGTTACATCCAAATGTTGCATAAAGTGATTCGGACAAATTACACTGCAACTCCCACTGTCAAGCTACTTTGCCAGTGGTTGACTAAACTGAGGGATTAAATCATTTGAGCCAGAATCTGAAAGAATAATAGTTCAACATGTGGAATGCATTTCCCTGTGCATGACTCAACAGTAGGATAATAAGAGCTTGACCATTATGAATCTGTTGTATGCGGAGACTTTTTCAGCTGACAAAAGAGCTGGGCAGAAAATTATTAAATCAAGAGACACATGCTAATGTTCTTTGCATTGCTGATATTTTCCTTTCCCCAGTGCCATAAGGCTGCTTTCTGGTGATGATTGAGATGAAAGTGAAATAAGGTTCTGTTTATTGCAAAACATGCTTTGGGATTTGCCAGTATAAATTGTGAAGGCAGGTTGCATAGATTAGATCTGTGTTCCATTGAGTATAGATGATTTAATTGAGCTGTTTAAAATGATTAAAAGAGTTGATAGGGTAGAGAGAGTGAGAGAGAGAGAGAAACTATTTCCTCTGGTGAAGGAACTCCAGAAGAAGTGGGGGTACAAACTTTAAAATTAGTGCTAGCTGTTCAAGAGGGCAGGAAGGAGTGTGGAAATGTGGAGTGCTCTTCTCCCCCCTCTCCCCAAACCTCCCCCCTCCCCAAACCTATAAAATGTAGGCTGTTCAGATTGGGAGTTAATTGCAATTTTGAGTACTCTGATAGATTTTTTTGTTAGATTAAAGGTATCAAAGGAGAGAGAGCAAAGGCTGATAAAGGGAATTGAGGTATAAATCAATACTGCCAATTACTCAACCTCTGATTTTAACTCCTTCATATCATTGGTGTGCTAAAGCATGTCCCGCTCGGCGAAAAATATTCAGCTCCTGAGTGTGAACATTTATTTTCTATCCTCTTGAACCAAACCAAACAATGGTTTCTCTGCTGCCTCTACAGGAAGTGGGTAGTCGACTGAGACCCTTGACCACGGAAGGCATATCGCTTACTTCTGCATATTCCAGATATTCTATTCCTTCAGCTTCAGTTATAGGCTTAAACAAAGGTAATGTAAAACTATATCAGCAATATCTTTCTAAGTTTTAGAGTTTTAGTTGAATAAATTCACCTTCACTTTAGACTTGGTTTGTATCTAAAAGTAGTAATTGGTATGGTAATTTTATGCACTAATTAACATTTACTCCTGAGTTCATTTGCAACCCAAATAGAAGCATAAAAACTCTTCCATTGTGAGATTAAACTGATTAGTTCTTGCAATGAACCTCTCAAGAGGCTGGCACCAGGCATTACTTGTGGTCTGGCAGGTCTTGCTTCTCAACTCTTCACATCTATCTTTGGCTGGAAGAATTAGGGTTTCCAAATCAATCTGGTGTCTGACCACATAAGACATAGGAGCAGAAATTAGGCCATTCGGCCCATCGAGTCTGTTCCACCATTCAATCATGGCTGAGAAGTTTCTCAACCCCATTCTCCCGCCTTCTCCCCGTAACCTTTGATCCCCTTACCAATCAAGAACCTATCTATCTCGGTCATAAATACACTCAATGACCTGGCCTCCACAGCCTTCCGTGACAATGAATTCCATAGATTCACCACTCTCTGGCTAAAGAAGTTTCTCCTCATCTCTGTTCTAAAGGGTCTTCCCTTTACTCTGAGGCTGTGCCCTCGGGTCCTAGTCTCTCCTACTAATGGAAACATCTTCCCCGCGTCCACTCTATCCAGGCCTTTCAGTATTCTGTAAGTTTCAATCAGATCCCCCCCTCATCCTTCTAAACTCCATCGAGTATAGACCCAGAGTCTCAAACGTTCCTCATATGTTAAGCCTTTCATTCCTGGGATCATTCTCGTGAACCTCCTCTGGACCCTCTCCAGGGCCAGCACATCCTTCCTGAGATATGGGGCCCAAAATTGCTCACAATATTCTAAATGCGGTCTGACCAGAGCCTTATAAAGCCTCAGCAGCACATCCCTGCTTTTATATTCTAGTCCTCTCGAAATAAATGCCAACATTGCATTTGCCTTCCTAACTACCGACTCAACCTGCAAGTTAATCCTGGACTAGGACTCCCAAGTCCCTTTGCACTCCAGATTTCTGAATTCTCTCCCCATTTAGAAAATAGTCTATGCCTCTATTCTTTCTACCAAAGTGCATGACCTCACACTTCCCCATGTTGTATTCCATCTGCCACTTTGCCCATTCTCCTAACCTGTCCAAATCCTTCTGCAGCCTCCCCGCCTCCTCAATACTACCTGTCCCTCCACATATCTTTGTATCATCTGCAAACTTAGCCAGGATGCCCTCAGTTCCTTCATCTAGATCATTAATGTATAAAGTGAAAAGTTGTGGTCCAAACACTGACCCCTGCGGAACTCCACTAGTCACATCCAATGGTGCTTTATAATTGGCAAATAATCTGTGTTCTTGACCGATTTTAAAATGTTAAACCCAAAAGGTCAGATGGGGCCCTTGGTTTAACGTCAGTTCAGTACCACACTGGAGTATCAGCCTAGAAGTCTGTAGTGGGGCTTGAACCCACGTACTTCTGACTTAGCCTAGTGTGCTACCAACATGAGTCACAGCTGAGGCCAGCCTTTAGTTGTATTACACAATAATACTGCTTTAATAAAAAAACATGCATATGAATTAATGACATTTTAGCAGTTCAATATATTGGAGCTAATTGAGACGAGCTCTTTATACAAGAGGATTCCCCATATAAGAACTTGTTGATGTCAGAGAATTATTACAAGAGACCTTCTTGTTGAAACTCCAACACTTAATTACAGCACCTCAAGACTCCTTAATGGTAAATATTTTTTCTTCCTGATATAGCAACGGCCCAACAGATGGTGTATGGTTGTTAAATAAGCCATTCAACCCCTTGAGCCTGTTACTAATTTCTACAGCTCTGCTACTCTAACCCATAATTGGTTGCTAAGCTAGAGTGTTGGGAGCTTCCCACTAGAACGTTTAATCCATGATTGACTATTTAATTGACATACCCTAGAACAAAAGTTTACAAATGCTTAATGTATTAGACATCACACTTGAGAGCATTCTTAATTTGATCTTTCAAGCAAAGAGATGTTTAAAAACCAGCTCATTGAAAAATCAGAACTATGGATCAGACACATATGACAGTACAAGGCAGGGTATAACTAGGGGGGGCGGAGAAAGAACTACTCCAGATAAGTCCTGTTTGCTGCTCTTCTACATTGTTTAATCCGTTTATAGCTGCAACTGCATACCTCACAAAAGAGGTTAAGTAATTGATGAAAATATTTTTAGCACTGGACAAAAGTGCATGCCTCCCAAGCCAGTGTACTGACACCAGTGACGTTGAAGGGAAGTGAAATTTGTGGATATTTTCCTTCCCTTCCTTCATAAATGAACAATAACGTCCATTTATGTAACACCTCAATCATAGAGAAACGTCCCAAGTGCTTCACAGGAACATTATCAAATAAAATTTGACAACCAGCCACTTAGAGATATTAGGACGGGTGAACTAAAGCTTGGTTAAGCCAGCTGGTTTTAGGAATATGGGAGGAGAGGGGGAAAGGCAAGGTTTAGGAAGGGACTTCCAGAGCTTAGGGCCCAGGCAACTGGCTGCTGTGCCCTCATTGTTGAAGTGATGAAAATCAGGTCGTGCATGAAACAGAATTGGAAGAGTTCTGAGATCTCTTAGTGTCTCCCAGCAGATGGAAGGTCATAGAGAACCATTGGGTAGTTAAGGTTGCTACTCCTAGAAAGCCAGATCAAGTCCTTTTCTATTAACCTATAACTGGTGCACTTTGTTTCTTCAGATCCTTTGGAAGAACGAGCAAAATAATTAAACACTTGGTCTCAGTTATATGTCTATTGTTTTTAAAATTCTCAACCTCGGTGTTCAAATCCCTTCACAGCTTTGCCCTCCCTTTCTCTGTAACCTCCTCCAAACCTTCAGGACCACAGTGCTCCTCCAATAGAATACAATATATATACCCATGCAGATGTATATTAACAGTGGAAACTTATCAGAAGCACAGCATCACCTGCATAAAATTTACCATTGGGATAAATTACATGAAATCTACATCATAGTAATTCTACAGTTCAACAAGCAAAACTGAATCAATTGACTTTTATTCAAGAATACAACTGGTTTACAAAGAAAGGTTTCACTCTGAAAAGTTATGCATTTATCAAAGGCCATTGGGAGGGGTTTGGTCTCTTGTGCATCCCTGCTTTCCTTCGCTCCACATTGCTGAGGCTCTAAATTCTGGATTTCCTTCCCAAAACCTCTTCACCCCTCTACTGCTCTAAGTTCCTCCTTAAAACCTACCTTTTTGGTCAAGCTTTTAGTCACCTGTCCTAATGTCCCTTTATGTGGCTCAGTGTCAAATTTCTGTCCAATAGTACTTCTGCAAAGCACTTTATAATGTTTTAATATTTTAAAAGGCTGTATAAATTCAAAACAAAAACAAAAATACCTGGAAAAACTCAGCAGGTCTGGCAGCATCTGCGGAGAGGAGCACAGTTAACGTTTCGAGTCCGAATGACCCTTCAACAGAACTAAGTAAAAGTAGAAGAGAGGTGAAATATAAGCTGGTTTAAGGGGAGGGTGGGACAAGTAGAGCTGGATAGAAGGTCAATGATAGGTGGAGATAATCAAAAGATGTCACAGACAAAAGGACAAAGAGGTGTTGAAGGTGGTGATATTATCTACGGAATGTGCTAATTAAGGGTAAAAAGCAGGACAAGCAAGGTACTGACAGCCCTGGTGGGGGTGGGTTGAAGGAATCGAAAAAGGCTAAAAGGTAGAGATAAAACAATGGATGGAAATACATTTAAAAATAATGGAAATAGGTGGGAAAAGAAAAATCTATATAAATTATTGGAAGTGGGGGGTGGGGGGGGGGTGGTGGAGGAGAGAGTTCATGATCTAAAATTGTTGAACTCAATATTCAGTCCGGAAAGCTGTAAAGTGCCTAGTCGGAAGATGAGGTGCTGTTCCTCCAGTTTGCGTTGAGCTTCACTGGAACAATGCAGCAGGATAAGGATGGACATGTGGGCATGAGAGCAGGGTGGAGTGTTGAAGTGGTCAGCGACAGGGAGGTCTGGGTGATGCTTGCGGACAGACCGAAGGTGTTCTGCAAAGCGGTCACCCAGTCTGTGTTTGGTCTCTCCAATGTAGAGGAGACCGCATTGGGAGCAACGAATGCAATAGACTAAATTGAGGGAAGTGCAAGTGAAATGCTGCCTCACTTGAAAGGAGTGTTTGGGCCCTTGGACGGTGAGGAGAGAGGAAGTAAAGGGGCAGGTGTTGCATCTTCTGCGGTTGCATGGGAAGGTGCCGTGGGAGGGGGTTGAGGTGTTGCGGGTGATGGAGGAATGGACCAGGGTGTCCCGGAGGGAACGATCCCTGCGGAATGCCTCCGGGGGGGTGAAAGGAAGATGTGTTTGGTGGTAGCATCATGCTGGAAGTTGGCGGAAATGGCGGAGGATGATCCTTTGAATGCGGAGGCTGGTGGGGTGAAAAGTGAGGACAAGGGGGACCCTATCATGTTTCTGGGAGGGAGAAGAAGGTGTGAGGGCGGATGAGCGGGAGATGGGCTGGACACAGTTGAGGGCCCTGTCAACCACCGTGGGTGGAAAACCTCGGTTAAGGAAGAAGGAGGACATGTCAGAGGAACTGTTTTTGAAAGTGGCATCATCAGAACAGATGCGACGGAGGTGAAAGAACTGAGAGAATGGGATGGAGTCCTTACAGGAAGCGGGGTGTGAGGAGCTGTAGTTGAGGTAGCTGTGGGAGTCGGTAGGCTTGTAATGGATATTGGTGGACAGTCTATCACCAGAAATTGAGACAGAGAGGTCAAGGAAGGGAAGTGTCAGAGATGGACCATGTGAAAATGATGGAGGGGTGGAAATTGGAAGCAAAATTAATAAATCCAGATGAGAGCATGAAGCAGCACCGAAGTAATCATCGATGTACCGGAGAAAGAGTTGTGGGAGGGGGGCCGGAGTAGGACTGGAACAAGAAATGTTCCACATACCCCATAAAGAGACAGGCATAGCTGGGGCCCATGCGGGTACCCATAGCCACACCTTTTATTTGGAGGAAGTGAGAGGAGTCTAAGGAGAAATTGTTCAGTGTGAGAACAAGTTCAGCCAGATGGAGGAGAGTAGTGGTGGATGGGGATTGTTCGGGCCTCTGTTCGAGGAAGAAGCGGAGAGCCATCAGACCATCCCGGTGGGGGATGGAGGTGTAGAGGGATTGGACGTCCATGGTGAAGAGGAGGCGGTTGGGGCCAGGCAACTGGAAATTGTTGATATGATGTAGGGTGTCAGAGGAATCACGGATGTAGGTGGGAAGGGACTGGACAAGGGGAGAGAGAATGGAGTCAAGATAGCAAGAAATGAGTTCCGTGGGGCAGGAACAGGCTGACACGATCGGTCTGCCAGGACAGTCCTGTTTGTGGATTTTGGGTAGGAGGTAGAAGCGGGCCATCCGAGGTTGGGCGACTATCATGTTGGAAGCTGTGGGAGGAAGATCTCCAGAGGAGATGAGGTCAGTGACAGCCCTGGAAACAATGGCTTGATGTTCATTGGTGGGGTCATGGTCCAGGAAGAGGTAGGAGGAAGTGTCTGCAAGTTGACGCTCAGCCTCTGTGAGGTAGAGGTCAGTGTGCCAGACAACAACAGCACCACCCTTGTCAGCGGGTTTGATGACAATGTTAGGGTTGGACCTGAGAGAACGGAGTGCAGTAAGTTCAGAGAGAGACGGGTTAGAATGGATGAGAGGAGCAGAGAAATTGAGACGACTAATGTCACGCCGACAGTTCTCAATGAAAAGATCAAGAGAAGGTAAGAATCCAGAGGGAGGGGTCCAGGTGGAGGGAGAATATTGGAGGTGGGTAAAAGGATCTGTTGAATGGGGAGAGGACTCCTGCCCAAAGAAGTGAGCACGGAGACGAAGGCGGCGGAAGAAGAGTTCAGCATCGTGCCGAGCCCGAAATTCATTGAGATGAGGGCGTAAGGGTATGAAACTAAGTCCTTTGCTGAGCACTGAACGTTCAGCGTTGGAGAGGGGAAGGTCAGGGGGTATGGTGAATACATGGCCGGGGCTAGGATTGGAAGACGGGATGGGGACAGAGGGACAGGCAGGGGTGGAGGGTCCTGGATGGGTGTAATTGTATAAATTCACGTTGTTTGTTGCTGCCTGACACTTTCAAAATTGGGCCTTTTTATGTTCTTAAGAACTCCACCTTAACCTGGCATTTTATTCTGGGTCCCTAGAGTTTTGCAGTGTCCTGTTGTTCCAAGTCTTGTAATGCTGCCAATAGTGTGGATAGATTCCAAAGGCTATTTGGGAGAACATAAGTCAGGTTACTGTGATGACAGCCAAATCTGATAAATTACTGATATGGGAAAGGCCTGCATAATGTGACAAGACTGCTATCTCATATCCCAGATAAAGAATTCAAAAGTTAGATCGTTGGAGGGGAATTCCAAATTGAGTCAACTTAAGTGTGCCTGGGTTTTGAATTCCAGAGCGTTAGTTCTGGTCATTATCCAAAACAGTAATCAGTCTCCCTTGTTGCATGCAAACCTTCCCGCTGGCTTTTACTTCTTTTTCATTTTCAAATGGAGATACTAATTTATATAAAGAATGAGATTCTTAACATTTCCCTCTGCATTTTGTACCTTGGGCATATCGCTGAAATTATAAGAGTAGAATAGAAATTCTGCTTTCATCTAGGCATTAACTACAAGGAGCAAACTCCTCCCAGTGGCCTTTGATAAATTTGTAACTTTTAAGAATGAAACATATGTTGTAAACCCAGCTGTCTGCATGAATAAAGGTAATTGATTCAGTTTTCCTTGTTCAATTGTAGAATGACTTAACAGAGTTTCAGAGCACACAGTAGCTGGAACTATTCTCTTTGTTCCATCTGCAGAATCGGAAGGCAGCAAAAGGGAGGAAGGAGATTCGGACCATAGCAATCAAAATCGGTTATCTGTACGAGATCGACGGAAAGCCCGAAAAGAACGTAGGTTTACTGGCAAGCCAGAATTTGCAGAAGAGGTAAGTGCTGTACTGACGGTACAATAAATGCTAATTTAAGAGAAGGCTAACTTTGCTGGTGCTCTTCTTCAGGAGACATTTGCTTGGGGCACTCTAGGTTTGCTTGTATGTAATGTAATTGTAAGCTTCTTCCAGAATTTTGGGTGTTTTTTTTTGTTCTGTTTCAATCAGTCTGTCTGTGTGAATTGTCTTGGACATATAGCCTTTGTATTTACAGTGGAAATAAATCACAGAGACCCCAATTGTCGCACGTTGCCAGTTTGTTCTCTAGTAAACCTGTACTTTCTAAGTATATGCTGAACAGACCAGATCCTATCTAAGTCAAGAGGATCTTTTGGTGCCCATGAGCCAGATATCTAGACGGGCCTACCAAACATCCCAAAGCAAGCATTTTGTCGTCCTTGCATCGACTGGTAATTTCAGGCCGGAGTGTTTCCTTTCCCTTTTATCCAGTGAGAGAAACTTGTAGAGATTGGATTGCCCAATATTCATAGAGTTTTTCCGCATGAGCTATTAGAACTGTAGATGTCTGACATATGTTTTGGAGTGACTGCTCCTTAGACCTAGCAGTTCTGAATCCCTTTAATAAAATTGTATTGTTCTGCAATTTGTAAATATTAACTCTGCTGCTGTCCTACTATAAAAGGTGCAGCTCCATCAATCTTCAAAACCAAAAGTTTCCAGCTGGATGAAATACCCCAAAAGAGGAACACTTAACACAGGCCGATAGCCATAGGATGGGAAAGGCATGGATGTCATTATTTTAAGATCATACATGTGTGTTAGGAACATGTCTTTTGTGTTATAGTACCTATATAACATCCATGCTTATCACTGCCAACTACTTATATTGGCCAAATGGTGATAGCCACTTGTTATTGGCATAGGAGTTTATTCCAAAGGCACCATTTAAGGGCCCCCTATTTTGTGCAGTTCGGTACTTGCCAATAACTGATTAAAGCAGCTAGAAGTCTCCATCAGCTGTTGGCACTTAAAAAAAAATTTTGGGAGACAATTGGAAAATTGAGACTTCAGGCTACTTAAATCAGCTGTTTGCATTTATTACTGGAGTTATTTTATTGCTAAACCTATTATGGGCTTGCTATGCACAATATTGCAGGCCAATCTCTAAGCATGAGTGCACTCGTATGTGGTGGGGATTGTGCATGCGCTTATTGTAGAGACAATGGGAATAGATGTTAATATAATAAGGCACCCCATCCTATGGTAGATACTTCAGTTTTTGTTTTGTGGTCTTCTCAATGTCATTAAAAGATTTCCTCACCCCTTAACCACACCTCTTTTTTGGGAAATGCCGATGGTGTTTGCTGGACGTTATCTTGGGGATCCGGTGGTGATTCTCTGCAAAAACGACCTTTCTGGGCCTATACTTCCTGAAATTCAAAGCTTGTTTTGAGCATCCTGTGTCTGAACTATTTGAACCCATGATTTCTTATGAATTTCTGACTAAAGACTGGCATACAGCTCTGATTTGTGCTCTGAGTTAGTGAACTCTTGTGGAGGATCTGCCTTATACTATTGGACCTAAAATTGTGTCTAAGGAAGTCCAGGTGGATGTACAAGACTCCCATTGTTCCTTTTGTATGTTGGGTTGCAGTCAGTTGCCAGACTGGGCACTGGTCTGTTTTCTTTGGTTATAAAGAGATTAAACCTTTCCTACACCATAGTTTTAGTTTATTACCTAGTAGAATTTGCTTTGACACTTTATTCCCTGCGGATTACATCCAGTGATCATTCAGCTTAATTTATTACCAAGTCACGGACTTACTCGTGAAAGATGCTTGACTCTACTTCTAAGGAAAGAATCTTAAATAAATTGCATGCACTTTCAAAGCCTTGCTATCTTGATGTAGTGCAGCCGGGCTCCAAGCTGGCAACAGCATTAAATTGTTCGCTCTCATGCTCTCTCTCTCTCTCTCTCTCTCTCTCTCTCTCTCTCTCTCTCTCTCTCTCTCAGTATGTTTTGTATAGGAGCATTGGATTAATGAGAGAATTTATCGTGGCTGACTTTTAGCAATGGGTTATAGAATCATAGAACAGTTGCAGCGCAGAAGGAGGCCATTTGGTCTGTCCTGCCTGTGCAGGCCCTCTGCAAGACCAACTCCGCTCGTCCCACGCCCCTGCCTTTTTCCTGTAACCCTGTGAATCTTTTCTGTTCAGATAATTATCGAATTACCTGTTGTAAACCACAATTGAATTTGTCTCCACCCACTCTCAGGTAGTGCGTTCCAGATCCTAACCACTGCTGCGCTTTTTTTAGAAAAGTTTTTCCTTCATGTTGCCTTTGGTTCTTTTGCCAGTCATCTTAAATCAGTGTCCTTTTGGTTCTTGACCCTTCCACAAATGGAAACAATTTCTCTCTATCTGCCCAGGTCCGGCATGATTTTGAACTTTTCTGTCAAATCTCCTCTTAACATTGAGGAGAGCAGCCTTAGCTTTGCCAGTCTACCCAAGTAACCGAAGCCCCTCATCCCTGTAGCCATTGTCATAAATCATTTCTTCACCCTCTCGAATGTTTTCACATCCTTCCTAAAGTGCAGCGCACAGAATTGGACAAAATACTCTCGTTGAGACCATGCTGCTTTATAAAGGTTCACCAACACTTCTTTGCTTTTGTACTCTACACCTCTATTTATAAAATTCAGGATCCTGTATTCTTTATTAACCACTTGTTCAACCTGCCCCTGCCACCATCATATTGCCTTTACTTGGCCCTACTGCCAAAATGCACCACTTCACACTTCTCTGCATTAAATTTGATCTGCCACGTGTCCATCCATTCCACCAGCCTATGTCCTCTTGAAGTCTATCGCCATCCTCCTCACAATTGACGATGCTCCCAGGTTTTGTGTTATCTGCAAATTTTGAAATTGTAGCCTGCACACTCAAATCTAGGTCTTTAATATAGACCAAAAAGAGTGGCCCTAGTACTGAACACTGGGGAACCCCACGATATATCTTATTCTTTGAGCCTTGTTCATATTGTTTACATCTTTACCTCTCCCTCAATTTGGGGTGGTGTGCCTTGCAGCTGCATTTTTTGTGGCTATTCATTTATAAATGATACCCAAACAATAAGGACAGTTACGTTTATATGACGTATTCTAACTCCCGATACCGTCATTGCTCACCAGATACAAGTTTGCACCTGCAAGATACTAAGATTGTGGGTTTGTCTGTTTTAATGTGGTGTTTCTATGTTGTGTTTCAGGAAGACAGCACAGAGCAGATGAACAGTGTGGATACTGCAATGCACAGGCAAGAACATTTTACTTGACACTCACTGACTGAACAGACTTAAATGGTTCTTGGAGCCTGATGGAACAAAAAAGTTGCATTTATATAGCACTTTGGCATGACCAGAGCAGTAGTCCAGACCAGAGCTTCACAGAAAATGAACAAATTGTACTTCGAGTATTGCTTTTCGTCTTGCACTCATCAGAACACTTTGCAATAATTAGGGTCAAGCTGCCCAGTTTATTTTTCAAACAATGGTTGGCAGTTAATTGTCAGCCACTGTCAATTGGTGCATTCTCCATGGCAACACCTCTACCAATCAGAGTCCACTTGCTAACCAATCAGCACTCTCTCTTCTCATACAGTATAAATTGTTGCAAAGTGTCCTGATGAGTTCAAGTCGAAAAGCTTCACCGTGTCTCTCTCTTTCAGCAATACACAAGTTCTGTACTACCAAATGACTAAATTGTACCTCATTAACCTGACCGAGTAACATTATAGTGAATTACTAAAATGTGGTGTAGACACCACCACTCCGTATCTTCTTGATTCCCTTCAGTCTGGTGTCTCTGTGTGTCACTTCTGGTCCTCCAACACCAGTATGCTTCTTGTGCCCTCCACTGTTACTGGTGTGCCTTCACCCAATTTGGCTCCCTGGGACTCGCTCAATATTTCCACTGGCTACCCTTCAAAATGCTCTTGACCCTATAGCTTCCCAACCATTGATATCCATCCGTAGACTGGGTTGTCATTTGCTATCCCACGTACCTGCAAAACACTCTATGTAAAGAGGGCTACAGAGGCTTAAATTGTTGATTAGAGAAACTGCAGAATTTCACTGTACACAGTATTGATACGGACACGAGTTACAGTTCCTTCAGTTTTCACCATAATGGTGCAAGTGCAGTTTAATTGGTTTCCATTCCTAAATCCTGCAGGGGCTTTAATTCAATTAGCAAGTTTTATAAGAAAATGCTGGATATCCATATTAAAAGCGGATGCTAGAACTATATAGTGGGTCTGCTTGCATTCAATGACAGTATCCTTTTATCAGAATGCACTTAATTACAGTCTGACTTTTTCTGAATTTCTGGCAACATAAACTAAATGGAAGAAATTTAAAGACAGTGCAGGGACAGAGACCTGGGAATGGACATACACAAGCCTTTGAATGTGGCAGGACAAGTTGAGAAGGCTGTTTTAAAAAGGTGCATGGTGCCCTTAAATCTATAAGTAGAGGCATAGCGTATAAAAGCAAAGAAATTGTGCTAAACCTTTTGTAAAACTATCTGAGCCTTGACTGGAGTAGTGCGGCCCGTTCTTGGCACCATATTCTCGGAAGGATGTCAAGGCCTTGGAGGGAGCATGGAGGAAATGTACTAGAATAGTTTCACGGATGAAAAGTTGCATGAAGAGGCTGGAGAAGCTCAGGATTGTTCTTCTTGGAGGAGGACGGTTAAGGGGGGGATTTAGTTGTTCAAAATCCTAGAGAGTTTCAAAAATAAATAAAGAGAAACTGTTTCCTGTGTCAGAACCTCTGTATCTAGAGGATACAGGTTAAAGGTAATTGGCAAAGGAACCAGAGGCGACTTAAGGGGAAAAAATAATAATCTGAGTTGCTGTGACCTGCAATGCGTTGCCTGAAAGGGTGGTGGAAGCAGATTCAAAAATTACTTTCAAAAGGGAATTGGATAAATACTTGAAATGAAGAAATTTGCAGGGCTGTGGAGAATGGGACTAACTGGATAGTTCTTTCAAAGAGCTGGTTCACGCATGATGGGCTGAATGTCCGCCTCCTGTGCTGTATCATTCTGATTTCCAGCATTTTCTATTTTTATTTAAATTTTTCAAATACAACACCAATTAAAATATAGTGTCCGCAGCAGCCCTGAGAAAGGATTGATCCTTCTTCAAGGTATTGGAAATTGGATGGGAAGGTCTCTTTTTTTAAAAAAAACAGGAAAAATCTAGTAGCCAGGCTGCCCATCATGATCCTAACTAGTGGTCCACAACTATTGACTGTAGGATTGTATAAGAGTCATGAATTAATCTCTTGATTTCGTTGTCATTCTGACGTTTGGCTAAACCTTGATGTAGAAACCTGCATCTCTTTCCCCAATACCCTGGGTACAGCTGGAGCTTTCAAAACTGAGACGGGTTGATTTTTGTTAGTTAAGGGTATCCAGGGTTATGGAGTTGAGGTACGGATCAGACATGATATAATTGAAAAGCAGAGCAGGGCCTACTTGTGCTCCTGTGATTCGGTGTTTTGCAATACCCTGTAACCTCTCCAGTCCGGAATGCTTGGGACCAAGGAATATCTGGACTTCAGAATTTTCTGGATTACAGATAACACTAGAATGTCTAGTCACAATTTTAATTTCTCCCAAGTTAGACAACTTTTTTTCCTCTGTCATCCACCTTGTCTCTCTCACCTACAGCCTTCCGATTGAAACAGCCAAAGACTGCTCCCTTTACCTTCAGCAGCTATTACTCCTTCCTTTCCTAGAAGCTCTAATTTAGATTTAGTATTGTACACAGTAGAAGCAGGACCATTACAATGACCATAAAGGCCATCACGTTCACTATTTCACGATTTGTTGCAGCGTCATGAGTGGTGAGTCAGAGAGCTGTTCCAAAAAATTCCGGACAACTGGTGTGTCCGGATTTTAGATTTCCAGACTGGAGAAGTTAGTGTACTGCTACCAAAATCGCTCAATGAGTTTATCCATTCAGTAGCAGTGCCTGTCAGTAGCAGTGCCTTACAAATCAGGCAAGTCCCAAGTTTGACCCAAGGTCAGTGCTGAGTCATCTGATCCTAGCTTGGTCAATGAGAGGTAAGAGTGGCACATTGAGTTATTAGAAAGGGGAAAATCAGATGTAGTTCTAGCTCATAATTATCATCCCTGCTGAAAATGTAGTGTGTGAACATTAGATAAGCAATATTGACCCCTGTAGATGACTAGCCTGTCCACACATGAATAAAGACCATTTGGAAAGGTACTGCAGAGCTTTAACGCTTTTGCAGCTGTGCCCTGGTTAGGAAATGAGACGTACAGCGTAATTGACATCCAAGAAGTAGGGAGAGTCTGAGATCCTCACAGTCACTTAAACCCTTGCCTTTTCACAGTTTGGTATTGCATTATACTTGCAACTGGCCTAAAGCCAAAATCCAGCAGCTGATCCATTTGTGGGGAAAAAAGCTTTCTATGATAACTTTGGACGTGCCAACTGTATCACGAAATGTAGCCGCCCTTAAATCAACTTGCAGCCTCTTTCCCAATTAATGCCAAAGTTCTAGCCCAGAAAATTGGAAAGCCACAACCTTGGTGTAATTGCAAGTCCACCTGGGTTTTGCGAAAGTTTGGTAGGGTCTTCTCGGTTTGTCTGTAATTCATTTGCTGTCAATTGTAGGTTTCCTCCATCCATGCATAACTACCCTGTCAGCAAATAAATCTCTTTGATTGGTGGCAGGTATGGCCCAAGTCTGAGTGACCGGATGAGTGATCGGCTTCTAAGCAGAATTGGGACTTCCTCCCACTCCAGTACAGGGGTAATGGCGGATGGTAATAACGACTTCAGGAAGGTAATAAAGTGACACGTGGATGGATCATTGTTGTAGTTATCTATGTGTGCATGCTTAAGACTGTGATGCAATATCTTAAGTAATTCAGTCCAAAGGAAAGTGTTGTGCTTGTAACTAGGCAGCTGATCTAGAGCCAGGTCATCATGAGCTAATGGAACAGTGCCCCTGCTCTTAAATAAAATGTTTCATCTTTCTAAGGAAAAAAACAGAACACTGAAGCTCAAGAAGTTCACCACACGAATCTTTGCCTTGATTTGAAATTCTGAAAGCTGTATCCATTGCTTCAAACAACCTCTGCAATAGCTCCACAGTCTAAGCAGACCTGTATAATCCACATAGCATGTTTATATTGTTTCCACTGAATATAGCCCTCTTTTAATTAAAAGAAAACAGACTTGTATTTTGTCTCACCTTTTGAGCCGCCTGGAGAGACCTTGGGTGATGTGCTGATCTCTGCATCGTTGTTATAATGACATTGCTTTACCTCCCCAGACGTGCTTGCACAGGTGAAGCCCTACCATTATCTCCCTCCACTTTGTGGAGCTTCTGTGAATACTGACCATTGCATCAAACAGTATCACTGAGGACTGATGAAGCTCACTCTAAACAATGGTTGTCAGCCAAGAGCAGGATTTAAACTAATCCAATTATTAGGCAATGCAAGCACCCTTAAGTTGGTAAATGATTTATGTCAATGGGTGCCAGCTTGGCTTGTTTGGCAGTGCTTCCTTCACTGGACAGAAGGTCGTGGGTTCAAGGCTTCAATCCAAAACTTGAACTTGAACTTGTGACCTAGATTGACCCTCCAATACAGTAAATATCACAATGAGACCTTAAGCCAAGAACTATCTATTGCTATAGACATTAAAGAATGCATAGTTGTATTTGAAGGTTGACAGAGAATCCTCTCAATACCTATCCCTTTCTTGTCAAATGCCTTAAAGTGAACATTTGACTTGTTGCTGTTTGTCGAGTGTTGCTGTTACAATTACCTATGTAACAGCACTTTAGAAAGTAACCTGTTGTATAAAGTGCTTTGAGATAGTTCACTAACGTGATAACACACTGTATAAATGCAGCATTTTGTGTTGTGATTACTCTGCATGCAAAACAATCCTAACTACACTGCACAGCAAAGCAAGCCATTCTGCTCTGTTTCCCTAAGCAGATGTACGAGGTGGTCTTGTCAGAGAACGTGAGACTTAAGGATGAGTTACGAGAAGCACAAACCTACCTCACACAAGCTAATCAGGAATTGGAGAGGGTTTTACAGGTAAGAGATTAAAGTCGCACGCATCTTGCTTGAAAGTGTTAGCTGTGGACCTGTTATCGCCACAGTCCTTGTATTTTGTGTGCATGTTGTTAGTTGCCTTCCATCAGGGCCATGATGTGTATTTTATACTTATTCAGTAGCTAACGCTCAAGATGGAACACATACCTATCAAATAGTGGTGGCTAGTGCTCATTCTGGAAATGCTTCAGTTTCTCATTGTGTTTTCCCCATCTTGTCTTCCTCATTTGGAGGCAGTGACTGGTATCCTATTGATCTCTCTTTTGTGCAAGTGGTCATTTTTCACTGCAGTCCTAGTCAGTGATTATAGGATGATTAATTATCATGTGCGCAACAATAAAAATTCAACCCCGTTCCCTTGCAACATTGGTACCATGAGCAAGAATTTATCCATTCTATCTATTTGATATGCGGTGCAATATTCAAAATTGTTAACTGTGTCTCATTGTATTCTGATATCTTTCCTTGATACTAGTATCCTCGCCTCTGAAACAGAAGGTTGTAGGTTCAAGTTCCAATCCACGGATTGGGCACACATCAGCTACAGCTCCCTCTGCCTATTCTGGTGGTTCATGTAGATGTTAAAGATCCTACTGCATTATTAGAAGAAGAGCAGAGGGTTCTCCTGATATCACCACACCCGCAACCTGGTCACTATTCTTCCTTCAGTCAACCCCAGAAAAAATAGATTCACCTCATTGCTGCTTGTGGGACCTTGCGAGGAAGAAGATAATCCGTGCATTTGCCTATACTGGAATAGTGACTTTATAAAGTCATTCATTGCACATGCAGCACCTTGAGATGTGATCAGCCACTATAGGGAGGAATTTTGTTTTGCATTTCTGACTCTTTGGTATTCCATCTTTTCTTCACTGTTTACTATTGTTCACTCTGTCCATTTTTAGAGACCAGGGAGGCATGAAAATAGGCCGGCGCAGCTGGAGCTGGAAAGATTTGTAAGTCATCATATTGTACATGCCGCGTAAATTCTGGTACAGCAGTTCATTTAATCTTTTTCCATCAAAACTGCCATGTTTACACAATGCTGTCCAAAACTATACAAGTTAAAAATATAACAATCGATGAATGCACCAAAACCAACTGTCTAGCGGTTACTACAGTGCAACTTATTCAACACTAAAGGTGGCCACACTAAGATTACATGGTGTATTGGGTAATATATTAGCATGGATAAAGGATTAGTTAGCTAACAGGATGCAGAGAGGTTGGGGTAGTTGAGTATTTTTTGGGTTGGCAAGTGGAGTGCCACAGGGATCCATGCTGGACCCTCAACTATTTACAATCTGCATCAATGATTTGGATGAAGGGACCAAATGTATGGTAGCTAAAATTGTCAATGACGCCAAGATAGGTAGGAAAGTTTTCAAGAAGAGGGAGAGACTCTGCAAGGGGATATAGGCAGGTTTAGTGAGTGTGCAAAAAATTGGCAGATGGGGTATAATGTGGGAAAATGTGAACTTGTCCACTTTGACAGGAAGAACAAAAAAGCGTTATACTATTTAAATGGATAGAGATTGCGGAACTCGGTGGCACAGAGGGATGTGTGTGTCCTGGTACATGAATCACGAAAAGTTAGCAGGTACAGCAAGTGATTAGGAAGGCAAATGGAATGTTGCCGTTTATTGCAAGGAGAATGAAATATAAAAGTAGGGAAGTTTTACTGCAGCTGTACAGAGCTTGGGGAGACCGCATCTGGAATACAGTGTCCAGTTTTGACCTCCTTATTTGAAAAAAGATTTAATTGCGATAGAAGCAGTTGAGAGAAGGTTCACTCGACTCATTCTTGGGATGAGGGGCTTATTTTATGAAGAAAAGTTGAACAGGTTGGGCCTATACCCATTGGAGTTTCTAAGAATGAGAGGTGATCTTATTGAAACATATAAGATTTTGAGGGGACTCGATAGGGTTAATACCAGGAGGATATTTCCACTTGTGGGAGAGACTAGAAATAGGGGACACAGTTTAAGAATAAGAGGTCTACCTAAGGCGGAGATGAGAAGAAATATTTTCTGAGGTTCATCATTTGTGAAATTCTGTTAGGATAGGAAATAGTTAATAATCAACAGGTGATTATATTAGTAATTAGAGGTTAATTGGTTGAGCACATCACTGGGTGCATATAAAGAGGAAAAGGGTAATGATTTGGGAAGGAGCTTTATGTGAGTTGGAATAAAGCTCTGTCTGGAAGGAGTAAAGACTTGTTTTTTTTACCAACTTGCCATTGAAGTTTTACATTCTCTTCCCCAGAAAGCAGTGGAGGATGGAATTTATTCAAGGCAGAGTTAGACAGATAGACAAGGAGTCAAGGGTTGTGGGGACCAGACAGGAAAGTTGAGTTGAGACCACAACAGGGGTCAGCCATGATCTTATTGAATGGCGGAGCAGGCTCAAAGGGCTGAATGACCTATTCCTGCTCCTAAGTCCGATGTTCCTATTATTTAGATGAATGGTAACTATTGGGTAAATGTTCACAAGGACAGACAGTATCGGTTTTGCCGCCTGTTGTTTTGGCAAGAAAGCAGTTTTTCATGAGAACTATGGTTGCCCCACAGTAAGTGGCCATCTTCTGTCTGGGATTATCTGCTTCACAGGTAGCACTTCACAAACCCATGGTGCTGTGAACTGGTGGTTCTGCTTTTTGGGAAGGGATGGGAGAGAAAAAACAGATTCAGTAGCAACTTTCAAAAGACAACTGGATAAATACTTGGAGTAGCGAAAATTGCAGGGCTATGGGGGAAAAAGCAAGGGGTAGTGTGACTAATTGGATAGCTCTTTCAAAAGAACCAGCACAGACACGATGGGGCTGATTGGCCGCCTGCTGTGCTGTGTGATTCTATGGTTCTGTTCTGTGAAAGATCAGAATCAGAACTGGAAATTTTGAAATATGACCATCTTTTATGTTTGGTTCCCATTATTTGTCAGTGGGTAAAATGTCATTTTGTATCTTAATGTTTAATGTCTGTCTGCTTCTTTACAAAACAGGAGCGAAGGGCATTTGAAAGAAAGACAGCTGAACTGGAAGAGCAGCTAAAGGTAATTATATATTTTAAACAAGTGAAGACAGAATCATCAAACGTATAATTTTCCCAGATGTATTTTATTGTCAATCTGTGGCTATACATTGTTATAGCAGGCCTACTTGAGAGTAACTAGGGATGCTAGGAAGGTGGTGTTGATTTTTTTTTAATATGTAAACTAAATTGGAGAGCGGGAGCCATTATCAAACCTGCCTTTCCTGTTCAGTATTTATTCTGGCAAAATGTTACTTGAGTGCAATGAAGACTAGCAGCTCACAAGGATCCAGATGGAATCCTCAAGCACTCTTCTCACGTTTGTGCGCTCACTTTCAAATGCTTTTATTTTGCTCAACATAATTTCATGTTTAGACTATTTCTCTTGTACTAGCACAGTTTTTTTTTAAAAAAGCATACTCCTGCCTCCCCTTTTTATAGAAGAAAATAATAGACTCGTCACAGAGGTTGGTGCTTCTATTTTTTGAGTCCATTTTTATGCGGCTGTTTAGACAGTGAACCTGATGCTTCAGATAGAGTTTGCTCCATTCCCTCCGCTTGCCCCATCTGTCTGAGAGGTTGCAGTTGGAACTTCCTATCAGCATCTTTGTTTTCCCCATTTATTCACTTGCTCTGTCTTTGCTATTCCTTCTTTTCAGAGAAACTGCGATCTGCTTCCAGAGTGATAACTCTAGAGTGTAGGACAAGCTATATATTTGTCACAAGGCTCTTAGTCCTGAAAATGACAGTATCCCCTGTTCATTTCTACAGCCTTAGAATAATATAAAATAAAATTCCACTAGCAACATCTCTCTCTCTCTTTCTTGAGATGAAATGTATTGCGTGTTATGTTATGTTTTTATGTTTATGTTATGTTTTTTTTTCTGCCCTCACAGATTTTAACAGACTTAAAAACAGACAATCAGAGACTAAAGGATGAGAATGCAGCCCTGATCCGTGTCATCAGCAAGTTGTCAAAATAGTTGAGATGCCATCATCCAGCTGCATCACCCTATGGGAAAACCGTTGCCATCACTGATACTGTAGAGTTGACTCTAGGTTTGGGTCAAAAGAGAACATCTTCAATGCCAAGTATTTTTCCACAGCCAATACAGTTAACCAGTGTGTGTGGGGCGAGGGGAGAAATTAAGGTAGTTTAGGCAGCTAGCCACCAAACTAAGTAACTCCAGTGGCCAAAGCTGATGCAAGTTGCCAGATATTGTTCTGGTTGAGTAAAATTGCCAACGGTGACTCTGCTGTCCGGAGTTCCTTTTGTTTGATTTTTGTACCTAACCAATTGTGAAGGTTCTCTTTCGAGACCTGTGTGTGCACATAAAATATATATTTATGTTCTAGTAAATGGAAAACTTATTTCATTAATCCACATTCCTCTCTTGTGTGTCCTGGTCAGTTGGATAAATATTTTATTTTCACTATCATTAAAGCTCTGGCCACTTGAAGGTTATCACTGCCCTTCCCACCCCATCAAAAAAAACAAATCTCGCAGTGATGGAATGCATTTCAGTCTTACTCCTTTTCTGTAAGCTCTAACGGTGATCAGTACGTGAAAGGTAAAAGAAGAGATTTTGAATGCCTCTGTGCAGTATTTTTAAAAATATATTAAGACCAGTATTAAACCAAAAGTTTAATGTGAATTAATTTTGACTTGAGCGGGGGGTGTACTTTTCAAAATTTAAACAGATCTTTGGGGCTTGAAATTTAGTACAGCTGGTTAAAATGCCCTGGTCCACTGAGGTTTAAATCCTTGTTTAGGATGCAGTTTTCACCAGTAGCATCATAACACTTATTAAGTGGAGGAAATGTTTTGTTTAAATCCCTCTGACCTTTCAGGATGTTAGAGGAGGCATTTGGTATTCAAAAGCATTTAATTGTGTACGTCAATTTTTTTTTTCAAAATCAGCAGTGAACTCATAACCTTAGGTTGATTTGAGGGAAATTGTGTGCGCCTGTTAGTGTTGCAGTGTTGCTCAAGGGCATAATGCTAGCAGCATCTAGTGGCAGACAGAGGTAGTGCAAAACCCAAGAAATTTTCCTTTTACTGCGAATTCTTTTGATGCAGTTGGATCCTGGACTAGCATATCTTGAAACAGAAGTCAATTTCGGTGTTGTAATAATTTACGGTTACGCTATTTTCTGCTTAAAGACTAGACAGGGTTGGCGGTGCGGAGGGTAACTATAGACGTGCCCTATTTCAACGGGCAACTAGCCTCACCAGCGATCATGATTCTAACTGCCTTTTTATGATGGTCCTTACTCTGAGTTAAATATTTTCAAAATGCTTAACTTGCAAGCTTTACCACAAAGCAGTACAGTGTGGTTTTGCATCTGTGTTTCAAGGTTGCGGTGAAAATTTTGGGGGCTCTCTGTTGTGTGCCAATTGGTAGCTGTTTACAGGCAGCTGGCAAAAACCTTGGAACCAAGTTACTGTCCAACCTATGTGGTACAAGGAAAACTAAGCAAAGGCCAAAACTAAATGTTATATTGGGGGGGTTAGCAGTGTCAGGGAGCAGAGCGAGAAATTTTAAAATAATGCTTCCCAATGATACGACAGGTTTAATGGATTGTGTGGTATGGAATTGAGCTAAGGAGTCCAGGGCAATCATAGATCTGATCTTTAGTTTGTGATAAGCTGGCTAATTGAATGCAAGGCTGCAGTAGAGAGCTCCATTTAGTCAGGATCGCCATGCTAGAGGAATATTAAAATCAGCCAGGGCTCCTGCTCTTGTTCACAGTTCTGTAACCCCAGCCGTATGTGCACATCGCACTTGTGTAGCACCCGCTCAAGGTTTAGACTGTGAATGTTCACCATCTGCAAAGTGCATACATATGTCTTCTGATTTAATTTCAGCTCCTATTCTTAATTCCAAAGCCAAAAAGAAATTCAGTGGAATTATCTTAAAGCAAATCTTGTGCTTTTTGGGGGAGAAAATGAAAAACGCTTTTTTTGTCTGAACCCTTTTGCTTTCTAATCTCCTTAAGTTTCTGTTTTTGATCCTGATTACTCGAGGACAACCAACCAGGCTGATCTGAAGTTTGAATTTATCGGTGCGGTTGAAAATAGTTTTTTTCGCTGGCTTCCTGTGACTTGAGTGGTTCTTGCCTTTTTAAGCAGATTGATTTGTTCTTAGGTTTTCAGTGAAAAAAATTGTGTGGGGTACATTTTTTTTTTTTTGGTTCTTATGTGCTTTCCTTCTTCTAAAGCTGCCTGTTGAGGTACACTTCCTCAGCAAGCCTGCTTAGTCCAGGTAAATGAGTTTAGCGAACGTAGGTGGAAGATCCCTACAATTGTGTAGCGTTACGGAAGGGCACAGTCTGCTGAATGTTTACACTTTATAGCAGTTACTGATGGCAATCAGGACCAAATGCCCTGCTTTGATATTATCCCCCCTTCTCCCCAGTTGTTACTGCCCATCCACAATCAACTCACCCACTATAGACCAGGTAGTGGAACTTTCCAGTTTTGTGGCTCAATACAATTAAACATAATCTTACCCACTTTGCCATCCAGGAATGTTATCGCTTATGCAGATTACTATTTCCAGTTGTTATGGACATTCCGTGACCCTTTTTTAATCATTGTTCACTAGCTTCAATGTAAATTGTTCTTGCCATGCTTAACAGTCATTGAAACATAAGCAGGTGGAACTTGCCTTATGGTAGCATTATGTTACAAGTAGAAACATATGTTTTTGTAATATGGTTAATCACTGCTGTGTACATTCTTCGAGATCTTCTGTACGCAGGTTGTCAAATGAGGTTGTATAGTTTGTGTTGTGTCACTGTTGGTGATTTTTCCTTTAGCTCAAGCGCCTCACTCTCTCCAATTTGTGCACCTTCCGGCGTCTCGTGCAGGAATTGACATGGCTCGCTCATCAAGGTGAGGGATGCTAGTGCTGGAAAATGAATCCATTTCACACACCCAGCATCGAAGCCTCCCAGGTCAGGTATAGTGCAGTGCAAAACCCCCTCTCGACTTGTCTCGTCACAACTTCAGAAGACGTACCCAATTACACCAGCATGGCATTTCTTTTCCATTTTGTGTGCTAACTAGTGAAGTGCTGCAAGTCCATATCCTTTAGGAACTAGACTGAAATTGCCAAATTAATTTCATTCAGGGCAGAGCCGTATAGTTAGCAGAGAACACTTTCATCCTAGACCCAGAAGTGAAAAGGCTGTGCCTAACCGAAGAAACTGTTTTTAAGCATCATGAGTAGACATTTATCCCTCTGTCGTAAACCCATTACTAATTAAGTGCCCCATTTGAAAGGGGAACTGCTGGATCTATTTACACTCACTTGCCTATTCACATAAATATCACCTCTCCCCAATCCACCCCCCCCCCCACCCCAAACACCAAATGATCCATTTTTCATTTACTTGCCACTTCTGCTGGCACAGACTGCTTGCTTCAACAGTTCCAAGGGTTGTTTGTTGTGTTCCACCTGACTGTTATTCATGGATGAACCTTGAGCAGAGATGGGCTTTTTGCTCATTGCAGCCGAGGTCATTCTTATTGCCCACGCACTTGCATTGGGGTTTGCAGTCAGGCCCTGGAACTCTGAGAGGCTTGCTGTTAGCCCGCATTACCCTACCTGTCCACCCTGCCCCCAATACCTAACACAAAGGCAGGGCTTTCACGTGAAGCATTCACCTGCTTTATTTTCCCTCTTCTGGGCGCTGATGGGCCTGTTTCTAGAATCTCCAGTCTTTTTTGTTAGTTTCCAGCATACGTGCAACCTTTTTCAACCTGCTTGGTTCCAAAACACTGATAGCGAAGTCACTGGTGCAGCATAGTTTCCTGTGGTGATTTGATTAAAATCTTTCCTTTTACATTGGTTAACTAGCTTTGTTTGGCTTCTGTTTCCTTGCCTTGTCTGAAGAACATAAAGTTTTGAGTGAGGATGGTTTGGAAAGAGTGCACTTGCATTGCCTCAGTCATCAAGCGTAAGCATGGCTCTGTTGGTGGCACTCTTGCTCTTGAGTCTCAAAATTGTGGGTTCAAGTCCAAATCTAGCAGCTTGAAAACAAATATCTAGGCTGACACTCCAGTGCAGTACTGAGGGAGTGCTGCAATGTTGCAGTACCGTCTTTCAGATGAGACATTAAACTGAGATCCCTGTCAGCCCTCTCAGGTGAACATAAAAGATCCCGTAGCACTACTTTGAAGAAGACCGGGGTAGCTCTCCCTGGTGTTCTAGCCAATATTTATCCCTCAATCGAGAAAAGATAGCCTGATCATTTCGCCTTGCTGTTTGTGGAATCTTGCCGTGTGCAAATTGGCTGCCCCGATTCCTCTGTTTATAGCTGAGACTACGCTGCAAAAATATGTAATTGGCTATAAAGCACTTTGGGACATCCTGAGGTTGTGAATGGCAATATATAAATTGTATTCCTCAATATTTATTCCTCAAACCAGCCTTATAACGTGCTTTTAAATACCCCCGAATGTTTTGTAAACTTAATGCACCCAGCCCCTTTCTTAATGTTTTGAAAAAGTAAAGGTTCCGACCTGCAATCTCGATTTTATTTATAAATGAGGAGGAGCCAGGAACGGTGCTCTGTGCATTTGTGTGCAAGGCTCCCTTCTGGTGAGTGGAGTGCAGTCAGGACTTGGACCATTTGTTCTGCAGATTCTAGCCTTGCATTTGAAGTTTGCAAGGCCTGTTGTGATCACACCATGATAGCTGTTTCAATGTAAAACATAATTGCTCAAAATGAACTACAGATATGTTTTCCAACTGACCAGCCACAGTTTCAAGACTGTCCTGTATTTCTAATTACACTCTCTGTTTCAAAAGCTCAAGCATATAGAGGTTTGTGTCCTCTTCCCACAGATTAAATTAATCCCCACACACTGTAAATAGCCTGTTAGAATTGAGCAGGTTCTTCTATCTGCTTGTTAGAAGCTTTTTCCCCCACCTTGGAATACCACAGAATGCAGCTATTAATCCTTGCGTGGCAAGGTACAAGAACTGTTCAATGGCTATCAATACTAGTGAGACTATTTTGAGCAACCAGGGTTGTTGCCTGAAACTCTTTGATGGAATGTGTTGTGAACATTTATAAATATATATATATTTTTTTAAATATAGTGACATATGGTTGGATTTTTTTTTCTAAATCAGTAATCCAGCTGAATTGTTGCAGTAAACTTCCAAGGAAACTGTTAACTTACTTCCAAGGGAATTTGACTGTGTAGTACTGGTGCATCAGTTATTTAACGTGGCAGAGTCTAGTTTAGGACTTGGTGAAGATTGGAAAAAATCTCTTGCAGCGCTATTTTTTTTCTTTGCTTTGAGGCCCGTCAGAAGTTAGCGCACTTCACCGCAAACGTGCCATCGTTGACCCAGGGTATCCCCGAGCGCAATCTCAGTGCCGCTCTGAAACTGCTGATCTGTAATCGTTCCAGGTTATGGGTTTGGCTTTCCTGCTCCACACCTCAAGGGCATTCAGTGATGCTTTTTTTTCTTGGTGGAGAATGTTTTGAGGTGATGGTGTGGAGGTTCAGTACAATTCTGACTTTGTTCTGCACTGAGTGGTTCCACTGCCAGTTCAGCTGATGACCCAAGACCAAGACTTATACTGGGAAGGGTGGGGAAAGAGATGATGGCTTTAGTTGATGATTACCTGGTGTCACAAAAAGAATCATGGTTTCATCGATTTGAAGGAGTGCCTTGGCATTATGCCGCAACTTGGTTAATTTTGAAGTACTCGCGTTAAATGATTTTTTTTTTCAATATAAAATGTGAAGTGTATAGTGACCGGCAACATGTGTGTCAGCAGGGGTCTTAATTATGTATCAATGGCTGTCAGCAAAATGGTTTGCTGTTTCATCTTCAACCCTAATTTTGAATTATCTTTTGGCTGGACTCTCTCAAAATGGCCATGATGTTGTGTGGTGTCTGAAAACTGTGCCACGAGTGGTGGCCTGAATATATGTATATGGAATCTTTTTAAAAAATAAATCAAATATGCATTGTTGCAATGTGCAATACACATCGGACTTTACACAAAAAAAATGTACTTTATTTGTTACAGCAGCTAAGCTGCATTGCTTTAAGCACAGTAAACATACTGTTGATGCCTTCTTGTATAACTTAATGTGTAATTAAAAAGGCAACATCGATGTTTATTAAACTGTAAATTGCATTTTAAAATTGGATAACGCTGCCTTGCCTTTTTTAAAATTCTGTGCCGAATGTAAACAGTGGGTGTATATGTGCACACTGCTTTTGTGCCTCTTGAGGACTCTCTATTCTTCAGATGACACTGGAAGAATTCCTATTTTTAACATGCTGATGCCAGTTTTAGCTTTATTTTTAGTTAACAATAACATCTTGCATTTATATAGTGTCTTTTAATGTATTAAAACATCCAGGAATTTGAGCACACAATCTAGGCCAATACACCCAGTGCCAGCACGGAGGAAGGGAAAGGGGCCATCTATCAGATAGGACTGGAAACCCCACATCCCATCTGCCCTCTTGGGTGGATGTAAGAGACACATGGCCACAATTTTGAAGATGTTCAAGGGACCTCTTCTGGTGTCCTGGACAATATCTCTCAAGCAATACTAACGTAGAAAAAGTACTGTCTGACCATTACTTTGCTGTTTGTGAGAGTTTGCAGCCGTACTTCCACTTTGCCACGCTTCAAAAATAGCTAATTGGCTGTAAAGGGTTTTGCGATGTCCTGAGGTGGTGGAAGGTGCTATAGGAATGCAACTTTCTTCTTTATTTTAAGGCATTTCGCATTCGAACACTTATTGAACTTAAGTAACCTAGATGGGGTTAGAGGGCCTGCCCAATCGACATAGTCAAACCTACCGTTCCAGTCCACCTCCCCACTCGGAGAGATTAATTTTCAGCAATATTGCTGGACTGAGCCCCTTATGGAACTTCCCCATCTCTCGTGAGTGGAAGAGGTGATAAACTAGTTGCTTGACCATGGTTACGGCAAGTTATTTGTTACATTAAAGTTCCTTATCACTCAGAAACTGAAATTTTTATTGTCTTGGACCTATTTTTACGTGGAATGGACAAATGGGATTTACAATCAAATGCTGAAGTTCTGAGGATACATCACAAAAATTACTTCTCCCTCGTATAAGCGCTTTTTCTATAGGTTCCCTTACTCCTTTTTCCAATTCAAGGTTAAGGGTGTCCATTCAGTATCAAAAAGTAAAATGTCCTGATTCAAATGATAATGGCCAGCTATTGTATGAAAGTTTGGCAAATGGCATTGCTTCAGTTCAAAGGAAAGGTGGTAATTCTAATCATTTGCGAGTGCGTTGAAAATGAATGTTGAGTCGTTTCCTCTACAGAGCTGAGATAGAAAAGAATCAGAGTAATACAGCACAGGAGGGCATTTGGCCCATCAAGCCTATGTTGGCTCTGAGAGAGCTATCCAACTAATTCTGCTCTTTCCCTATAGCCCTGCAAGGTTTTCCCCTTCAAGAATTTTTCCAACTCCCTTTCGACTGTCACTGCATCATGATGCTTCCATCACCCTTTCAGGAAGTGGATTCCAGATTATCATAACTTGAGGTATAAAAGTATGCTTTCCCAAATTGCCTCTGGCATTTATTCCAATCATCTTAAATCACCTTCAGGTTACCATCCCTTCTTCCTCTAAACGGTTTCACATTTAGCCTGTTAAAACCCTTCATGATTTTGAATACTCCTATCAAAGCTCCCCATAACCTTAAGATTAGACGGTTAACATTGTTGAGAAATCTTTCCCTGAAGCACGGCAGCTGTGATAGGGTGTGTTTTAGATATATAGGTAAACATTATGGCTTCAAGAACTATTTTTGTCATCTGCCAAACAGTGACTAGGAGCTAAATAGGTTTTTGTATTAATATTCACCGTTTAATAATTCCTCCTGCCAGCCATTATCACCATATCTTGAAATGTGAAGATTATAAATGACTTTTGAAGACCAGAAAATGTGTTTTGTTGTAAGCTTAATCAAAGCATGAAGACTCTTAATTTCCCATAATTCATACATACAGCCGGAAGCAGTATTTGTTAATCATTAGATGTAATTTTTGTTCGATGATGCCTTTTTAAAGTAATTTTCATGTATTTTGTAAAAATTGCTTTCTGCACCTTAACTTGTTTATAGCAAATACAAAGCTGCTTCAAAAAATATATAATTCCTAATTTTATTTATTGTTGCCCAGCCTCTCCAAGTGAATAAAGGCTCTGGATCACTGAAGATGGAGTTGAGTAGAACTGAGCTTTCTTTAGAACTCTTGCTCTTCCTCCAGCTTTTTCCAACCTTCTTTGCTTTGCATAGTTCAAAAATATAGGTAGACATTATGGCTTCAAGAACCAGCTGATGTCCAATGGCGTTATGCCGGGTTGGTCGAGACCAGACGTAGATTTCAGCAGGTGAACAGCATTGATATTGTGCCTTAAATATAGTGAACCATCTCGAGGTACTTCACAGGAGTGTTGTCAGGCAAAATGTGACATTGGCTCATCTAGGAAATATTAGCTCACATGACCAAAAGTTTGATCAATGGTAGATTTTAAGCAGTGTCTGAAAGGCGGAGTGGAGAAGTTCAGGGAGCAACTTCCAGAGGTTGAGGGTCTAGTTGCTAAAGGCATGGCACCAATAGAGCGAAGAATTTAAAATTGGGGATGTGCAAGAGTCCAGAATTGGAGATGTTCTCTTTTTTATTCTTTCACGGGACATGGGCCTCACTGGTTAGGCCAGCATTTATTACCCGTACCTAATTGCCCTTGAGCTGGTGGAGGTGAGCTGCCATCTTGAGCTACCGCAGTCATGTAGTATAGGTACACCCATAGTGCTGTTAGGAAGGCAAAATGCCAGGTGGTCTGTCCAGTTTCATTCCTTTTTTAGACTTTGTAGCGGTTTGATATACTGAGTGGCTTGCTCGGCCATTTCAGTAGGGCATTTAAGAGTCAACCACATTACTGTCTGTCTGGAGTCACGTGTAGGCCAGACCAGATAAGGATGGCCGATTTCCTTCCCGCAAGGACACCTTCCCGCAAGGACACTAGTGAACCAGGTGGCTGAGGTTAGCTTTTAAATCCAGATTTATTAATTGAATTTTCCACCCGTTGTCATGGTGGGATTTGAATGCTTGTCCCCAGAACATTAGCCCGGGCCTCTGGATTAATAGTCCATCGACATTACCACTACACCACCATCCGCCCAAGTGCACTCTCTTGAGTGCAGAGATCTCAATGGGTTGGAGGGTTGGAGAAGGTTACAGATATAGGGAGGGGCAAGTGGAGGGTTTGGAAGACGATAAAATGTTATGCAGTAAAGTAAGTTAGAGGACTGAGAATAATTGGACAGGTGTCACTCAGCTCCTATTTTTAAAGCTACAAATTCTGTCCTTGTTTTTGTATATACCACTTTGATTTTATATTTATAATTAAATACAAAATGGAACACCACGTCTTCCATACACCTTAATTGATGGATTCTATGGAAACTATTTGCAGAACAGCCATGAAAAGGTCATTGTGACATTAAAGACATGCTGTATGTGAATTCACACATTACAAAGCCTGAAGAAATGTGCAGTTTGTTTACCAAGTTGGTGGTTTGTTGACCAGGATAATCCTCTTCCCGTTTTAAGCAGGGATCTCACATTCAAAGTATAAGGTCTAACTTTATTAATCCAAAGTCCATAAAAAGCGTTGGTTATAGATTGATCAAAATGCTTAAAGAAAACTCTATTCCGTTGCAAATGCACATAGCATTTGGCAAATGAACTTCAATATGGATATCAGAGCGATGGTTGAAAGTTAACAGTCTAAATAGAGTAGAAGAAAATGACCTGGGATTACAGATAAACAATTGCTAAAAGTAATAATGCAGGTTAATAAGGCCACTAATGGGGTTAAATGAACAATGGAAGGACGTTTGTATGCATAAACACAGGCATGGACCAGTTGGACCAAATGACCTGTTTTTGTGCTGTAAAAACTTTGTAGATTAATGTAATGTGGGACAACTCAACTGGATTTGTGGTGGTTACTGGTTGTCCCAAGAACTGTAGTCTTTTTCATCTTAATTTACTGTTATTGACAGACTGGAGGTCCAGTAACGCAGTAGACCCTTGCCTCTAAACAAGAAGCTCTGGGTTTGAGTCCTGCCCTGGGGAGGTACATTCATAAAAGTGGTAAATGGAATTTAACTTGGAAAAGTGTAAGGTGATGCATTCGGGGAGGTCAAACATGGCAAAGGGATGCACAGTAAATGGGAGGACATGGAGAGGTGTAGAGGGAGTGAGTGACCTTGCAGTAAATGTCCACAGATCCCTGAAAATAGGACGGGTCAATAAGGTGGTTAAGAAGGCATGTGGAATCCTCTCTATTAGCCGAGGCACAGCATTTAAGAGCAGGGAGGTTTTGTTGGAGCTCCATAAGAGGCTAGTTAGGCCACAGTATGAATACTGTGTACAGTTCTGGTCACCTCATTACAGAAAGGATGTAATTGAACAGGAGAGGGGACAGAGGAGATTTAAGAGAACATTGCCAGGACTGGTAAATTGCAGCTATGAGGAAAAATTGGACAGGCTGGGGTTGTTTTCCTTGGAACAGAGGAGGCTGAGGAGAGATTTGAGATGTATAAGGTTGTGAGGGGCCCAGATAGACAGGAGGGGAAGGAGCTATTTCCCTTAACAGAGTGGTCAGTGACAAGAGGGCATAGACTTAGTGGTAGAAGGATTAGACGGGAGATGAGGAAACATTTTTCAACCAGAGGCTGGTGGGGGTCTGGATGAAAGGGTAGTAGAGGCAGAAAACCTATTCACATTTAGGTGCTGTCTGGAAATGCACCTGAAGTCCCAAAAGGTTGAGGCTGAAAACCAAGTGCTGGAAAATGGGATTAGGCTGAGTGGCTTGTTTTCTAGCCAGCGCAGACACGATGGGCAGAGTGGCCTCCTGTGATGTAAATTTTTCTAAATATCTGAAAGGGAAGGATGCGGGGAAAGGGTGGTGGAGTGATAGTACATGAATTGCTCCTTAGGAGAGCTAGCATAGTTGAATGGCCTTTTGTGCTGTCATGATTCTATGTTTACCTGGCCAAACCATTTGAGTATCAATCTGCAAATCCTTCCAACGCACGCCAAGTCGTGACAAAGTTTGGGGGCTCAGTCCTGGATGGTTTGGAACAAAAGACAACGGCAATTTTGGGTGCAGATTTAGTAAGTAATAAAAGCTAAAAGGAAACACCAGGTTTCTACTGTCAAAAATAAGATGGCACTGGAAACTGCTAAAGCTTTCATGCAAGTGGAGGAAATGTCCCTGACAATTTTACAAGGGATCCCAAAAGCCAGGTTAATTAAATTGGCAAGTAAATTAAGAGTAGGATTGCCTGCAAAAGCTAGGAAAGCAGAGATAATCGAAGGGATGGCACAGCATTTGAAATTGGAGGGAATACCCGAGAAACTTGAGTTCTCCAAGGAGTGGTTCATTGGAATGGGCTCAAATTCAGTTACAAATAAAAAAAAATTGGAACTAGGGGCAGCAGAAAAGGAAAGAAAAAGGGCATTTCAAAGGGAGCTAGAAATGGTGAAGTTGAGGAGGAAAGAGGAAAAAGAGAGCAAATTCAAGCTTAAAATACTGGCAGTTTAAAAAAAAAAGGACACCAGTCGGTGAGGCAGGATTTATTTCCAGATCAGAACTCGGTGGGGAGATGTTTAAATTTGTACAAGTTCTTCCAGAATTTGAGGAAAGGGATGTTGAAGCATTTTTTATTTCATTTGAGAAGATAGCTAAACAGATGAACTGGCCAAAGGAAAACTGGACATTGCCCATACAGAGCAAATTGACAGGTAGAGCACAGGAAATTTATGCTTCATTGTCAGAGGTTTGTAGGGATTATGATGTGGTGAAAAAGGCCATTTTGAGTGCAGATGACTTGGTCCCTGAAGCATACAGATAAAAGTTTCAAAATTTAAGGAAACAGCCTGGGCAAACTTACATTGAAAGGATTAAGCAAAGTAGCTTTGACAGGTGGATATGAGCATTGAGAGTTGAAACTACCTATGAAGCCCTCAGAGAGACCATTCTCTTGGAAAAATTTAAAAACTCCCTACCTTCTGTAATAACCTATGTTGAAGACCAAAGGGTTGCAACTGCTAGACAGGCAGCAGTAATGGCTGATGATAATGAGCTGAACCATAACTTTGAAAAGGATAGAAAGTGGGAGTGTGAAAGGAAGGCAAGTAGCCAGGGTAAAGAATGGATAGCTGGGAATACCTTGAGATCTCCTCCCCAGATCAGGAAGGAAGGTACTGAGGGTGGAGATGAAACTTGAGTGTTTCCATTGTAATAAAGCGGGATACATTCATTCAGAATGCTGGAAGTTGTGAGGGAAGCCCATGGGACTTATTGGAGTTCGTAAGAGTGAGTCCGAAAAGGGAACTCAAAAAGAAAATGCCACGGATCATATTGTAACTTTGACTACAAATGAGGGTCTGGAGCTAAACACTGCTGTGAATGCAGGTGAAGTGAATAACGTAAGAGAGATATAAAGGCTTTTTGTCTAAAGGATAGATAACCCCTTTTTCATCAAATGATGCAGCTAAACCCATAGCTATATTAAGGGACACAGGAGCTACTCAAATTCTTTTGCTGGAGAAGGACCTAGTTTTCCCTCCAGAGAGTTCAATGAAAGCTAAAGTATTGTAAACGGGATAAGTGGAGAGTATATCCCAGTTCCATTGTATAAAGTGCAATTAGACTGTGATTTGTTATCTGGATCGATGGTTGTAGGGGTGGTTAAGAAATTACCCATGGATGGAGTTGATTTACTCCTGGGGAATGATTTGGCAGGAGTGAAGGTTATAGCTTCTCCCATAATTATGGAAAGTCCGAGAGAGGCTAAAGAGACGAAACGGTTACAAGAACAGGTTCCTGGTATTTTTCCATCGTGTGTGGTGACCAGAGCAATGGCTAAACAAAGTCCATCACTGGGGATCAAAGTAATACCACAAGCAGATGTTAGAGTAACCAAAACTTTCTTTCAGGATGAGGATAATTCAAAGGAAGCCTTTGGCATATCTTCATTAATTGAGGCTCAGAAAGCAGATCCAGAGTTATGCAAGTTAGCACAGTCAGCTCACACTGAAGCTGAGGCTGAAGGAGTTTCAGAGTGCTATTACATTGAAAACAGAATTCTGATGAGGAAGTGGAGGCACCCTCACAGACCTACAGATAAGGAATGGACAGTTGTTCATCAGATACTGGTAGTGCCCAAATACTGAGTAGCACATGAAATCCTTATAGCAGGACATGTAGGAATATGGAAAACCCAAGCATTGATAAACAGACTTTTTACCTGGCTAAGACTTCATTAGGACGTAGTGCAATTTTGTAAAACTTGTCATACATGTCAGGTAGTAGGTAAACTTCAACATGTAATCAAACCAGCACCTTTAATACCCATATCAATTTCTGAAGAACCATTCAGTCAGGTATTAGTCGATTGTGTAGGACCATTACCCAAAACAAAAGTAGGAAGTCAGTATATCCTTACAATCATGGATATGACAAACCGATTTTTAGAAGCTATTCCTTTAAGGACAATTACAGCAAAGGTGGTAGTGGAAAAGTTAACTGTTTTTCACTCGTTATGGCCTACCAATTGAAATACAATCTGACCAAGGTTCTAACAAGGTGTCTAAAATTTTCCAGGACATAATCAGCAGTTTGGGTATCAAACAACTAAAGTCTACCACCTGTCACCCACAGACACAGTGAGCTTTAGAGAGATACCATCAGACTCTCAAAACCATGATCAAGACCTATTGCTATGAATACCCAAAGGATTGGGACAAAGGATTAGATTTCTTACTATTTGCTACCAGAGATTCTTCGAGTGAATCCACTGGATTTAGTCCAATCGAATTGATCTATGGTCATGAAATAAGAGGTCCATTAAAAGTGATTAAGGAAAAGTTCCTAAAGCAGAAAGATGAATATACCATGTTGGTCCATGTTTCTAGAAAGACTCACAGGAGCATGTAAAATAGCACAAAAGCACTTAAAAATTTCCCAAACCCAATTGAAAGTATAGGCAAACAAACATACTATAACTAGGACATTCCAAGCAGGAGATGAAGTATTGGTATTATTACCTTTGCAGGGTGAACCCCTGAAAACGAAATTCAGTGGCCCCTACAAGACAGTTAGGAGAGTTAATAAAGTGACTTATCTGATAGATACTCCTGAGCATAGGAAGAAGAAACGGTTATGTCACATGAACATGCTGAAGCAATTTCATTGCAGAGAAGATAAGACAGAGCAAGTGTGCCAGGTGGTAGGAGTAATGGAGGATGACAGAGACAGTAAAGGCAAGGTAGGAGGAGAAATAGACAGTGCCCAAAGCGAACCTCCTACAATTCGAATAGTCAATATGATAATACTGGGGTAGTTAAGACACTCTGTTCTCATATTTAGAGGAAAGACCAAGGAAAGATCTAATAAGGTTACTTAGGAAGTCTGTGCCTAACTTCAGCACAATAGCTGTACCTCTCACCAATTTGTTAAGAAAACAGGCAAAAGTGGTCAGCAGAATGCCAAGCAGCCTTTGAAAAGCTGAAGGCAATCTTAATAAATGAACCAGTGTTGGCCACCCCTGACTTTATCAAACCTTTTAAAATGGCAATTGATGCTAGCGACTTGGGGGTAGGTGCAGTCCCATTACAAGATGATAAATTAGGGATTGAGAAGCCGGTGGGGTACTTTTCCAAAAAACTAAATTAATATCAGAGGAAGTACTCTACAGTTAAAAAAGAAACTCTAGCATTGTTGTTGTCTCTTCAACACTTTGAAGTTTATGTCCAACACGATAACAAAGAAACACTAATCTACGCTGACCATAATCTGCTGGTGTTCATTGAAAAGTTTAAAACTCGAAATGCGAGACTCGAAATGTTTAGATGGAGTCTATTGTTTCAACCATTCATTGTAAAGATTGTTCATATTGCTAGTAAGGATAATGTGATCGCGGATGCATTGTCCCGGGTGCAAAACACTAAAATAAGTTAAAGGAGTAAGAAATGTTGAAGATTGTATAAGGGGGAGGAAGGATGAATGAAAGTAAGTCTTGTGTTATGTTGTCCATGTGTCACATACCTTGTGATGAAACACATTTTAGAAGTGGCATTTCATCTCTTTTAAGGGTGGAGGAATGTAAGGAACATATCTTTTTATTTCGGTTGGCCTGTTGTAGGGAACATAACTTTTTATTTTCTGTTGGACTGTGGATTAAAATTACAATGGCTGCAGTTTGAAAGACATGTCCACTGGAACAAGATGAAAGATACATACAATCTTGCAGTCCTGGAACAGAGTGTGCCATGAAAGACAGGATGGTGCCAGAAAGAAGTTCTGGACCAAGGGAGCTGCCTGGTAACAACTTTTTATTTGGCTCCTGACCAGGTGGCCAGGTTTTGTGTGAGAGCAATGCAGCAGATTAGCTCCTAGCCTGAAAGGAACAAGACCTAAAGCCTCTTTTTCCTGTGTGTGGAATATTCCAGTAATTCCACAATGCTAGCTAGCTGGATTTTGCTCCTCATATCTTTATAACCTGCTCTCTCTCTGAAAAAACCCTATCACAAGGCAAAGTGGAAAATCACTATTAGAAACATTGAAAGGCAAGTGCTCAACCAGTGAACTAAATACTGAAAGTGCTGGAAGACCACCTTGTGTCATCAACAAGAACTGAAAGGAATTTGGAAGACATTGCTCAAAATCAACCCATCGAATCCTATACTCTAGAATTGGTGCTATTGAACTGTTTTATCCCACCCTTAAAATCCGTGTTTCTGTATGCTTTATTTGTCTTGCATGTGTGTGTGTAAAGGGAATTAAGAAGGGGTAGCATTTAGGTCATAGAGTTAGAAATCAGCAGTTCATATTTCTTTCTTTTGCCACTGGTTAATGACAATTTGTTCAATAAACAGTTATTTACTTATTAAGTTTACAAACCTGGTGCTCGTATTCTGTTAACCTAAATTAAACAGTTAGGTAGAATTGGGGCAATCTGGTGGTTTGATCAAATCTTTTCACACTTGTCGCGGCCCAGGGAGCAGTGGGGCTTGATATTACAGTGCACTATCCCCAGTATGTTGTGACAATGAGGAGAATTTTTTTTCTCTTAGGGTTGTGAGTCTGTGGAACTCTCTGCCCCAGGAAGCAATGGAAGCGGGGTCATTGAATATTTATAAGGCAGAGGTAGATAGATTCTTGACTAACAAGGGAATCAAAGGTTATAGGGGGTAGGCAGGATAATGGCATCGAGGTCTCTATCAGATATTATTGAATGGCGGGGCAGGCTTACTCCTCTTAATTTGTATGTTCATATGGTGCCCTATATCACATCAGCAGAAATCATATTAATTTTCCTCTGGAAATAAAGTAACCTCTTTACAATGAGTTGACAGAGGCAGATACATATGAAGGATTGGTCATGCATCAGCCAAATTCTCACTGAATGGTGTAAAGGCTGGAGGGGTTAAAATGACCTACTCTTGTTCCTATGTATAATGTCTCTCTGAAATGTCTTGGGATGTTTTATTACGTTAAAGGTGCTATATAAATCTAAGTTATCATTGAGTGCCCGTGCTTATTTCGCAACAAGATTCTTCTCTTAATTGGTATAGGTTTCTCTCACGCAGTTGCTGTCTGACCTGCTGAGCATTTCTAGCATGTTCTGATATTACTTCAGATGTCCAGCATTTGCACTATTTTGTTTCAGGCCAGGAGTAGGGCACAGAATTAAAATGGCATGTGACCAGAAGCTCAGGGTCACGCTTGTGGAATGAACGGAGATGCTCAGCAAAGCAATGGCCCCAATCTGTGTTTGACCTTCCCAATAAAGAGATGCATGTTGAATAGCAAATTGTAAGCAAATAAATGGTCCTTTAATTCAGCAGCACCATTTACGGCACTGTGCTAGTATGAAATGAAAACAGGCAATGCTAAAAATACTCAGGGTAGATCAGGCAGCAACTGTGGAGAGAGAAACAGAGTTAACATTTCAGGTCAAGGATAACCATTCATCAAAACTGAGAGTGAGACATCTTCCGATTAGGCACTTTACAGCCTTCTGGACTTAACATTAAGTTCAACAACTTCAGACCATGAACACTCTCCTCCATTTTCACCCCTTTTTAATCCAATGTGTGTTTATTTATTTTTAAATTTCATCATTTCATTTATTCGTTCATTTTTTTTAACCCTTTGTCCCCCAACCCTGCCTCCCCCAACAGGGCCATCTGTCAAAACAAAAAACAGAAATACCTGGAAAAACTCAGCAGGTCTGGCAGCATCGGCGGAGAAGAGCAAAGTTGACGTTTCGAGTCCTCATGACCCTTCAACAGAACTAAGTAGAAATAGGAAAGGGGTGAAATTTCTACTTAGTTCTGTTGAAGGGTCATGAGGACTCGAAACGTCAACTTTGCTCTTCTCCGCCGATGCTGCCAGACCTGCTGAGTTTTCCCAGGTATTTCTGTTTTTGTTTTGGATTTCCAGCATCCGCCGTTTTTTGTTTTTGTTTTTATTATTAGGGCCATCTGTCACTTGTTTCTATTTTGCGTTTTCACAGAGCGCTGACCCTTGTTCTTCCATTAGCGCCTCACCCATCTTAACATCTGTGCCACCATCAGCACTTTCTTTACGCTTTACCGCGACCATTAACACTCTGGTTCTGACGAAGGGTGGGAAGGACTCGAAACGTCAACTCCGTGAGTGTCCCTCTCCGCAGACGCTGTCCGACCTGCCGAGTTTTTTCCAGCTGTTTTTTAATGTCGTTCTAGATTTCCAGCCTCCGCAGTATTTTGCTTTGACCATTAACACTCCCTTGGTCTGGTGTCCATGACATCTTTGTCCATCCATCCTTAGCTGTCACCTATCCCTGACCTTCTATCCTGCTCCACCTGGAACACCCCCTTTAAACAGTATAAAATCCATCACATCACATTTCTACTTCTTTTTAGCTCTGTTTCTCTCTCCACAGATGCTGCCAGAGCGGCTGAGTTCCCCCAGCACTTTCTGTTTTTATTTCAGATTTCCAGCATCTGCAGTATTTTTTGCTTTTTAATCTGAGGAGCCCCGAAGCAACGCTGCCCCTTTAATGGCAGGGAGGCGGTGAACCTAACCTGCCAATCAATCCAACAAGACCAATCAGCAGCGCCCGCGGGTGAAGGATTAGGCAAAGAAGCCAATCAGGCAGCACTGAGGGTGAGCGGCGGCCTGTCTTGTCGGTCGATGTGCCATCCAATCCAAAGGCGGAGAATGCGAGGCTGTCGCTTTGACCAATCGGGCGCGAGCAGAGGCGGGACGTCCGGTCGTTCGCGGGGGAGGGGCCCCGCCCACAATTCCGGGCGATCGTTATTTTGAAATAAAGGGTGGGTGATATCCCACCGCCACGCTGAGGAGAAAAAATAGTCCCCACCGTAAAATGGAAAAATAAAGCGAACGGAAAGCCAAAGGAAGAGAGGTGCGCTTTAGATATAAAATCAGAGGGCAAAGAACTATCATGAAGGACTTGGCGTTCTAACTTTTGTTGCCCTTTCCGATTGTGAGTGAGCGGAGGGGCGACGCATTGATACAGAGGGTGGGGTGAGCCGTGTGAAGAGGCGCGGCGGCCATTTTGTTTTTTTCTCGCTCATTCGGCGCGCGCGAGTGGCCGACTCCGCTGGCTAAGCTAGTTAGAGTGATAGTTAGCGAGTTAACCCCGGCCGGTTCCCGGGGGAGGGGGCGCGTTGGAGGAGGTGGAGGTGGTGGGGGGGGGCGGTTGGGAGGGGGTTTTTTGCTGTTGTTGTTGATCCCGGCCCGGCTTCGCCATGACCCAATTCCTGCCGCCCAACCTGCTGGCGCTGTTCGCGCCGCGGGACCCGGTGCCCTACCTGCCGCCGCTCGAGAAGCTGCCGCATGAGAAACACCACAACCAGCCTTACTCCGGCATCGCCGGCTTCGTCAGGGAGTTCGAGGTGAGAGAGGGCGGCGGCGGTGGGGGTGCGGGGTGGTAAAGGAAGTAGGCCTCAGGTGAAGCCCCATGTGGGGCCGTTTGCAGAGGGTTGGGCTGTTGGGGGACACGGGGTGGGGGGGGGGGGTTTGTGGGACGGGGGGTGGGGGGGGGGTTTGGGGGACACGGGGTGGGGGGGGTTTGTGGTGGGGGGGGAGAGAGGGTTTGGGGGACACGGGGTGGGGGGGGGAGAGAGGGTTTGGGGGACACGGGGTGGGGGGGGGAGAGAGGGTTTGGGGGACACGGGGTGGGGGGGGGAGAGAGGGTTTGGGGGACACGGGGTGGGGGGGGGAGAGAGGGTTTGGGGGACACGGGGTGGGGGGGGGAGAGAGGGTTTGGGGGACACGGGGTGGGGGGCGGAGAGAGGGTTTGGGGGACACGGGGTGGGGGGGGGAGAGAGGGTTTGGGGGACACGGGGTGGGGGGGGGAGAGAGGGTTTGGGGGACACGGGGTGGGGGGGGGGAGAGAGGGTTTGGGGGACACGGGGTGGGGGGGGGAGAGAGGGTTTGGGGGACACGGGGTGGGGGGGGAGAGAGGGTTTGGGGGACACGGGGTGGGGGGGGGAGAGAGGGTTTGGGGGACACGGGGTGGGGGGGGAGAGGGTTTGGGGGACACGGGGTGGGGAGGGAGAGGGTTTGTGGGACACGGGGTGGGGGGGGAGAGGGTTTGTGGGACACGGGGTGGGGAGGGGGGGTTTGTGGGACACGGGGTGGGGGGGGAGAGGGTTTGGGGGACACGGGGTGGGGAGGGAGAGGGTTTGTGGGACACGGGGTGGGGGGGGAGAGGGTTTGTGGGACACGGGGTGGGGGGGAGAGGGTTTGTGGGACACGGGGTGGGGAGGGGGGGTTTGTGGGACACGGGGTGGGGGGGGAGAGGGTTTGTGGGACACGGGGTGGGGAGGGGGGGTTTGTGGGACACGGGGTGGGGGGGAGAGGGTTTGTGGGACACGGGGTGGGGAGATGGGTGATGAGGGTTTGAGGGACTCGGGGGGGGGGTAGGGGGATGTGTGATGAGGGTTTGAGGGACGTGGGAAGGAGGGTTTGAGGGACTCGGGGGTGGGGGGTGGATGAGAGGATTTGAGGGACTTGGGAAGAAGGGTTTGAGGGACTCGGGGTAGGGGGGGAGTCTGAGGTGGGTTTGAGGGACTCGGGAGGGGGTCGCTGAGGTGGGTTTGAGGGACTCGGTTGGGGGGGGTGTCTGGTGGGTTTGAGGGACTTGGGGGGTGGGTGTCTGGTGGGTTTGAGGGACTCGGGGCGGTGGGGCTGAGGTGGGTTTGAGGGTGGGGGGGGTCTGAGGTGGGTTTGAGGGACTCGGGAGGGGGGCACTGAGGTGGGTTTGAGGGACTCGGGGGGGTGGGGGGGTAGGTGTCTGGTGAGTTTGAGGGGGTGGTGGGTGTCTGGTGGGTTTGAGGGACTCGGGAGGGGGGCGCTGAGGTGGGTTTGAGGGACTTGGGGTGGGGGGGGTCGCAGAGGTGGGTTTGAGGGACTCGGCGGGGGGAGGGGGTGGGTTGGTGGTGGTGAGATGGGTTTGAGGGACGCAAGGTTGGGGATGGGTGAGGAGGGTTTGAGGGACTGGGGAACTGAGGTGGGCTTGAGGGACTCGGGGTGGGGGGGGTGGGTGGGCATGTTTGAGGTACTTGGGAAGGGCGTTTGAGGGACGTGAGGTTGGGGGATGGGTGTGGAGGGTTTGAGGGACTTGGGGAGGGTGGGTTTGAGGGACGTGAGGCTGGGAGCTGGATGAGAAGGGTTTGAGGGACTCGGGGTGAGGTGGGTTTGAGGGACTCGGGGTGGATGGGCGTGTTTGAGGGACTTGGGAAGGAGGGTTTGAGGGACGGGGTGGGGGACTCGGAGAAGGTGGGTGCGGGGAGGGGTAGTGAGGGAGGAGGTTGGAGGACTCGGAGGAGGTGGGTGCGGGGAGGGGTGGTGAGGGAGGAGGTTGGAGGACTTGGGGGTGGGGGGACTCGGAGAAGGTGAGGGAGGGGTGGTGAGGGAGGAGGTTGGGGGACTCGAAGGGGGCTTGGAGGGAGGGGGAGTTTGAGGGACTCGGAGGCAATGAGAGAGGGTGGTTATGGGGTGGGGGATTGTTGAGTGGGTTGAAGGACTCGGGGTGGCGGGGGGGGTGGATGAGAGGATCAGTTAAGAAACTGGGTTGATGGAGTCGGGCGGAAGGGGTGCGTGAGGGAGGGGGATTGAGGGACTCGGAGGTGATGGATGGGGTTTAGAGGGACATGATGTTGGGGTGGGTGAGAGGGGTTTGAGGGAGGGAGAGAGAGTGGGGGTTTGGGGCATGAGTGGAGGGAAGTGATTGGGTGAAGGAGAATGAGGTTTGAGGGTGTTAATGGGGGGGAAATGGGTTGGAGGTGGGTGTGTGAAGGAGTGGCTTGCCTCTTGTTGGAATAGAGGGTGTGGGGGCAATCATGGAGGGAGGAGGGTTGATGTTAATGAATTTTCGGGGATGGAGCGAAGATTTGTGAGGCAGTGCCCCTGACCTCCCCTGCTTAACCCATATATAATCCATGTCTTTTCCTCACCCCTCATTCTTGTTTTGCAGCAACTTGTAATCATTTGGACCTTCTGAATTTTCTCTGTTCCTAGGTCTCCCATTCTATCTATTCATCCATCCAGTCTGCTGAAATCAAGACTTGATACAATATTCTGTTCCTAATCAATTATTGCAGATGCGCGTGTTCAAAAAACCTTTAGAAAAGTCCTTAACTTGAAATATAAACTCTGCATTGATATTTTTAATATTGTTTTAATGCCTTTATATTCAACGATTCCCAATGGAGGTTGCACCTGAAAGAAGCTAATGGTATCATGAAGGACCTGTACCACACTCATCCCCATTTGTTCTGGGGATGGGCATTAATTAGGCCAGATTAATTTCCTTTGTGACTTTCATATTTGTGCAGTGAATAAATAACTTATTTATAGATCATAATTTTGAGACTTTGCGGCATCTAAAGTAAACTGTGGCTCATTGAGAAAGGTAGGAACTTGGGAAATGAGGCAGCCCACCTGTACATAGAAAAGATAAATCATCAGTTAGGCTGTTAATGACATCGACCAGGACATAGAGACCTCAAAACGACACACATCACATTTTGGGAAAGTATCTGTGTATTGAAGTCTGGAATGCCTGACAATTCTTGTAGATATGCTCAAGTCCTATTTGGTATTAACCTGCAATTATATTGGTGCTCTGCTGTTTCACAGGAATCATTAATTCTCATATGTAATTATGTCACAGTCTGATCATAGTGTTGCTTATATTCTGCAGCATGCTGCCAAATAGGCATTATGCAATGTATTCACACTATTGTTCCTAATTTAACTGGCCTCTGTCCAGGGAAAGGGAAGATCAGCTAGTCTCCTGGACTTAATAAAGTAGGATCCTGCATGTGTAGTTCTGAATTTTTAATTGCAGCCTTTTTCTGCTGTGTAGGACCCTAGAGATGCCCCGCCTCCAACTAGAGCCGAGACGCGGGAGGAGCGCATGGAAAGAAAGGTGAGAAATCTATGCCAGATGTACAATGCGGGATTAAGTATAGTAGGACGGGGTGATGTCAGAAAATATCTTTGCTGTAATACTTTGAGGGCCTCTGTTGCTATTTTTCTTTCATTGAAAAGTTATTTTGTTTGTTTTCTTTAGGAATATGGATCCATGAAGCTCTAAGCTTTTCAGCACTTTGTTGAAGTTGCCATTATGCATGGCCAGTCAGAACATTCAGTGCATGTGATTTTGTTACAGGGTTTTCACTGAGTCTGACCCTTTTCCCAAGTATCGTGTATGCATCAACTTTTCAGTAGTAGTCACTGGATAGATGTTTATCTTCCCTTCCTGCTGCTATCTGAAGCCACCTGGCTGTTGTTTAACACAAATCGGTTAATTCAACATACAATAAAAATTTTACCTACCATTGTAATCTTAGTGGTACGCCGGGTGGTCACCTCAGTTGTTATTATCGGGGAGCTATTGACTCATCTTGTTCCAAATATTATCAAGCTCAGTTGCAGAATGTAAGATGTTGGAAGTCCTCATAGGTATATTCTACTTCTGGAATTCCTATGGATTACCCAGTGAGTGGTTCTGCTTATTACCTGGTGATTCTGCTGACTTTCTCCTGTGTGATGCAAAACATTGTGATTTTCCTTTTGCAGAGGCGTGAGAAGATCGAGAGAAGACAGCAGGAAGTTGAAAATGAGCTTAAGATGTGTAAGTTTACCAGAGGGCATGTGGAATTGAATCTTGTACCTAATTAAAACCAAGGCTGACAAGGTGTATAATGACAATGGATATTTAACTTAGGGAGTTTGATCCTGTCTGCACCTGTCATCTCTCTACAAGCTTTTTAGAAGGGGGTTGCTTAATTAGGCATAGAGAGCTGTCTTTCCACCCCTGGGAATGCACTCTAATTTTCACATCCTTTAAAGCAAAACAAAATTATGCAATTATTGATGGGTTGCAGATACTTTTGGCCAAGTAAACTAAACGGTGGCAATGGCATATTAAGAGAGTTTTGCTTGTCATCTTATGTTATGCTCCAGAAAATAAGTAAGTTTAATATATGAATAGTTGAACTTAGTTGTTGTGATCAACAACTTGCATTTATATGATAAAAGGACCCAAAGCACTTCATAGGAATATTACCAAACAATATTTGCCATTGAGCTGCAAAAGATATTTGGACAGGTGACCGAAAGATTGGTCAAAGAGGTATGTTATACAGGAGGATAGAGATATATGGAGGGAATTCCAGAGCTAATGAAGCAAATGCCAATTGTGATTCTGCAGCATTTGAGAGTTTACATTTTTTCTGGTCTACAGGGGATCCTCACAATGATCCAAATGCACAGGGTGATGCTTTCAAGACACTCTTTGTTGCCAGGGTGGTAAGTTTTCAGTTTGTTTTTAGCTTTCCAATGGGGGGAAAAGAACTGTATTAGAAAATGGATACCAATTTAGTGGGCTGCTAGTTCTGATTACCTTTTAGCCAGTGTGTATGGACAGATGTATCACTTCAATAGCCCGTGTTCTGCAGCTTGAAACCCACTTACTATTCCCCCCGTTGCTGTGTAGTTTTTGTTCAAAATATCCTGGGGTGTGTGCACTACCGACTCCAAAGGGAGAAGAGAAATATTGCAGGAGAGAAAAGAAATCCACTTGGGTTATGTGATCATTTGCATGTGTTGTGCATGTAACTGAGGAGTGTTTTGCTCCATATGTTAAGAGGGTCATCCAACTACCTTGTGAGTTTTTAAGTTCCAAAAACTGTTATGAAACAAGTCCCAAGCAGAGGCATATTGTACAAGGCAACAGTTTAGAATCTTTGGTAGAACTATAATTGCGAATTTCCAATTCCACTCACTGTTTATATTATATTACAGTGAAAAAGACAGTTATCTCAGATTTTATTTTATCATGCCAGCATGATGGTGGATGTTAAACCTCCTTTTCCTTGTCATTTAATTTTTTTAAAAGCCTAGTTTTGGTGGCTTGTTGGCCCCCAGGACCAGTTGCATTTGAGTTAACTATTTTATCCTTAAGAAAAACTGTTTTAAGATCTTGGCTAATTATCTAGTGTTGGATATGATATTCTTAAAGTCGAGTTACTGTTTTATTAAGGTGAAACCTTGGGTATTGAACAAGAAAGAGTTGACCTTGGGTGCTGAATTTGGGTTGTTGGGAGACATGTAGCAAGATAGCTGCCAGACTGAGACAAGTGGAGGAGTAGAGGCTGAACTACTTTGGTGGACTGACTACTGATTTTCTTATATGAATCTATAATCAGCTGTAACTTGGTCATTGGAAATAACATACTTTTCTGAACCACTTCTGATCAGTTTGAGTTTTTTTTGTGTGTAAATGGTTGACTCTTGTTTCCTCTTCACTACAGAACTATGATACAACAGAATCCAAGCTGAGGCGTGAATTTGAGGTCTATGGCCCCATCAAAAGGGTAAGCATCCCATAATATGAGTTTGTTTCAAATTATGGTACCAGTGCTGAATAATAGAACGCTAATCCTGTGGTCTTCTTAAATCTGCATATGTCCTGACAGCCAAGAGTGGGACGAAACCTCAGAACAGGATAGAAGCACAGCACATAAGTAAATAAATTCTTCTTGCTGGAACAAACTTAATCCTGCCTGGAGGTGGAGCTTTCAAATAAGTCCATCATCATTTGACTCCTAGTTAGTGAGCAGAAAACTAAAAGGTTCTTGTAGTAAAACTGGAAATAGTCAGTACCTGTAAAGAGAAAAGGTGTAAAACCAGTATGTTCTCAATACTCAGCAGGCCATACAGCATGCTGGAGAGAGAAACAATTAACTTCAGGTTGGTGACCTTTCAAATCAAGGTCAAAGGAGCCTGCTTGATTGTCACCCCATCCACCACTGATGCAGTGGCAACAATGTGTACCATCTACAAGATGCAATGCAGCAAGTCACCAAGGCTCCTTCAATCACACCTTCAAAACCATGAACTCTACCACTTAGAAGGACAAGGGCAGCAAATGCATGGGCACACCACAACCTGCAAGTTTCCCTGCAAGCCATACACTATCCTGACTTGGAACTATATTACTATTCCTTCATTTTAGCCGGATCAAAATCCAGAACCCTCTTCCTAACAGCACCGTGGATGTACCTACACCACATGGACTGCAGCGATTCAAATAGGAATTGGAAAGATACTCAGTTTAGCAGGCAGTGAAGGGTGGAGCTGTGGAAAATGATTGGTTTGGGATCTGGATGATCAAGTGCACTGTGGTTTTTGTTAATCTAAGTAATCAATTGTTTTGTATTATGTGACTTCTTGTTCGGTCCATGATGTGCTGTTTTGCATTCTTTCTCCTTTCTCAAGATCTACATGGTGTATAATAAACGGACCGGAAAGCCCCGTGGTTACGCTTTCATCGAATATGAGCATGAGCGAGACATGCATTGTAAGTGATTTGTGTGTTTGTGGGGTGGGAGAGGTTTTGAATGGCTAATAGTTTCAGCTCAGGAGCTCCCATATATAGAACATGCTATTGTGTAGCTTGCTGGGTGCAGACTTGAGCCTCTGATTTCTTTACACAGCAAGTGTTTTCTCTGAATCAAAATTTATATACGCTGGGATCTGCTCCAGGTTGGGCTTCTGTTCTGAAAAGATTCTGCATGGGAAGCCATTACTTTGGTTATGATCATCCCAAATAGATACAGAGCAGCCTTTCAAATTCGTTTTTTGTGTGTCAACCCACATGTACTAAATAAGCCTTCAGGACTGTATTTGGAAGTTTCCTGGAATCAAATGGGAGGAAACACGGACAACTCACCAAGCTTTTAACCCAATCCAATACATCCAGATGTGTAATTATCCTTGATTTAAAAGGCTTTGGGTACCTTAGTGTAGCTTTTTTTTTGCAGTATTTGTGCCTGATCCTTAAACAAGATTTTTTTAAAAAAGTCAGCTTTGTGTTGTCTTCAGATAGGATTGCACACTGACAGGGTGGCAGGAAATGAACTTTAAAGTTGGAGTGAGCCTGGCATCCTTTGAGCTTAGGGTACTCATTGTGTAAACTACTGACCTGGCTGAGGGGGTGAATCCATAGCAAGTGAGTTTGAGTGACAGGTATTCCTGGTATTCTCAATTTTCATATTGGGGTTTGACTGTCTTAAATATAAAAAGAACTATCCACAGATGTTAAAATCAACTTTGACTGCATTGATTGAAGGGTTTGACTAATTTCATTAAGCAGTCATCAGTCTCCAAACTCACCTGTATATGAGCTACTTTGGGGTGAACAATTGGTAACTAATGAGTAACCACAGTATCAACCATCAGATCAGCCCCGCCAAAACAATGTCTTGATATAGTGAGCATCACTTTGTATCGAGTTATTAGTGATGAACATTGTCTTGTGTTTAATGGGCCCATTGAAACCCATACGAAGCCAGAGACAAAACACATTTTGCGTAGTGCAGGATCATGGAACTGACCAGTAAAACTGTTGTTTAGTTCCCTAGGTAAACCAGAGAATATTGAGCTATGTCCTTTGGGCCTTTTCTGGTTAGTAACCAAAAAAACCCAAAAAGCTTTCGGGGCAGTAGAATATTTAAGCCTAAACCATTTGATTTCCACATCCTAATTATTTATGCTATGAGACTCATTTGTAAATGAGCAGGAAGTTCTGTCTCGATAGGGAGAGAAAATCTGGTTGGAACTTCCCTGCTTCCCTTCTCCCTGGATATTTAAAATTTATCCCCAGAAGAGGGCGTGAATCAGTCAGTCACTGCGTTTTGTGACAGCAGTTCACAACCACTCGATCACCTAAAGAACACACTGCTGAAAGGTCACCCTTAGAAGGTTGGGAGGAGAGTTCTATAATGGATGAATACAGCTGAAACCTGATATACATACGCTATTGTCAAGACATATGGCTGAAATCTGGGTTTACACTTAATTTAGCACTTGCATTGGGAATAACAATTAATCTTGCCAGTTATTGGGAAAAACAATCTTACCAGTTATGTTTGGACTCATTATTATTTATCAAGTTTCAATTGTATTTACTCCAAGGTACATTGTTTTAGAACTGGTGTTGCTGATGGTCTGTAGGGGGCTATTTCAGTGTTATTATTGTATAATGATGGACACATGGTGTGGTAAGTATACTACAGCTTTCAGTATCTTGAAAGTGTTAAGGGTAGTGTATTAAAATGTTAATGATTTATGTTTGACTATCATATTGAGGACTTGCTTCACAGCTCCTGCTTAATCACTGAAGGTTAGTTTAATTTTGTATTCATATTGAGCAGCTGGAATCAAGTCCTCACTTTTATTAATGCATATTTTTTCATATTCAGGATGGGTGCAGACACTGCTTGATGCTAGTGCAGACTGCTGAACATAAATCTTGAAGGCATGGGTCACTACAGCACTGGGCCAGGCATTCTAACCCTGTGGTTTCCCATTTTTGAAGTGATTCTGGGAATCTAGTGCCTGGCTGCCCTAAAATGCAGTGTAAAATTGCATTGGGTTGACATTGGGGAAGTTTGTAAGAATATTCCCTTCTATTTTGTGCTCACAGTGCACTGTTGCAGCTTTCCTTCCCTGGTGGAATGGGTTTGAGCCCATTAGCCTTCTCAAGCGAAACAGTAATGCCAAGAAATTATTTTTCTTTTGTTTAATTGAGGATGTACTATGTACTTTTCCTCAATCATTCCAGGTGTTCAAGTCTTCTCCACCTTAACTTCACTGTCAGAAATGATCTGTGTGGAGAGCAAAGACTGATGAGTGCAGTTCCATGCTGCCAATTAATGCTTATGACAAATTTTTAACAGTGCGGGGCATGAGTCTTTTCTTTTATTTTAAAAAAAGAGACTTTTTGCGTCATTGGGCCCTTTTCACAACTGAAAAGGTTTTGAGAAACCTCTCCCCTCTGTACATTTTTTTTTTATTGCAATTTTGCAATGGATAACACTTGCACTGAAAACTATTGGCTGTCTTCCTTGATTAAAGTGCCCGGTTTTTCAAATAATCAGAAGCTTCTTTTGAATTCCATTCAGTATAACTTGGGTTAAGCAGCCACCTTCTCTTTCAAGTTTCAATTTCAGACCATTCTCCTTCAGGCTGACCATAACCGTCTTTAATACATAGTCAGCATTTCAAACTTGTGTTCTGACTGTGTGATATTTTCGTTGTCTTGTAATTATGCTGAGTCTGCCTACGCTTCAAAAAAATTGTGCAGGAATTTGGTTCCCTCAGGGTTGACTGCGTAGCACAGGTTTTACTGCATTGGAGAGCTTTTCCAACATGAAGTTTAAAAACAATTAAATTCTGACCTGTTTGGTTCTTAAATGAGGATGAAACCATCTTGTGAAAAGGGCCTCACTGTTTGTGTGGTATTTTTTAATAGTTTGTTTGTAATTTGTACACTACGTTTGCAAGCTGGGGTATATTAATTCTATGTTATTTCTATTGTCACTGCAGCCACCATTCTGATGGCAAATGCCACTGCTGGCTTGCAGCTGATGCTAATGCTCCCCTTACATCTCATTGTATGGTTGGTATATGGGTTTGTATGATGGGTAAGAACTCACAATACATCACCACAGTGAGAGGAGAGAGTGATTAAAATACAGAATGTAGATCCATTGGATTTGCTGAGTGCAGTTAAAGTGCAGAAAGATGAGGCTACACAAAACACAATAGAGGTGATACAGAAAAACAAACTTGAGTGCTTGGAGGAAGGAAGGGTCTTTGCTACAAAGTTGTTAGGGCTTAGAACCCCGGGGTAAAGAAACTCAGTGGCCTTGTCTCTTATTCCTGTCTTTGGGATCTGCACCTACAAAGACTGTCAATTTAAAAAGTTGATGCTTTGCACTAGAGTGAAAAATTAGCACAGCAGAGTGGGAATTCTAATTTGAGAGGTCTCGGTTCAAACTGATCGGTCTATTGCTTGGATTTGAAGTATAATGAATATTTAGCTAATGACTGAGAGAGTAAATCTGCTGAGAATCCCCTTTTCTTCCCTTTCTCTTTCCTTCCCATGTAATAGCTAGCTCAGTGGTGAGATATGATTTGACCTTGTTGTTTATCCTAACAGACAACTAGCCAAGCATCTGCTAACTCTTACAGTTGCTTTTTCTTCACCGTAGTCAGTAATGAATTGCTTCAGTGTTGTCCCATAGCTGCTGCTTTCTTTGTTTGATGCTTCTAGTGGGAGAGGGTTTGCACCTGGTAGCAAGAGGGATGAGATTTGCAGACTGGCTCTTCATTGGGGTGTTCCTGTTGGGCAATATATGGAGATAACCATATTTCTACCTGAAAGATGGTTTGGATAGCTTCTGAAACTTGTAAGAGAGAAGATAGCATAGTACTGGAAACCATTTGTATGAAGACTCTTATTTGTTTCAGAAAAAAAGATTCCCCACACAAATGGACTTTTCTGCTTTCTATTAATGCTCCTTTAAATGATGCATGTACGAACGCGTTGTCGGGTACTATAAATGCATCTGTTAGCTGGTGCTGTCTGATACTGGAGTTAATTTCTTGGATATGTCCATAATTCTAAGGAGTAATGATGATTAACATATTTTAGTTTTCAGACTAATCCAGAAAAGTTAGAACTGACGACCCTGACATTGGATTTAATTTTCCTGTGTGCACTATTAGAGTCCCTGGAGATTACTAGTATTGGACATGGGAATCTAAAAAGTACTTCATGGCTATTTAAACGTGAATTAAAAATAAATATTTGCATTGTCATGCTATAAGGAGGAGAGACCCTGTTTTGAGATATTTGAAGTCAGGTTTAGTTTTTAGGCTTGGAGTTTAGTTTGCCATGAGTAATTTAGGATGTCTTTTTGTGAGGTTTAAGGAAACTTAGTTGCTTGTGAGCGAGCAAAGCAAAATATGCAGACCCTAGAGGCAGTCATGATCAGGTCACTGTACTTCTGCACCCCTGGAACGACTGAAGTAGAGTAACTTTTGTTTCAAAAATATTATCTACTTAATATAGAGCTCTTGCTTTACTTTTCTCTGAAAGGCATTTGCAGTGTGTATATGGGGGGAGGTAGTTGTTTGATATTGGGCTAGACTAAGTAGGTTTTTTAATTTGCAGTCATATCTTGCAGTTAGCCCACTTAATCGGTAAGCACAAGCACTTAACTGTGCATGCACATACTTAATACTGTGTGCGTAGTTAACATCCCCAATGTCCTGCTTTTCCTGCTGGTTTTATTACTAAGGAGTGAGAGATTTAAGCATTGCTGAGCTTAAAGGCATTGGAGCAACCGTTGATTACTAGGGAGGTGGAAGAGGAGAAAAGAAGTAGGAAAATCAAATTGCAAAAAAGGAATTGTGTAGTTACCCACCAGATTTTTAATGCAGAGAGTTATAAGATTTAATGAGCCCCTCTAATTTCCTGAGCTGAAAGTCTAGAGGTTTTGCAATGCGGGTGGAGCATAAAGATTAAACAGTAACTTTAGGAATAACTGGAGCTTGTTTTCTGAAGCAATTTGTTAGTTTTAACTGCAGTTGTGCAGTGATCTGTCTAACTAAAACTCGTTATTTTCACTGATTCTCTCATTGGCTTCATAAGTAAATTGTCACATTTTAACATCTTTATATTAAAAAAGCTTGTCTTGCTTGGATTTCCAATTACGGTATTAATTTCTAGCCTATCTTCAAAACATGCTTCAGATATCACTGTAAACCTTCAGTACTCTAAATTGAACAGGTTGCAGTAAAATCTTGTAGAGTTGTGCTACATCTATTCTAACCATAGATGAAACATTTATTAAATCAAAATATGAAGAATAGCACTAAATTGAATGTGGGTTACATTTCTGTAGCTTTCATAACCAGCAGCATAAACTAAAAGCACAAACACCTGAGAAACTTGCTGCTCTTGATTTCATTCCTCTTTGGACATATCATGTAAAGTTAACTAACACTAAAAAGGAAAAGATCATGATTTCAAGGCAGGTCAGACTATTTTGCACTTGGGCACAGCCTAGGAAAGAGATGCCATAGTACTCCAATGCTATGAAGTTATGAGCGAGTATGATTACCCCGTCCCTGCCTGCTGGTCCTAGATTTATTGCCTGTGGTGTTTTTTTCAAACAATTTAGTTGCCACACTGACTCAAACACTTCTGACTAAAGTAGCCATTTTTCAACATTATTTTTTTCCTTTTCTTCCACTTTCTCTCATTGCAACTCCTATTGAACACATCTACCCAACTACCGCACACATGTGACAGGCTAAATGGCTGCATCATTCCAGGATTCAAAGTAGGAAAGTGTGATTAAACTAGTTGGTGTTTAGGGTAGCACCAGTGTGAATTTAATGGGCCTGGTGGCTGGTATCTGCTGCAATGTTCTTTGATTCTCTGGACACTAATGCCTTCCCCTTTTTTATTCAAAGTAAAATACGTGTAATGCAGTTTGGCACTCAGCTGAAAACAGGCTCAAGTCAAAAGTAAGGCCAGCTCTAGCAAGTGTCACCAGGAGATGGATAAACTTG